>NC_088332.1:22317500-22672500 GCF_036884655.1 Musa acuminata AAA Group
CAGCAGTCAGCAGCAACTGACCATTTCTGTGAAACTGGACTGAGTTAATTGGACCATTAGAAGGTTCTTCAGCATTAGCATCCACCAGCCTTGAGTACTCCAACAATCCAGGCAAAAGTTTGGTACCGCCCTTTATGACAAGCTCATCATTGCCCCGAAGAATATCATCACCCTCAGCACCATCAAAGCCACGAGCAATGGTGAGATCACTTTCATCATCAGACTCATCCTCAGAAATGCCACGGCGAGCATACTTCCAATCAACATTTGCCCATTCTGTTCCTGGGTTTAACTTAGCATGCTGAGCACGCAATCGAGCAACATAGTCTGCACCTGAGATCACATGCTCGTCAGCCTCCTTCCTCAGCTTCCTCAACCTATTAACACGGACTATGTCAACCTCTGTCCTTTCTTCCTCCTCGTCAACCCAGACGGGCTTCCGCTCTTCACTGAGGTCTTCTTTGCCCATAGCGCACAAGTCGTTTTCAAACACAACCATCTCATTGCTCGTAGACCTATCCATGAAGAACAAAGGGGCATCCTTGGCCACCTGCTCCTGGCCATCGTCATCTCCGTAAGTGTCCTTGTCGAATTCAATGGGAGTGTAAAGCTTGCCAAACAAGAAGCCCTCAAGCCTCTTCATCTCCTCCTGTTCAGTTTTGCGTGCTTTTTGCTTTGACGAATCATCAGAATTGCTCCTCCTCCTCTTCTTCGATTTTTTCAACTTGAGTTCATCAACTGGCCCTACTTCTTCATCAGCATGTGCAATCGGAGACACATCAGCTATTTCTCTATCAAGTTTCTTGTCCCTTTGTTGTTTAAGAACAGCGTTTTGGGAAATTAAGCTCATTTTAACTGCAAAAACTGCAATATTAATAGAAAATTAAAGCAAACAAAGGCCGTGACCATAACTTAAAAACGGAAACCCAGTGCAAGAAGCTTCAGCACAATTAAAAGTGAAAAAAAAAAGGTCGTTTTCTAATAAACAGATGGCATCGCATTGCAATACGTCAAAAATTTCCGGTTTGCTGTTATGTTTTTCTATCTTTTCTTATATTACCTGTCTTCTAGTGACCTCTAATGTTCTAACAGAGGGGGTGCCGCTGGTGACTGTGGCCTGAAGGCGGTGGTGCAACCGATGGCGAGGGTGGCGAAGGCCCAAACTTTCCAAGTGTCACGCACCGTCGAGAAGCCGACGTAGAATCACAGCAAGGAAGAAGCAGAAAAAGAGGCGAGGCTCGGCGGCAAAAGCGTAGGAGGACGCGGGGCTACACGGTAGCGCAACGGGTGGGGACAAATAGAGAACAGCAGGGTGAGAAAGAAGAGTGCATGCGCCGAGGGTGTAGTAGCGTGGCGACAGGCGGGGAGGCCGGGCGGTGCGGCGGTCTATGGTACTTAAGGTTTCGGGAGTTTAGGGCAGACAAAACGGTAAGTAAACCGGTCTTCGTTCGAGGGTTTTATGTCATTATGCACTTACCAAAATTACTCAATTACCCCTATCAACTCCATGAGCCTTCCCCGCATGCCAACTTAAGATACGACTTGAGTCCGGACACACGACACACGCCGGTCATAATTTACTTGGTGGAGTGAGACGAAAAGATTGAAGTTCTCTACAAGCTGTAGCATTTCAAATTCCAATATACAGGTGGCAAGAATCATAATTTACTTATCAATAAGATACTTAATTTACGCTTCTTTTTATATCGAAAACACATAATTAATTAAAAATAATTAGTACACTTAAACTAATAATTTATTTATTAATGAGAAGATTAATTTACAATACAAGCATTGAATGATGTCCATTAACTAGCTCAATATTTTTATTTGCCCAATTAAAAGTAGGAAAAAGAGAATGACATATGTTTAAGCAATAAGTATATAGAACTTTAAGCATAAATTAAATTGGAATCCAGATATTCATTAAAATGATTTATGCAACAACATAATTCTCATTATATCTGGCTTCTAAAATTTCTCCATTTTTTTTCTTGGTTATAGTCCAAACAAAGTTGTCATGAATTTTGATAAAAGTCCTACAGATGTCTCATTTTTCATATTTTCCCAAGTAATTTTTTATTTATCATATTTTATAAAATTATTTTTCAAAAGGACAACGAGAGTAGGCATGTCTAGTATGTCTAAGATTGATTATCACTATGATATGGACTAATCCAATTTTATATATCTAAGATTTATAGTAATAATATTTTTAGATAGATTTATTATATTTTTTATATTTCTATCAAAATATTATTATTATGGAGAAAAATAATATAATTAACACATCAACGCATGCATCATATATGTTAACTCCATCTAAATAACTTGGTTCCAAGTAACCAAATTGTTGGGGTCGCTCAATTGACTAAATGAGGCCACGTGATCGACAAGCCGACTCCAGATACCTCAACTTTATATGGTCGATGTCTTAGCTTAACATGGCCAATATGTCGAAACTATTTGATTAACACCTCGACTCAATGTGGACAATATGAAACAATGATTTGGTCGACACCTCATCTCCACATAGCCAATACAATGAAACCATTTAATCGATACTTCAGTTTCATATGGCTGACATTATTTAATCTCGAATTTTGATGATGAAACCACTTGATATATGTTTATGATTTAATCTGCATTTTTGAGTGACGTAGGATGTTTCGATCAGGATGAGACAATTAAAGCAGAAAAAATTATGTTGTGCCGGAGGAACATGTTAGAAGATTGGATGTCGAGCCAATAGATCGATCGACGTATCGACAGAAGGCTTTGGGCCGTGGACTCGGGCATTGGGCCAAGAAGTGCGGGCATTGTGCCAAGGATATCGGAGTTGCGGAGTCAACAAACCGATTAGGCAATAGACCGCAGGAGAGGACGATGCGCCGATGAATCGGACGAAGCGTCGAGGGACTAATGACATGCCGGACAACTTGGTTAATTGCTTAGGATTAATTGTCTTGATCGAAGTTTTATTTTACATGTGCAGGATTAACTACGATGGAAGTAAGACATGCAGTAGGAGTTACGTCGGAGTCAAGACTATGATCACATTGGGAGTTCGACGGAAGTCCGGACGGTCGTCGGAGGTTCTACGGGAACAAATCCGAGAAGTCCAGGAGTTTGCCAAAGAAGCTTGTCGGAACTCACCAAGTGGATCATGGCAAGTCTAGGAGTTTGCAGGAAGTCCGCCGGAGCATCGCCAAAGGTTCATCAGATGTTCGCCGGAAGTTAGCCGGAAGCTCGTCGGAAGAAGCGATTGATGCACCGGAGCAAGTTGCAGTAAATATCTTAAGAAATATCGTAGTTAACATGTAGATTAAGTTAGGAATGGGAGGTGATCCCATTAACTTAATCTGGGGGCAATTGGGCCCTTGATAGACCCAAATTGGGCCGAATGGATCAACCCATTCGGACCAGAATTCCTACCAAGCGATGGCACCACTTGGGCTCAGTCTACAAGCGAGATTGGGCGGTGCAACCGCCCCTGACAAGCGGTGGAACCGCCTGAGCTCGGTCTCCGAGCTCTGCCAAGCGGTGCAACCGCCCTTGTCAAGCGGTGGCACCGCCTAGAGGCTTAGTCTCCGAGCTCTGCCAAGCGGTGCAACTGCCCCTGACAGGAGGTGGCACTACTCAGAGGCTCAGTCTCCGAGCTTTGCCAAACGGTGCAACCGCCCCAGTCAGGCGATGCAACCGTTAGACCTCGTAATTCAAACTGGTTTGGGGCCTATAAATACCCTACCCTTTCAGCAATGAAAGGGCAACCCAAATGCACCGAAAGCTTGATCTTACTCTGTGATTTTAGAGCTCAAAAGTGTTGTAAAGTCTAGAAGTTCTCCCTCTCTTCTTCCAAGTTTTGATCTTTCAAGAGAGGAGAGAAAAGTTTGTAAGGGTTGTCTCCTAAGCCCGTCAAATGGAGTGAAACTGTAAAAGGGTGGTTGGCCTTCGTCTATTGAAGGAAGGCCTCTAGTGGACGTCGGTGACCTCGTTGGTGGAGGAAGCCAAAAGTGGATGTAGGTCAAGATTGACTGAACCACTCTAAATCTCAGTTTGCATTTACTTTGAGCATCTTATCTTTATTGCA
Organism: Musa acuminata AAA Group; assembly: GCF_036884655.1. NCBI lineage: Eukaryota > Viridiplantae > Streptophyta > Magnoliopsida > Zingiberales > Musaceae > Musa > Musa acuminata. The sequence goes on from NC_088332.1 coordinate 22,321,591, forward strand.
AACCTCCTTAGTAGCTTACTGCCTTCTGCTCATTTATGAACGTGTTTCATAGTTAAGTATTTTCTGAATCGACGTTAAGACGGAAATCAGTTTTATCATACGAACATCATATTTCAGGTTGCGGTTACATTCTGATTTCTATCTTAACTGCAAACTGCCTTCCTTACTTTACTTCAAATACATTTTCGTAAGCTTTCAAAGTTATTATCTGCACGAAATGACTTTTACGTCGGAATCGGATTTTAACGTACGAACGCAGTTTTAATCGTCCAAAGTTTTCCGCTGCACTAATTCACCCCCCCTCCCCCCCCCTCTCTTAGTGCTCTTGATCCTAACAATTAGTATCAGAGCCTGGTATTTCTCATTTCGGATTTACACCCGAGAGAAATGGCTCTTTATGGCTTTCAAGAGGGCTTATCGGTTGTTCGTGCACCGTTGTTTAATGGATTGGACTACACTTATTGGAAAACTCGAATGAGAGTTTTCTTGATTTCTATGAATTTAGATTTATGGAATATTATTGAAAACAGTTTTCAACTTCCCTCTAAACTGATGAACAAATGGTCGGATTTGGAGAAGAAGTATTTTTCTTTAAACGCAAAGGCTATGAATGCCTTATTTTGCGCTTTGGACAAAAATGAGTTCAATCGGATTTCTATATGCGAAAAGGCTTTTGATATTTGGCGAACACTTGAAATCACGCACGAGAGAACTAGTAGAGTCAAAGACTCGAAAGTTAACATTTTATTGCATGATTTTGAGCTTTTTCAAATGCAACCAAGTGAGACTATAGGTGACATGTACACCCGTTTTACGGATGTCGTCAATAATATAAGAGTTCTTAGTAAATCTTTTTTGAATTTTGATCTTGTAAGCAAGATCTTAAGATCTCTTCCAAAAATGTGGGATCCTAAAATAACCGCAATACAAGAAACAAAAGATTTAAATATTTTTCCACTTGAAGAACTAATTGATTCATTAATGACCTATGAAATGACACTTTTGGAATATTTTGAACCCAATAAGCACTTGAACCACCTTCCAAAGAATAAGAAGGATTTGGAACTCCGGACAATTGAATACCACTTGAGTGATGACTCAAGTGATGAGGACAATAATGAACTTGAACTTCGAATACTAAATCTTAATAAATTTACTAAATAAAAATCTAAAATAAACAATGAACTTGAACGGAGGAAGAGGCTAAAGAAGAGGAAGGCAACCAAGGATGAATCAAAAACTTCCGAAGGTGAAACAACGAATTGGGCTTTGACGAGCTTCGACTACAAGATAAGTAACTCAGCTCTCTTGAATTATTTTGAAATTACTTGAAGTCTTTCAGAAGTGCTTAATTTAGATAGTAGGAATAGGAAATAAAAAATTATTTTTTAAAAATTATATCATGTTTTTCTCTTTAGCATCTTTGAAAAATTAAAAATTTGATCATGAATAGTATATTGCTAAGGTTTCATGCATGCTATGTTTTGAAATGTTGAATGATGTATGCAACATTAGAGATGATAATTATATGATATGTGATAATGCTTAGGATTAATCCATGCATGTGTATCTTGATGATTTTACACTATTACATGCCTTAATAACATGTTGGAAATTATGTGTTTTGGATACAAAAATTTTCATAATCATGAGCATGTTTTATCTTTATGATTGAATTTGAAAATCTATAGCAAAACCATGTCCGAATGCATGAAAGTGTTAAATTTCATTTTTGGATTTTCTTGATTCTAACAATTCACTTTTGAGAATCTATTGATCTTGATGGTTTTATGACGAAATTCATTTTTCGATCCTAAACATTGATGCATGTTTTTATTTGGCATAAAAGAAAAGAACATACATATATGAAATAAATCATTGGAATTAAAACAACTAAAAAGTGGAAAGGTTTCTTCTTGAAAAATTTATTTTTTCGACTTTATTGATTTTTCAAAAAGGGAAATTAATGAATCTATTTGTATTATCTTTGTGAGTCTCTTGAAAATGATCTTGATTTGATGATTTAAATGAGCTTTATCTTGATTTTTCGAAATTTATAAATTGAGATTTCTTATGCTTAAATCAAGATTTTATATGCATGAATTAATATCTTGTTCTCTTACAAGATTGAATGAATTCTATCTTTTTCATGATCTCCTAAGAATTCTTTATGTTATTTATTTAAGAGGAGATTTGTTAAAATGAATCACGGTGTCTCTTGATTTTTCAAAAATATAACTTGTGTATTCATTTTATAAATCGAGATTGTTTATATGTTCTTTCATGACATATTGTTATGTGAAATTTTTTGAATGTATGAAATACATCTCATCACCTAATAATTTTTCTTGATATTCCTTATGTGATGATATGAATACATGAAATATTCATTAATTTGTTTTGATGTATACAAATAAAAAGTTTCGATCATGCATGGTAGGATGTAATTTGACAAATTTGGTACCATCATGATGTAAAATAAATGATGATTAGGAATCATGCATTAATGATGATTTTATATTTTATGATTTGGTATGATGCATGCAATGATGAAATATTCATGAATTTGAAATGATGCATGCAATACTTATGACAATGATGTACATGATGTATTGCATATGATATGTATCATGAATGCTTTAAATGATGAATGTTTGGTATCATGATCAACATGTTGATAAATGCTTAAAAATTTTAATGTTTGAGTATCATGTATGATATGCCCATTAATGATGATTGATTTATTTTTTGGTATCGTGCATGAAAAATAAGGTTTTTGAAATTGTGTATGTTTTAATTTGAATATATAATGATGCACAAATAAGATTGATACTTATCTTTGTCATAATCTGAAAATTGATATGAGGGTCTTCCCTTCTTTTTGACAATGACAAAGGGGAAGCAAGAATTTCTAGCGTAGACATCATGAAAAGAGGCAAACTAGCTAGCTTGCACAATTCAAGATGAAAGCAAAACTTGCATTCTCAAAAGAGAAGAAATTGCTATCTTGAACATCGCCGATAATTACTAGCTTGAAATCTCAAGAAGAAGCAAAACATGCTAACATGCACATCTAGCAAACTTGCATATTTCAAGAAGCAAGAGTTGCTTTCTTGAACATCTCTAAATTGCTAGCTTGCATGTTCTAAAATGTTGTAACATTGCTAGCTTGCAAGATGTAGAGCTTGCTATCTTGAACATCTTAAGAAACAAAAATTACAAAAGTGCTATCTTGCCTATCTAAAGAAGCAAAACATGCTAACTTGTGCATCTAGCAAAGTTGACAAAATTTACATATTTCAAGAAGCAAGAGTTGCCTTCTTAAACATCTCTAATTTGCTAGCTTGCATGATGTAGAAGTTGCTATCTCAAAAGAAGCAAAAGTGTTATCTTGTATGTTGTAAAACTTACATATCTAAAACTTAATAGCTTGAATGTTCTAAGCATGATGTAACACTTGCTAAATTTTCTAGCTTCAAAACTGCATGATGATAAAACCTGATATTATGTTTTTCATGCAATGAGTTGAACTTATATCACAAACACAAGAATAGTTGTACTTCTCCTTTTTATTGATGATAAAGGGGGAGAAGTATGATGATGACATGACATGTTATGCATAAGTATATGATGACATGTTACTTGGATTTTTGAATTCAAGAGTTTCTATCAATATGGCATATTGATAGGGGGAGTTTATTTAAACTCCGGGAGTTAAGGTTAACTTCGTCATCAAGTGGTTGTCATCATCAAAAAGGGGGAGATTGTTGAATCTCATATTTTGATGATGAAACCACTTGATATATGTTTATGATTTAATCTACGTTTTGAGTGACGTAGGATGCTTCGATCAGGATGAGACAATTAAAGCAGGAAAAATCACGTTGTACTAGAGGAATATATCAGAAGATTGGATGTCGGGCTGGTGGATCGGTCGACGTATCAATAGAAGGCTTCGGGCCGTGGTCTTGGGCATTGGGCCAAGAAGAGCAGGTAGTGTGCCAAAGATATCGGAGTTGCGGAGTCAATTGGCCGATTGGGCAATAGGCTGTAGGAGAGGACGATGCGCCGAAGAATCGGACGAAGCGTCGAGGGACCAATGACATGCCGGACAACTTGGTTAATTGCTTAGGATTAATTATGTAATATCCCTCACTTTTAAAAATTATTAATAAAGATTTATTTATAAATTGGAGGACCTATATGTAAATATAGAAATTTTAAGGACTAAACTGTTAAGTTACAAAAGAAAAAAAGAAAACCGAAGAGGAGTAAAGGGAGAAGAGAAGAAGAGGGAAAAGAAGAGAGGAAGAAGAGGGAGAAGAGAAGCAAAGAAGAAGAAGAAGAGAGGGAAGAGGGAGAGGAAAGAGAGATAGCTGCAGTAGCTAGGGCTGCAGCACCTCTGTTTCGTGTAGGAGGAAACAGAGGAATTCATGTGTGGGGCGTCGGGGAGGAGAAAGGAAGAAGAGGAGAAGAAGAGAAGAAGAAGAAGAGGGAAAAGAAGAGAGGAGGAAGAAGAGGGAGAAGAGAAGAATAAAAGAAGAAGAAAAAGAGAGGGAAGTGGGAGAGGAGCGAGAGGTGGTAGCAGCTAGGGCTGCAGCACCTCTGTTTCCTACAGGAGGAATTCATGTGTGGGGCGTTGGGGATGAGAAGAAGAAGAAGAGGAAAAAGAAGAAGAGAAAAAGAAAAAAAAGAAGAATGGCTGCGGCATGGGCTGCAGTGAGAAGGTGTGGGGTGTCGGGTAGGAGAAGGGAAGAAGAGGAGAAGAAGAAGGAGAAGAAGGAGAAGAAGAAGAAGAGGAAGAGAAGAAGTAGAAGCAGGTGAAGAGGCGACACCTCTATTTCCTGCAAGAGGAAACAGAGGAGAGGAGGTGCTATTCGTCGGGGAGAAGAAGGGGAGGAAGGAGAAGAAGAGAAGAAGAAGAAAGGAAGGAGAAGGAAGAGGAGAAGGGAAAGAAGTAGCTGTGGCTGTGGCTGTGGCAGCTGCAGCTGTGGCAGGGAAAGAGGCAGAGGAAGGAAGAAGGGAAGGAGAGGAAGAAGAGAAGGGGAAGAAGGGGCTGCAGCTGCGGCGATGGCAACTGCAGTTGGAAGAGAAGAAGGAGAGGAAGATGAGTAGGGGAGGAAGAAGAGGCTGCAGCCGTGGCTGAGGCTGCGACTGCAGCAGTGCAGCTAGGAAAGAAGAGAAGGAAAGGAAGAAGAAGATAAAAGAAAAGGAAAGAAGAGAGGAAGAGGAGAAGGGGAGGCAACTGCGGTAGTGGCAGCTGCAGCTGGAAGAGAAGGAGAGGAAACAGAGCAGGGGAGGAAGAAGAGGCTGCGGCTTTGGTGGCTGCGGTCGTGGCTGCGATTGCGGCTGCGGCTGTGACGTTGGCTGCAGTAGCTGCAGTAGCGGTGGTGGCTATAGTAGCTGCTTTTGGGAAAGAGAAAGAAAGGAAAGGGGGAAAAAAAAGGGGCTGTGGCCATGATTGCAGCTGCGGTGGTGGCGGTTGCGTCTGCGGCAATTGAGTTTGGGAAAGAAAAAGTAGGAACGAGAGAAGGGAGGAAGGAAGTAGTGCAGTGGAAGGGGCTGCGATTGTGACAGCAGCTGCAGTTGTGGCTATAACTGTGGTAATGGCAGTGGCGATGGCTGTGACAGCTATGTTTGAAAAAGAAAATGAAGGAATAAGAGTAAGAGAGAGTAGGTGACTATGCCTCTATGTTCTGCATGAGCTGCAGTTGTGGAGGAAAAAGAGAAGACATATGTAGAAAACGAAACAGGGAGAGGACACGAAGGAAAAATAGAAGGATTTGGGCTGACACCTTTGGATCTTCGGATCAAAACCTTTGAAAGGCAAGTGTTCCGATCCTTCCTATTGCAAGTGTTTCGATCCTTCCTATTGCAAGTGTTTCGATCCTTTCTATTGCAAGTGTTTCGATCCTTTCTATTGCAAGTGTTATTTTTTCTATTGCAAGTGTCCCGATCTTTTCTACTGTAAGTGTTCCGATCCTTTCTATTGCAAGCTTTCTAATCTTTTCTATTGCAAGTGTTCCGATCCTTCCTATTGTAAGCTTTCTAATCTTTCCTATTGCAAGTGTCTTGATCTTTCCTTGCTGCAATTTTATCTCTACATTTGCTTTGAATATGAGAAACTTTAAATTGTTCTAACCTTGCATTTGATATATCTCCTGTTTAGACGTAACGATTCGAATCTGTGCAACTTATGAGATTTTGACCTTTGGTTACTAAATCAATGGTAACTCCTTGTTGGAAACATTGATTCGTACGAAACATGTTTCATCATAAACTAGATTAAAATATCTTTCCAATGATGTATTTTCTGAGTAAAATTGGAGCACGATTGATGGTTTGAATCATTTAGTCAATGTGCCTCTTGAATTCTGCCAGAAATCGAGCTTTGGTCGATTTCACATATTCTGGTTTCATTCTTTTGAAAATTGATTTCATCTAACCTTCTTATTTGAATTGAGCTATATGTGATTGCTTGGAATCCTTGTATACTCTTGCTTTCATTTCTTTTCAAATCTGAATACATTTGTAAAGGATTATGTTTGCATCGTATTGACTCATAAAGGCACATGTACATTTCATTGTTCCGCATGTGCTTCCGATATATCCCAATTTATTGTTCACAATACACTTTTGTACTCTGGTGTTTGTGGGATTATTTGGACCTTTGCCATAAATGGTAAAGGGTATGTGCTTAGAGCTCGCGATGCTCTAGATTATGTTTGGTGGTCATTCAGAAATGGATGTACCATATTATGTTTGGAATCCCACTTCACCATCTATCTGTTTGATATGAAATTCAGAGCCAACCTAGCACTTGGGCAGGGTGAGAGGGCTCGAGTAGGAAAGTGCTACCCGTGGATGGAGTCGAGAACTCATCACGGCGTGGAGCCGCCACTGAGTTAAACCTCATATGCACTATGCTAGGATACGACGTCTGAGCTTCTGTTTCGTATTTTGTATTGATATGCTCCAAAATGTTTCCTATGCCATTGATATACTTCAAAATGCTTCACATACCATTGATATGTTCTGAAATGTTCCATTTGTCATTGATATGATCCAAAACATTTTATATGCTATTGGTATGCTCTAATTACTCTATGCTCCATTTGCTATGAACTGATATGTTCTGAAATATCCTATTTGCCATTGATATGCTCCGGCACATCTCGTATGCTATTGATATGCTCCAATTACTCTATGCTCCATTTGCTATGAACTGATATGTTCTGAAATGTCCTATTTGCAATTGATATACTCCAGAACATCTCGTACGCTGTTGATATACTCTAATTACTCTATGCTCCATTTGTTATGAACCAAATATGTTATGAATGAAATGACATTTGCGATTCTGTATCTAATGAGATGATATCCTTGAATCTCTTGGATTCTGTCTTGCATTGTAATATCTTATTTGTTTGAAACTGTCCTTTCTCATGCTAGATATGCTTTGTTACTTGCTGAGCTGTTTTTAGCTCACTCCGTTGTTATATAAATCTTTTAGGTCAGTTTGTCACTCTTTGAGATGTTTGAATTGGGCTGAGGCAATGGAGAGCTATTCAGAATTATGGGCAAGTCTTGTTGGTTAAGTCTTGTTGGTTATTATGTTATTACTGTATAAGCATATTTTGTATGAAATGAAATGTTGTCGATGAATCGAAATGGATATACTGTGTAAAAGTGTTAGACGATCTCTCTTATTTGGAATTTCAAAATGTTAAGTCTAATTTATGATGATATGAACTTGTGGTGAATAATTGGAGTTCTGATTATATAATTTATTTAGCTTGTGAATTTATAAATGTTGTTCATGTTTGTCAAGTTGGCTTGGGTTGCCATAAATGTGAATTATTGAGTGATGTGATATATGATTATAAACTGCACAGGTTTTATAGATGTAAATTTGATAGAATGTTTTTTAGTGTCCTCAAATGTTAGTTTGGATCTTGGATTAGTTTGTGATGAAAAATTAAATATCATGGATATTTTGAGGGGCGTGACAAATTGTCTTGATCGAAGTTTTGTTTTACATATGCAGGATTAACTACGATGAAAGTAAGACATGAAGCAGGAGTTGCATTAGAGTCAAGACTATGATCACGTTGGGAGTTCGAGAGTTCGACGGAAGTCCGGACGGTCGTTGGAGGTTCTACGGGAACAAATCCGAGAAGTCCAGGAGCTTGCCAAAGAAGCTCGTTGAAACTCGCCAAGTGGATCATCGCAAGTCCAGGAGTTTGCCGGAAGTCCACCGGAGCATCGCCGAAGGTTCGTCGGATGTTCGCCAGAAGTTTGCCGGAAGCTCACCGGAAGAAGTGATTGATGCACCGGAGCAAGTTGCAGTAAATATCTTAAGAAATATCATAGTTAGCATGTAAATTAAGTTAGGCATGGGAGGTGATCCCATTAACTTAATCTGGGGGCAATTGGGCCCTTGATAGACCCAAATTGGGCCGAATGGATCAACCCATTCGGACTAGAATTCCTGCCAGGCGGTGGCACCGCCAGGGTCGGCGGTGGCACTGCCTAGGAGGTGTCTCCCAGGAACGCTGGGCGGTGCAACCGTCTGGGCTTAGTCTCTGAGCGAGATTGGGCGGTGCAACCGCCCCTGACAGGCAGTGGAACCGCTGAGCTCGGTCTCCGAGCTCTGCCAAGCGGTGCAACCGCCCCTGTCAGGCGGTGGCACCGCCCAGAGGCTCAGTCTCCAAGCTCTACCAAGCGGTGCAACCGCCCCTGACAGGAGGTGGCACTGCCCGGAGGCTCAGTCTCCGAGCTTTGCCAGGCGGTGCAACCGCCCCAATCAAGCGGTGCAACCGCCAGACCCCGGAATTCCGAGAGATGACAGTTTTGAGCTCGGAATTTAAACTAGTTTGGGGCCTATAAATACCCCACCCTTTCAGCAATGAAAGGGCAACTCAAATGCACCGAAGCTTGATCTTACTTTGTGATTTTAGAGCTCAAAAGTGTTGTAGAGTCTAGAAGTTCTCCTCCCTCTCTTCTTCCAAGTTTTGATCTTTCAAAAGATGAGAGAACAGTTTGTAATGGTTGTCTCCTAAGCCCGTCAAAAGGAGTGAAATTTTAAAAGGGTGGTTGGCCTTCACCTATTTAAGGAAGACCTCTAGTGGACGTCGGTGACCTCGTTGGTGGAGGAAGCCAAAAGTGGATGTAGGTCAAGATTGACCGAACCACTCTAAATCTCGGTTTGCATTTACTTTGAGTATCTTATCTTTACTGCAAACATCCTCAGTAGCTTACTGCCTTCTGCTCATTTACAATCGTGTTTCATAGTTAAGTATTTTCCGAATCGGCGTTAAGACAGAAATCGATTTTATCATACGAACATCATATTTCAGGTTGCGCTTACATTCTGATTTCTATCTTAACTGCAAACTGCCTTCCTTACTTTACTTCAAATATGTTTCCGTAGGCTTTCAAAGTTATTATTTGCACGAAACGACTTGTACGTCGGAATCGGATTTCAACGTACGAATGCAGTTTTAATCATCGAAAGTTTTCCACTGCACTAATTCACCCCCCCCCCCTCTTAGTGCTCTTGATCCTAACAGACACCTCTGCTCCAGGTGACCAACACGCCAGATCCAGATAGAACCCTTGAGTGGAACCAATTTGTCGTGCCCGATCGTTACCACGTGAGGGGAGTTATGCAATTTTAGGTTCAACATGAGTTAGTAGTAGTTATGATCGAATCTCACACCCCCAGTATGGCATGAATTATAAAATAAGTGGAAATAATAAAATATTTTTTATCATCTAATTCATAATCTTAAATCATAAAAATTATAATAATATATTATCATGATTCTATCAAATAATAATGATCATAATCATAACGTGATCTTTTTCATCATGGAATGATTTAGATAAATATTTTATATTTATTATTATTAAAAAATATAAATATTTTATATTTATTATTATTTAAAAATATAAATATTTTATATTTATTATTATTAAAAATATAAATATTTTATATCTATTACTGATTGAGAAAATCATATAATTATCATATCTTTTCTTTTGTGTATATAGATTCAAATTTATTATCAATAAAAATTTAAACTAGTCTTTTTTTTTTAAAATTATATCTATATATGTGTTCATTTGTAGTTACCGATCAATCTTTCATAATGCTTTGAACTTGAATGATGATTGAATATCATAATAACAATGTGTTTCGTTAGCTTGTAGTTTTCTTTTGATCAACTTTGTTATATATTTTTTATATGTTTTAGACATAATTGTTCACACTTTATCTGTTACTAGGGAAAAATAATAATTTGTATTTGTATTGAAAGACGACGGCCGAATTCCTACTCAAATGCATCTTTATCAGGTCCACATTTTCTCTAAATTTAGATTGTATCTATCATAATCCTATTCATAAATGTTTTGTGTTTGATTGTCATCATTTTGTGATAAAATATTGTTAGTATAAAATTTATAATATGTTATATTAAATGTGGAAACAATCTTTTATGTTAGGATTGAATCAAATAATTAGATCTGGTTTTACGATACGTACCTTTTGATACTATCTAAAAAGATATCTCTGTTTGATCTGTAAAGGCACAATCTTTTGATCCAAGATCGCTATGAATCTACAAAGAGGAACCAGAGCCTTCTCTTCTTTTCCTATCCTTTCATAAGACCTCTTAGATTGATGGCTAGGGAGAAGAGTTGAGAGAGATGCTATAATCCCTCAACTGAATCCTTTATGAGATGTGTAACCTCTCTCTTTTTCTTCTTGTCCAATCCCCAGAAATCATGTCTATTTATAGGCGAGAGTAGAGGGTCTAGGATAAGTAATTAGGAGAGTTCTGTTGAATCTCTTATTTTGATGATGAAACCAATTGATAAGTGTTTATGATTTAATCTGCGTTTTTAGTGACGCAGGATGCTTCGATCAGGATGATATTGAATCTCGGATTTTGATGATGAAGTCAATTGTCATTTGTTATCTAATCCATATGTTTGGATAAGTGTGTAGGATTAATTACGATGGAAGTAAGACATGCAGAAAGAGTTGTGCCGGAGTCAAGACCATGATCACGTTGGGGGTTCGAGAGTTCAACAGAAGTCCGGACGGTCATCAGAGGTTCTATGGGAATAAATTCGAGAAGTCTAGGAGCTTGCGAAAGAAGCTCGTCGGAACTCGCCAAGTAGATAATCGCAAGTCCAGGAGTTTACCGGAAGTTCACTAGAGCATCGTCGAAGATTCGTCAGATGTTCGCTGAAAGTTCGCCGGAAGCTCGCTGGAAGAAGCGATTGATGCACCGGAGCAAGTTACAGTAAATGTCTTAAGAAATATCATAGTTAGCATGTAGATTAAGTTAGGAATGGGAGGTGATCCCATTAACTTAATCTGGGGGGCAATTGGGCCCTTGATAGACCCCAATTGGGCCGAATGGATCAACCCATTCGGACTAGAATTCTTGCTTGGCGGTGGCACCGCCAGGGTCGGCAGTGGCACCGCCCAGGAGATGGTCTCCCAGGAAAGTTGGGCGGTGCAACTGCCCAGGTCAGGCAGTGGCACCGCTTGGGCTTAGTCTCCGAGCGAGACTGGGCAATGCAACCGCCCCTATCAGGTGGTGGCACCGCCAGAGCTCGGTCTCCGAGCTCTGTCAGGCGGTTGTACTGCCCCAGTCAGGAGGTAGTACCGCCAGGACCCTGAAAATCTGGGAAAAGATATTTTTGAGTTCCAAATTCAAACCAGTTTGGGGCCTATATATACCCCACCCTTTCTTGCATGAAAGGGCACCGAAAATCAAATCTTACTATGTGATTTTTAGAGCTCCAAAGTATTGTAAAGGCTAGAAGTTCTCCTCCCTCTTTTCTTCCAAGTTTTGATCTTTCAAGAGAGGAGAGAAAAGTTTGTAAGGGTTGTCTCCTAAGCCCGTCAAAAGATGTGAAACTATAAAAGGGTGCTTGGCCTTCGCTTATTGAAGAAAGACCTGTAGTGGAAGTCCATGACCTCGTCGGAGAAGGAAGCCAAAAGTGGATGTAGGTCAAGATTGATCGAACCACTCTAAAATTGCGGTGCTCTCTGGTTTGCATTTCTTTTTGCGGCTTACCTTACTGCAAACCTCCATATGTGCTTTACTTCCTTGTTGCTTTTGTTGCACTCCTTTATGAACACGCTTTCAAGTTAAGTTTCCGAAAATGGTTTTACGTCGGAAACGATTTCATAGTACGAACGCAGTTTTAATGGTCGAAAGTTTTTCGCTGCACTAATTCACTCCCCCCCCCTCTTAGTGCTCTTGATCCTAACAATTGGTATCAGAGCAGGGTTCACTCTCAAACGGATTAAAACCCAAGAGAGATGACATATGCCGGAAACCAAAAGGGCCACTCTATTACACGTCCACCCATATTTAATGGGACGGACTACACTTATTGGAACACCCGAATGAGGATCTTTCTTATTTCAATGGATTTTGAACTTTGGAATCTTGTCGAAAATGGATTTTCGAAGTCTTCTCTTCCAATGGTCGATTGGAATGAATTAGAGAAGAAGACTTTCGCTCTCAATGCAAAGGTTATGAATGCCTTATTTTGTGCGCTTGATAAAATTGAGTTTAATCGTGTTTCGGTTTGTGAAACCACGTTTGATATTTGGCATACACTCGAAATGACTCACGAAGGTACAAGTAGAGTGAAAGAGTCAAAAATCAATCTTTTGATACATCCTTTTGAACTTTTTCGAATGAAACCGAGCGAGAATATTGGCGACATGTACACCCGTTTCACGGATGTCATCAATGGTCTAAAAGGACTCGGCAAAAGTTTTTCAGATTTTGAGCTCGTAAATAAAATTCTAAGATCTCTTCCTAAGAGTTGGGACCCTAAAATCACTGCTATTTAAGAGGCTAAAGATTTAAACAACTTCCCTCTTGAAGAACTAATCGAGTCATTAATGACCTATGAAATGAATTGCAAGGCTCATGAAGAGCAAGAAGACATCCTTCCAAAAAACAGGAAGGATATGACACTTAGGACTTTAGATAACCACTTGAGAGAAAACTCAAGTGATGAGGACTGTGACGATGACTTGGCACTTCTAACAAGGAAATTCAAAAAATTTATTAAGAAAAACAAGTTTAAAAATGACACAAAAAATAACTTTGAATCCAAAAAAGACCAAGTTATTTGCTACGAGTGCAAAAAGTCAGGACACTACAAAAGTGATTGTCCCCAAGCCAAGAAGAGATCATCAAAGAAGAAGGCGGTCAAAGCAATGTGGGATGACTCGAGCGCGTCTGAAGAAGAGGAGTCCAACATCGAGTAAGTTGCTCATTACGACTTAATGGCCATAGGAGAGGAGGTAACAAATTTAATTGATGCAGATTTATCATTTGATGAATTATTAAATGCCTTCTATGACTTATTTGATGAATGCAAAACAATTAGTAGAAAATATAAATTGTTAAAAAAGGAGCATGATAGTCTTATTAGTAAATTTGATAAATTAAAAACTGAATATCATGATAGTTTAGCTCCATGTATAAAATGCCATGATATAGAAACTCTCCAAAAAGAGAACTTGCTACTTAAGGACACCTTGAAGAAATTCGAGGTTGGTAGCAAGTCTTTGAACATGATCCTTACAAATAAGGGTCATGTTCCCGAAAGAAGTGGAATCAGATTTGTGAGAAGTCCTCACCAAAATCCAACCACCTTCATAAAATGCCCTATCTTACATGTTCGATACCAAAGCAAATGTAACTTTTGTTGCAAACATGGACATAAAACATATCATTGTCCATTCAAGAAAATTAGCCCGAATAAACTGATTTGGGTTCCTAAAGGAACCATGATAAACTCTATGGAAATAATAAACAATATAGATCCGTGTTTCAGGCACCCAAAAGTAAATGGGTACCTAAAAATTATCCTTTCTTGTAGAGACATACACCATCATAAGCTAGGAGCAAGAGACGGTACCTTGATAGTGGATGCTCAAGGTATATGACTGGAGATCCATCTCAATTCTCTAAGCTCACTAGCATAGACAAAGGCTATGCCACCTTCGGAGATGACAACAACAAGGGTAAAATCATTGGGAAAGGAACCATAGGTAACAAATCCAACTTCTTTATTGAAGATATTTTGTTAGTTGATAGTTTAAAACATAACCTCTTGAGCATTAGTTAATTATGTGATAAAGGATATATCGTCAAATTCGAATCTAATGCTTGCATCATTGAAAAACTACACAAAAACACATCTATGATTGCAACTAAACATAATAACGTATATACCATTGATATCAATAATCTTTGCAATAAAATGCGTTTCTCGGTTTTGAATAAGGATGCTTGGCATTGGCATAGGAGATTAGGTCATGCTAGCATGAAACTAATCACTCAAATATCATCTAAAGAACTTGTACGAGGAATTCCTCATATCAAGTTCATCAAAGATAATGTGTGTGATGCTTGTCAATTAGGAAAACAAATTAAGGGTAGTTTCAAATCTAAGAATCAATTAAGCACCTCTAGGCCCTTACAATTGATCCATATGGATTTGTTCAGACCAATCTCTACATCAAGCTTAGGAGGTAGCAAATACGCCTTCGTCATTGTAGATGACTATAGTAGATACACATGGACTTATTTCTTGAAACACAAAAATGAATGCTTCAGATATTTCACCAAGTTTTGTAAATTTGTTCAAAATGAAAAAGGTTTTATGATTTCATTAATTCGAAGTGATCATGATGGTGAATTTCAAAACCATGATTTTCAAGAATTTTTTGAATCTAATGGATACAACCACAACTTCTCTACTCCAAGAAATCCTCAACAAAATGGAGTAGTAGAAAGAAAGAATAGAAATTTATAAGAAATGACAAGAACCATGTTGAATGAACATAGCCTACCCAAATATTTTTGGGCCGAAGCCTTAAACACTACATGCTATATTTTGAATAGAGTTCTAGTAAGACCCTTACTCATCAAAACTCCCTATGAGTTGTGGAACAATAAAAAACCCAATGTTTTATATTTTAAAGTTTTTGGGTGTAAGTGTTTTATCTTGAATGAAAAAGATGCCTTAGGAAAATTTGATGCTAAATCCGATGAAGGAATTTTTCTTGACTATTCTTTGGTTTCTAAAGCTTTTTATATCTTCAATAAAAGAACTTTAATTATAGAAGAATCCATTCATGTTGTTTGAATGAGATTTCCAAAATCAAGAAAAATAATTTTGATGATGATGTTAATTTTGATTCTTTGAATTTAAATAAAACCCCTTCTCCAACTAGCAATTTAGATACATCCACTTCCAAAACATCCTTACCCAAGGATTGGAAGTATGTAGATGCTCATCCTAAGGAGCTAATCCTAGGAGACACATCTAAGGGGGTTCAAACATGTTCTTCTCTTAAAAATTTTTGTGCCAATGCCGCATTTCTCTCCCAAATTGAACCTAAATGTATTGACGAAGCTATGAAAGATGATTCATGGATTATTGCAATGCAAGATGAGTTAAATCAATTTGAGAGAAATGAGGTGTGGAAGCTTGTTCCTAGGCCAAATGACCATTTAGTTATTGGTACTAAATGGGTCTTTAGAAATAAGCAAAATGAATATGGTATCATGGTTAGAAACAAGGCTAGATTTGTGGCCAAAGGTTTCAACCAGGAAGAAGGTATCAATTACGAAGAAACATTCACTCCTGTAGCTAGATTAGAAGCCATAAGGATGCTCCTTGCCTATGCTAATAATAATAATTTTAAGTTATTTCAAATGAATGTTAAAAGCGCTTTTCTTAATGACTTTATTTCTTAAGAAGTTTATGTTGAACAACCTCCCGGATTTGAAAATAATAGCACCCATAATCATGTATTTAAATTAACTAAAGCTCTTTATGGTTTAAAACAAGCCCCAAGGGCTGGTATGATAGACTTAGTACTTTTCTTATTGAAAATAATTTCACAAAAGGCAAGGTCGATACTACATTGTTTTTCAAGAATTTTAAAAATAATTTTCTCATTGTTCATATTTATGTTGATGATATTATCTTCAGTTCTACGAATGAATCTCTTTGTGAATCTTTTGCTAAAACCATGAGTCTCGAATTTGAAATGAGTTTGATGGGAGAATTAACCTTTTTCTTAGGCTTACAAATTAAGCAACTATGCAATGACATCTTTATTAGTCAAACTAAATATGCTTTAGATCTGCTAAAATGATTTAATATGGATAACTCAAAAGCTATTAACACTCCTATGAGCACCTCCACTAAGTCAGAAGTTGATGAAAGTGGAGAAAGCTTTGATAAAAAAACTTATAGGGGTTTGATAGGAAGTTTACTTTACCTCACTGCAACTAGACCAGATATCATGTTCAATGTAGGACTTTGTGCTAGGTTTCAATTGAACCCTAAGATATCTCATCTCAAAGTAGTTAAAAGAATACTTAAATATCTTAAAGGTACCACAAATCGAGGATTATGGTAACCAAAATCCAAAAATTTTGAGTTAATTGCTTATGCTGATGCGGATTTTGCTTGGTGTAGACTAGATAGAAAAAGCACATTAGGAACATATCAATTTTGGGACATTCCCTTGTTTCCTGGTCATCTAAGAAATAAAACTCGGTTGCACTATCAACAACCGAAGAAAATTTTGAGTTAATTGCTTATGTTGATGCGGATTTTGCTGGGTATAGACTAGATAGAAAAATCACATTAGGAACATATCAATTTTGGGACATTCCCTTGTTTCCTGGTCATCTAAGAAATAAAACTCAGTTGCACTATCAACAACCGAAGCTAAGTATATTATAGCTAGTGCATGTTGTGCACAAGTTGTGTGGATGAAAAACACCTTAGAAGACTATAAAGTCCATCTTAAAAACATTCCCATTAAATGTGATAACACAAGTGCAATATGTTTAACAAAGAATCTCATTCAACACTCAAGAACAAAACATATTGATATTAGACATCACTTTATATGAGATCATGTCACTAATCATGATGTAATCATAGAGTTCATTGATACTAAGCATCAACTAGCTAATATTTTTATAAAACCTCTAAGTGAAGAACAATTTGATTTCATTAGAAGAGAATTAGGAATGTTAATATGTCCGAATGCATAAACTTGTTAAGATTATTTTTCGGATCTTTTTTTTATTTAATAATCAAATCACTTAATTGCCATGATTATTTTACACAATTACATGCCTTAATTACATGTTGGAAATTATGTATTTTGGATACAAAAAATTTCATGATAATAAGCATGTTTTATCTTTTTTGTCCGAATGCATGAAAGTGTTAAATTTCATTTTTGGATCTTCTTGATCCTAACAATCGGATTTTCTCAATACATTATTCTCTTCCGGACTTAATAAACATATGTCATATTGAGTTTTGGATTCACATCATTGATTTTTGCAATATGGAATCAACAAGCAAATGCATCTTTCATAGGCTTATCATGTGAAAAATATCTTTCGAGAAATGAATTTGACGATTCCTTCTTATATCTCTTGAGAAATAATTTTACGTGCAATGATTTGATTCACACACATATCTTGATTCTTGTAAAAATAAAGCATGCTTTAATATCTTATCAATTGTAACTTCATTTGAGTAAGCTAACAAATTGCTTTCCTCCTTCATGCAAAAATATAATAACAAATAAAGAGGAAGAAGTAATGAAAGTCATCTTCATATCATGTTTTCCTTTAGATGTTTGTATAATTGGTGCCCTATCACTCATTATTGAAAAATGACATAAACCTAGTTAAAATTTGCTAATATCATTCTCATTTTTGTTGATGACAAAGGGGGAGAAATATATGAATTGATACTATGAGTGCCATATTTGAATGAGAAATATATGAATTGATGCTATGAGTGCCATATTTGAATTTAATGCTATATAAATTGATGCTATGAGTGCCATATTTGAATTTAAATTATGTTAATGTATCAAAAGCTTGCATCGAAATATATGATAAATTGGTGATAGTATTACTATGTTATTGTCATATTTGCACTATGTTAAAATATCTAGAGCATACATCGCAATTCTACAAATTGATATCTTGTCATGTGATGAAACGCTATAATTGCTAAACGCTTCAAACGTTTGTATTATGTTAAGATATCAAGAACTTACATCGTAGTTTTATATGTTGATATTAGAGCCCACTTATTATTGTTATGCTCTGAAATATTTCATCAGGCCCTTATAAGCTAATCATACACATTCCCAAATGTCAAGACCTGAGTCTGATGAGCTAACTGGCCAATAACTCCATTTTGGTCCTCAACGGCGGACCAAAATGCTTAAGCGGGAGGTAACGTAGTACACTCATCAGGCCCTTATAAGCTAATCATATACATTCCCCACTTCCGATGTGGGACTAATGGGATATTACATTATCCCCAACTGAATTAGCTTGACGTCCTCGTCAAGGTCCAATATATCCCAGATCGAACCCGAGCATAGTGCATGTGAGGATTAACTCAGTGGTGGCTCCACGCCGTGATGAGTTCTCTGACTCCATCCACGGGTAGCCCTTTCCTACTCGAGCCCTCTCACCCTGCCCAAATGCTAGGTCGGCTCTGATACCAAAAGTCATGACCCGAGTCTGATGAGCTAACTGGCCAATAACTCCATTTTGGTCCTCAACGGCGGACCAAAATGCCTAAGCGGGAGGTAACATAGTACACTCATCAGGCCCTTATAAGCTAATCATACACATTCCCCACTTCCGATGTGGGACTAATGGGATATTACATTATCCCCAACTCAATTAGCTTGACGTCCTCGTCAAGACCCGACATAGCCCAGATCGAACCCTAGCATAGTACATGTGAGGTTTAACTCAATGGTGGCTCCACGCCGTGATGAGTTCTCAACTCCATCCACGGGTAGCCCTTTCCTACTCGAGCCCTCTCACCCTGCCCAAATGCTAGGTCGGCTCTGATACCAAATGTCATTTTATTCATAACATATTTGGTTCATAACAAATGGAGCATAGAGTAATTGGAGCATATCAGTAGTGTACGAGATGTTTCGGAGCATATCAATGACAAAAGGAACATTTTGGAACATATCAAAGGTATATGAAGCATTTTGAAGTATATCAATGACATAGGAAACATTTCGGAGCATATCAATAACAAATGAAACGTTTCAAAGCTCATCAATGGCGTATGAAATGTTCCGGAGCATATCAACGATGTATGGAATATTTCGAAGCATAACAATAACAGATGAAATATTTCATCAGGGTCTTGAAGGACCAAAATGAAGTTATTAGCCAGTTAGCTCATCAGACTCTGATACCAAATGTCACGACCCGGGTCTGATGAGCTAACTGGCCAATAACTCCATTTTGGTCCTTCAATCGCAGACCAAAATGCTTAAGCGGGAGTTAACGTAGTACACTCATCAGGCCCTTATAAGCTAATCATACACATTCCCCACTTCCGATGTGAGACTAATGGGATATTACATTATCCCCAACTCAATTAGCTTGACATCCTCGTCAAGGTCGAACATAACCCAGATCGAACCTTAGCATAGTGCATGTGAGGATTAACTCAGTGGTGGCTCCACGCCGTGATGAGTTCTATGACTCCATCCACGGGTAGCCCTTTCCTACTCGAGCCCTCTCACCCTGCCCTAATGCTAGGTCGGCACTGATACCAAATGTCACGACCCAAGTCTGATGAGCTAACTGGCCAATAACTCCATTTTGGTCCTTCAATCGTGGACCAAAATACTTAAGCGGGAGTTAACGTAGTACACTCATCAGGCCCTTATAAGCTAATCATACACATTCCCCACTTCCGATGTGAGACTAATGGGATATTACATTATATTACATTATCCCCAACTCAATTAGCTTGACGTCCTCGTCAAGGTCCAACATATCCCAGATCGAACCCTAGCATAGTGCATGTGAAGATTAACTCAATGGTGGCTCCACGCCGTGATGAGTTCTCTGACTCCATCCACGGGTAGCCCTTTCCTACTCGAGTCCTCTCACCCTGCCCAAATGCTAGGTCGGCTCTGATACCAAATGTCAAGACCCGGGTCTGATGAGCTAACTGGCCAATAACGGCGGACCAAAATGCTTAAGCGGGAGGTAACATAGTACACTCATCAGGCCCTTATAAGCTAATCATACACATTCTCCACTTCCGATGTGAGACTAATGGGATATTACATTATCCCCAACTCAATTAGCTTGACGTCGATATTACATTATCCCCAACTCAATTAGCTTGACGTCCTCATCAAGGTCGAACATAACCCAGATCGAACCCTATCATAGTGCATGTGAGGATTAACTCAGTGGTGGTCCACGCCGTGATGAGTTCTCTGACTCCATCCACGGGTAGCCCTTTCCTACTCGAGCCCTCTCACCCTGCCCTAATGCTAGGTCAGCTTTGATACCAAATGTCATGACCCGGGTCTGATGAGCTAACTGGCCAATAACTCCATTTTGGTCCTTCAATCGCGGACCAAAATGCTTAAGCGGGAGTTAACGTAGTACACTCATTAGGCCCTTATAAGCTAATCATACACATTCCCCACTTCCGATGTGGGACTAATGGGATATTACATTATCCCCAACTCAATTAGCTTGACGTCCTCGTCAAGGCCCGACATAACCCAGATCGAACCCTAGCATAGAGCATGTGAGGATTAACTCAGTGGTGGCTCCACGCCGTGATGAGTTCTCGACTCCATCCACGGGTAGCCCTTTCCTACTCGAGCACTCTCACCCTGCCCAAATGCTAGGTCGGCTCTGATACCAAATGTCATGACCCTCTTGTTATCACTTTCTGATTAATTTCCAATCACATTCTTATTGGTAAACTTGTCCTTATCATTCTTGTCACGGATCTCCAAAAATTCTTTTGATTGTTGCTATTAATGATCAGCCTCTACTTTAAATATAAGGTGGCGAAAGAAATCTTTTGATCATCAGAACAATTTTGTACACCAAATATCTTCTCTGTTTGCATCATCCATTTTTCTACCACCAATGAAATTAGGTTCATCATGCTTCTACTGCGCTACTCTGATTCAATATCCCCGATCAATCCTTTCATTCCCCTTAATTAATCAGAAACAAATGAAATAGGAGGACCAAATGTCCTCGTCATCCCAGATTCGTAAAATGCATCAAAGAAAATTTTCACCAATCACTATAGTTCATTAGACCTCAATATATTTTGTACGTCAATATATCAAATATTTTAGTGATCCTCAAACTATTCTCTGATACCACCTCTATCACGCCCCTCAAAATATCGATAATATTAAAATTCAAGAAAACAAATCAATCCAGGATCCAAACTAACATTTGAGGTCACTAAGAAAACATTCAGATTAAAATTTCACCTCTGTAATCTATAAATTTATAAACCCTGTGCAGTTCATAAACATACAACACATCGCTCGATGATTTATAAAATCTGAACCCAACTCACCAAAATAATAACCACAACATAAATTCACAAATTTATAAACCCTGTGCAGTTCATAAACATATAACACATCGCTCGATGATTCATAAAATCTGAACCCAACTCACCAAAATAATAACCATAACATAAATTCACAAGTGTGGGAGTTTGTATAATCATAAAACCAACGTTTACCATAAGTTCATATTGTTACACGAATTAAACTTAACATTCCAGAATCTTAAACATGAGAGGTCCTTTAAACTTTTACAAAATCCACAAGTTTAGATTCATCGTCAACATTTCATTAGATGCAGCGTGTGCTTATACAACAAAAATATATATACTAATAAAGATCTGCCCAAAATCTTTTAGCTTTCCACTACCTCAGCCCAATCTTAACATTTAAGCAAGCGACAAGCTATCCTAAAAAATTTATACAACAACGGGGTGAGCATATAAAGCTCAGCAAGTGACTAACATATCCATGTCAAAAGAGGACAATTTCCAAAGAGATAAGGTTTCAAAATGCAAGGCAGAATATAAGAATTCATAGACGTAATATCATTAGGTGTAGAATCACAATTGTCATTTCAATCATACATATTTGGTTCATAATAGATGGGGCATAGAGTAATTGGAGCATATCAACCACGAATGAAACGTTTCGGAGCATATCAATAATAAATGAAACATTTCGGAGCTTATCAATGACATATGAAATGTTCCGGAGCATATCAACGGCATATGGAACATTTCGAAACATATCAACAATGAATGAAACATTTCGGAGCTTATCAATGGCGTATGAAATGTTTCGGAGCATATCAACGGCATATGGAACATTTCGAAGCATATCAACAATGAATGAAACATTTCAGAGCATATAAATAACAAATGAAATGTTTCGGAGCTTATAAGTGGCGTATGAAATGTTCCGGAGCATATCAATGGCGTATGGAACATTTCGGAGCATATCAATAACAAATACCAAATAGAAGCTCAAACGTCGTCTTTGACGTTGCATTCATATCATTCTTATCCAAAGCATGTACAGAAACACATAACCAAAGCTCTGGATATCATATCAAACATACAGAAGGTGAAGTGGGACCATAACATAATATGGTACATCCATTTCTGAATGACCACCAAACATAAGTCTCCCACGTCTGGGAGGTCTCCCACGTTTGGGAGCTCCATCCACCCACGTCTGAGTGAAGTCATAGGGGCCGGCAGAGCATCTCAGGCTCTATGCATAACTCCCTTCACCATTTCTGACGAAGGTTCATAATATCCCACAAACACCAGAGTACAAAAGGATAGTATGAACAATGAATAGCACATATCGGAAGCACACACAGAACAACAAAACGTACATGTGCCTTTACGAGTCAATCTGAAGTAAGCAATAATCTTTCACAATTATATTCAGATTTGAAAGGAATTGAAAGCAAGGGCACATATGGAATCCAAGCAATCACATACAACTCAATTCAAATAAGAAGGTTAGATGAATTCGATATCCAAAAGAATGAAACTAGAATAGGCACACATCGAAAGCAAATGCGGAACAATGGGTTATACATGTGCCTATATAAGTCAATGTGATATAGCATAAACGTTACACAATATGTTCAGAAATGGTAATAATTTATAGACAAGAGCAAACGAGAATTCAAACATTAATATAAGCCACAATTGAGTGAAGGGAACCGAACAAAATCTATTTCCAAACGAACGAAAACAGAAGATACGAAATCGATCAAAGCTCGATTTCTGACAGAATTCGAGAGGTTCATTGGATAAATACTTCAGATTGTCAATTATGCTCCAATATACTCAAGAAGGATATTGTTGAAAGATATATCAATCTATTTTCTGTTGAAATAAGTTTCGTACAAATCATGGTTTCCAACAAGGAGTTACCTTTGATTTGGTAACACAAGGTCAAAAACAAAATCACTATTTTGCAGAATTCATAAGGTCGGATTCAACAGATAATAGGATAGGCATTTAGAATTCCAAAATTTTCAATCTATATGTCAAAAGAAAGGTCTACAAGTCTAGTTTCGAATGAAATCAGTTTGGTACAAATCAGAATTTTCAACAGGGACTTATAGGTATTTTAGTATCGAAAGGTCAGAAATTTTGATCCCTGTTCTACAGCATCTATAGGCTCATTTGAAACAGACGTTTGGGTAAGTATTCGGTGTTCAAAATCTACAAAATCAGTGTCAAAAGAAAGATATAAGAGTCTAATTTCATATGAGCTAGGTCCTACCTAAATCCACATTTGGTACTAAAAATTATAGCTGAAAAAGTATATAGGGGTCAGTTTACCGAAAAAATTTCAAATCATTGGTTTTATGTCCAAAGAGAGAAATATCAGGTTCTAAGCATAAATCTTTCAGAATCAATATAGGAACATAGACTAATACTTCTGTAGGATGGGGTTAGAACACTTGCCTTTGAGAATTTTGACCCTAAATGAGAAGATTTGAGCAAGAAACCTCAAAACCCCAAATTTTTTTCTTCTTCTTCTTCCCCCTTTTTCTTCCCTTTTTCTTTCTTTCTTTCTCCCGTGGGATTTGTAATTTTGTGCATTTTACAGTTTAGTCCTTGTATTATTATATTTATGATTAGGTCCTTAGGGTTTACATATAGGTCCTCAAAACTTTTTTTTTTTTGAACAAATCCCCCAAATCTTATAAATAAGTTCTCAGATTCATACTTTGGCTCTTTTATCAAATTTAAAATAGATACTTACATTATAATTAGAAACTTATACGAAAATTTCGATAATGAGGGATGTTACATATATATACCCCACCCTTTGCTGCATGAAAGGGCACCGAAAATCCAATCTTACTCTGTGATTTTTAGAGCTCAAAAGAGTTGTAAAGGCTAGAAGTTCTCCTCCCTCTTTTCTTCCAAGTTTTGATCTTTCAAGAGAGGAGAGAAAAGTTTGTAAGGGTTGTCTCCTAAGCCCGTCAAAAGGAGTGAAACTGTAAAAGGGTGGTTGGCCTTCGCCTATTGAAGGAAGGCCTTTAGTGGAAGTCAGTGACCTCATCGGAGGAGGAAGCCAAAAGTGGATGTAGGTTAAGATTGACCGAACCACTCTAAAATTGCGGTGCTATTTGGTTTGCATTTCTTCTTGCTGCTTACCTTATTGCAAACCTTTGTATGTGCTTTACGTCCTTATTACTTTTGTTGCACTCCTTTACGAACTCACTTTCAAGTTAAGTTTCCGAAAACGGTTTTATGTCGAAAACAATTTCATTGTACAAACGCAGTTTTAATCATCGAAAGTTTTTCGCAGCACTAATTCACCCACCCCCCCCCCCCCCCCCTCTTAGTGCTCTTGATCCTAAAAGATGAGATAATTAAACTAGGAAGAATCTATTGGGAAATCTTGGGGGCGACATCACATGCGCAGCGGAAGAACAAGAAAACAAAATCCCCGATTCCCAAAGATGTTCGTTGTCGTGCGAAGATTGGTGCGCAAAATCTGCGAAACTTAAAACTACGTATATAGTAGATTGTGTTACCTAGGGAGATCATATATCCCTGTTTCCTTGCAGATCTTTAGGAGAGGGTGAAGGAGGTCAAGCGTCCTCCTCTCTAGCGGTGATCCACACAGCAGGGCTATGACGATGCTCCTCAAAACTCTAAGCCTACTTTGAGGTGGAGAGGCAAGCAAAGGCTCTAGCCTATGAGGCTCTGAATCCCTCTTATTTATAGAGGTCCCCTGTCAAACCCTAATGGGTCCTCCCCTAGTGGGTATTGGATCTGCATCCAATAAGACAAAGGCACTGCCG
Source organism: Musa acuminata AAA Group (assembly GCF_036884655.1). Lineage (NCBI taxonomy): Eukaryota > Viridiplantae > Streptophyta > Magnoliopsida > Zingiberales > Musaceae > Musa > Musa acuminata. The sequence continues at coordinate 22,346,883 of NC_088332.1, forward strand.
TATATCTCATATCCGAACCTCTACTCATCGCAATGACTACCATATATGTGTGACCCTCTAGGCCCAATATCGAGCTGGCCGTGAGTCATACCTGTCAGAACTCCTTCTAACTCAGTGAATTATTATCTCTGTAATAATTCACTTGACTCATCGACTACGGACGTACTAGGCCACTACGCCATAGTCCCCAAATGATACAGGGGAATCCAATCTATTGGACATGTTTGTCCTCAGTTACCATGTACTTATAGTCCCTCATCCATCTAATATCCCAGAGACCGTATATCAAGCATGGTGCTGTCAGACCCAAATGGTTTCTACTCGAGTCTCACTCTAATGGATTCTCTCGGAGAACTCTCTCTCTCTCTCAACTTGAATGACCCTGGCCAGGAATTTTTCTAAGCAAGAACACATGGGATATTCCTCTCATGACGCCGAGAGTGGATGATCCTCTATCGATACTCAGTAGCCCTCGTAAGGTAGACTACCACTCTCAATGACCAGCTGTACTAGATCTGGGACAGCCAAACCTATAAGTCTGGTATCAAAGAGTAGAGCACTCATACAGGACATCCTTGGTGTCTCAAGTCTAAGGACCAAATATACCACTAGGACTACGGAATCGCTGTCCGACAATAAGGCATCATCAACCATCCAGCATTCCGTAAGCGGATCAATCAGTGAACTCATTCTTCAACGAGCACCTGTATTATATCCCTAGTGTCCCTACACGAGCAGCTATGTGTTAGGATCGAGAGCACTAAGAGGGGGGGGGGGGGGGGGTGAATTAGTGCAGCGGAAAACTTTCTGCGATTAAAATCGAAAGCTGCGTTCGAACGATAAAAACAATTTCTGTGTAAAATCCGATTCTAAGCAAGATGATATTAAAGTTAATCTATGCAGGGAGTTTGCAGCTATGATGAAAACCAGAATATAGGCGCAAGCTGAAATCCGACGTTCATACGAAGAAACTGATTTACGTCTAAGTGCTGATTTGTAAATCACTTTATTAGGCAAGATGCAGTTTAAGCAAGAGTATGAAGGCAGTTTGCAGTTATGGTAAAGCTCAAAATGTAAACGTAATCTGCAATATGATGATCGTACGAAAAAGTAAATTTACATCTAAACGCTGATTCGGAAAGTAAAAGGCTTAAAACCTGATCGTAAAAGCGCATAAGGCAGTAAGCTTCAGAGGAGGTTTGCAGTAAAGATAATATGCTTAAAGTAAATGCAAACCGAGATTTAGAGTGGTTCGGTCAATCTTGACCTACTCCACTTTTGGCTTCCTCCACCGACGAGGTTACCGACGTTAACTAGAGGCCTTCCTTCAATAGGCGAAGGCCAACCACCCTTTTATAGTTTCACTCCTTTTGACGGGCTTAGGAGACAACCCTTACAGAATTTTCTCTCCTCTCTTTACAACTTAGAACTTGGAAGAAAAGAGGGAGAAGAACTTTTGGCCTTTACAACAATTTTTAGCTCTAAGAATCACAAAAAAGATCAAGATTTCGGTGTGTGTATGTGCTCTTTCAGTGCTGGATGGGTGGGGTATTTATAGGCCCCAACCCAGTTCAAATTTGGAGCTCAAAACTGTCAATTCCCGGAATTTCGAGATCAGGCGGTTGCACCTCCTGACTAGGGCGGTTGCACTGCCTGGCAGAGCTCGAAGACTGAGCCTCTAGGCAGTGCCACCTCTATCAGGGGCGGTTGCACCTCTCTGCCAGAGCTCGAAGACCGAGCTCAGGCGGTTGCACCTCCTGACTAAGGTGGTTTCACCGCCTGGCAGAGCTCGGAGACCGAGCCCAGGCAGTGCCACCCCCTATCAGGGGCGGTTGCACTGCCCAGTCTTACTCAGAGATTGAGCCCAGGCGGTGCCACCGCCTGGCTTGGGCGGTTCAACCGCCTGGCAGAAATCAAGTCCGAATGGGTTGATCCATTCGGCCAAATTTGGGTTTTTCTGGGGCCCAATTGCCCCAAGATTAAGTTAATGGGATCACCTCCCATTTCTAACTTAATCATTATGCTAACTACGATTATTTCCTAAGACATTTACTGCAATTTGCTCCGGTACGTCAGTCGCTTCTTCCGGCGAGCTTCCGACGAATTTCCGTCGATCATCCGATGAACCCTCGGTGATGCTCCTGCGGACTTTCGGTAAACTCCTGGACTTACGACGATCCACTTGGCGAGTTCCGACAAGCTTCTTTGGCAAGCTCCTGGACTTCTCGGATTTGTTCCCGCAGAACCTCCGATGATCGTCCGAACTTCCGTAGAACTCTCGAACTCCCAACGTGATCATTGTCTTGACTCCGGCGCAACTCCTGCTGCATGTCTTACTTTCATCGTAGTTAATCCTGCACATGTAAAACAGAACTTCGATCGAGACAATTAATACTAAGAATTAATTATGTTGTTCGGCATGTCATTGGTCTCTCGACGCTTCGTCCGATTCTTCGGCGCATCGTCCTCTCTTGCAGCCTATTGCCCAATCGGCCAGTTGTCTCTGTAACTCCGATGTCCTTGGCGCAATATCCGCTCTCCTTGGCCCGATGCCCGAGTCCACGGCCCGAAGCCTTCTATCGATACGTCGACCGATCCACCGGCCCGACGTCCAATCTTCTGACATGTTCCTCCGGAACAACATGATTTTCCTGCTTTAATTGTCTCATCCTAATCGAAGCATCATGCGTCACTCAAAACGCAGATTAAATCATAAACATATATCAAGTAGTTTCATCATCAAAATACGAGATTCAATACTATGAGACCAGCTGCATCTATCATATGGACGGGTATACAACACACCAGTCTGTCCGGTAATCACGATGTCCCTCTTGAGTAACCTATGACCGGGATTATTTAGGATATGTGTTTAAAGGTGAATCGATCTCATTATCGTGATCTCATCACGATCCGATTCCCATTGCACAATATATATATATATATATATATATATATATATATATATATATATATATGTGTGTGTGTGTGTGTGTGTGTGTGTGTGTGTGTGTGTGTAATAGTTATAAAGTGATATAAGCTAAAATATAATAAGCAAAAAGATTCTGTATCAAATCACACGTGCCATCACTCACGTGATTGGCTTGCTGGGCATCTATGACTAGCAATCTCCCACTTGACCTAAAGCCAATCACCTATGTGTCTGATCCCCATCAGACCCCTGTGACACTCAAAAACAATATGAGACAACGACTTTATCAGTGGATCTGCAATGTTATCTTCGGATGGAACTCTTTACACTACTACATCCCCTCGGGTTACGATCTCTTTGATAAGTTGGAACCTCCTCAGAACACTTCTGATGAGACCCGGGTTCCCTTATTTGAGTAATCACCCCGTTGTTGTCGCAATATAAGGAGATCGGCTCCTTGCTACCCGGCGCGACTCCCAAATCTGTGATGAACTTCTTCACCCAAACTCCCTCCTTTGCTGCATCTGATGCAGCAATGTACTCCACCTCTATGGTCAAGTCAGTAGTAGTATCTTGCTTGGAACTCTTCCAGCACACTGCTCCTCCATTCAAGGTGTACACATACCTTGAATTCGACTTACTATCATCGACATCAGACTAAAAACTTGAGTCTGTGTAGCCTTCAACCTTAAGGCTACTACCTCAATATACTAATAAAAGATCTTTAGTCCTTCTCAAGTACTTAAGGATACACTTTACTGCTTTCCAATGCTCCAAGCCTAGATCCGCCTGATACTTGCTCGTGACACTCAGACCATGTGCTATATCAGGCCTAGTACATAGCATGGCATACATGATAGATCCTATTGCTAAGGCATAAGGTATCATATCCATGTTCGCCCTTTCTTTTGAGGACATACACGTAGAAAGCGATATCCCATGTCTCATCGGTATGAGACCTCTCTTGGAATTTTCTATGCCAAACCTTTTGACAATGGTTTCTATGTACCTAGATTGGGACAAGCCAAGCATCCTCTTCGATCTATCTCTATAGATTCTAATCCCCAAGATATAGGATGCTTCCCCTAAGTCCTTCATGGAGAAGTATCTAGATAACCAACCCTTTACTGTAGATAGCATTCCTACGTCATTCCCAATGATCAGGATGTCATCCACATATAACACCAAAAAGGTGATAGCGCTCCCACTTACCTTCCTGTACACACAAGGCTTATCTTCGTTCTTAACGAAGTCATAAGATCTGATTGCCTCATCAAATATTATGTTCCAACTTCGGGAAGCTTGCTTTAGTCCATAAATGGATCTAAGCAACCTACACACCTTATCCGGGCAGTTCTTAGACACAAATCCCTTGGGTTGCATCATATACACCTCCTCCTCGAGGTTCCCATTGAGGAATGCAGTTTTCACATCCATCTGCCAGATCTCATAATTATAGTGTGCTGCAATACCCAATAGAATTCTGATGGAATTTAGCATTGCTACGGGTGAGAAGGTTTCGTCGTAGTCAACACCTTATCTTTGACAATACCCCTTAGCCACTAGCCTTGCTTTATAGGTCTCTACCTTTCCATCTGCTCCGATCTTTTTCTTAAAGATCCACTTGCAACCGATGGGTACAATACCTTCGGGCGTATCAACTAGGTTCCAAACCTTGTTGGAGTACATAGAATTCATCTCAGAATTCATGGCTTCTTGCCATTTCCCGGAGTCTATACTCATAATAGCCTCATCGTAGGTCTGAGGATCAATATCCTCAACATCCTATTCTCTAATATGTGCCACATATCTCTTAGGAGGATGGGATACTCTATCAGACCTACATAAAGTTGAAACTTGTGTATTAGGTACCTGAACAGACTCGGGCTGTAGAGTGGTGCTTGAGCTTGGTTCTCCAACCTCGCTTAACTCTATCATGCTCCCACTATCTCCGCCAAGAATGTATTCCTTCTTAAGGAACACTGCTCTCTTAGCTACAAAGACCTTTTGGTTCTCGAGATGATAGAAATAATACCCACAAGTTTCCTTGGGGTATCCCACAAATTTGCATCGCTCTGTCCTCGATTCTAACTTATCGGGGTTGTGTCTTTTAATGTGGGCAGGGCAGCCCCAAATCTTAACAACCTTAAGATCGGGCTTCTTCCCATTCCATATCTCATATGGTGTAGACACTACCGACTTAGTTGGAACTCTGTTCATAAGGTAAGCTACGGTCTCTAGGTCATATCCCTAGAATAAGATGGGTAGTTCAGCGAAACTCATCATGGACCGTACCATATCTAATAGTGTATGATTCCTCCTTCTAGAGACACCATTGAGCTGAGGTGTATGAGGAGGTGTCCATTGGGATAATATCCCATGGTCCTTAAGGAATTGAGTAAACTTTGTACTTAAGTACTCACCTCCTCGATCTGATCGAAGAGTTTTGATACTCTTTCCAGTCTGGTTCTCCATCTCATTCTTATACTCTCTGAATTTCTCAAAAGCCTCGGACTTGTACTTCATTAAGTACACATATCCATACCTTGAGAAATCATCAGTAAAGGTAATGAAGTAGGAGTAACCACCAATGGCATGAGTTAACATGGGTCCACATACATCACTATGTATGAGTTCCAACAGCTCAGTGGCTCTCTCTCCAGTTCCACTAAATGGAGAGTTAGTCAGTTTTCTACGAAGGCAAGACTCACAAGTTGCATTGACACATAGTCGAATGGATCTAGATATCCATCATTTAGCAACTTTTTGTTAGGATCGGAGCGGCACTAAGAGGGGGGGGGGGGGGGGGGGGTGAATTAGTGCAGCGGTGAAATGCGATAAACTTTTCACGATTTAAACACTTTTCGGAAACTTCGTACGATAAAAGCAACGTTTTCGTTTAAAACCGTTTCGATTGCGTTTTAACTTGAAGAGATAAGTAAGACGGAGACAAAGCAGTATAACATTAAAGTGCAAATGGTTTGTAGTAATATAAATGACAATAAGTAAATGCAAACCAGAGATTACGCCGATTTTATAGTGGTTCGGTCAAATGACCTACATCCACTTGCGAGGCCCCTCTTCGATGAGGCTCCCACCTTCCACTAGCAAATCTCTTGAAAGGGAAGGGTAAATACCCCTCTTACAACTTTTACAAGCGGTTCACTCTCTTACAGATTTTCAGTAAGAAAGAAGGAGGTGAACACTAGCAAATTGAAAACAAGAAAGACAAAGACTCTTCTAAGACTTTTCTCTCAATCACTTGTTGCTCAAAAAATTATTTTCTCAGCTGAGACTTGAGGGGTATTTATAGGCCTCAAGAGGATTCAAATTTGGGCTCCAAAAAATTTGAATTCTCTTATGTTCCCGATGCTGGCGGTGCCACCGCCCAGCCAAGCGGTGCCACCGCCCAACGCTCGGGTGCTGGGCGGTGCCACCGCCCAACGCTCGGGTGCTGGGCGGTGCAACCGCCCAGCCCAAGAGGTGTCACCGCCCAGCTCTCGGGTGCTGGGCGGTGCCACCGCCCAGCCTAGGTGGTGCCACCGCCTAGGCCAATTCAGCTCACTGGTTGGGCTCCAAACTTGGCCCAAACCAGTCCGAACTCGGGCCCAATTGGCCCCTACTTGGATTATAAGTTTAACACCTAATCCTAACCCTAATTAACGTGCTAACTATGAATTTAAAGACATTTTCTAAGCTATTACAAAGTTCGTAAGTCAAGACTTTTTCCGGCGAGCTTCCGGCGAACTTCCGACGGTTTTCCGATAAACTCTCGGAAACCATTCTGCGGACTCCCCGCAAGCTCCTAGACTTCACGATTTGATCTTGACGAGTTCCAACGAGCTTCTTCGGCAAGCTCCGATCTTTCTCGGTGAGCTCCGCGAACTTCCAACGAACCTTCCGGCAAGCTTCCGAAAAACCCTTCGGCAAGCTCCCTACTCATTCTCGGCTAGTTCCGGCAGCATTCCCGACAAACCTTCGGACTTCCGTCGAACTCTTGAACTCGCAATGAATCCTTCGTGCTTGACTCCGACACTTTGTTTTGCTTTATGTCTTCGTCGTTATCGTAGTTAATCCTGCACACACAAGCTAAAACTCTACTCTGATCTAGACAATTATTACAACGCGAATTGACATTCTGTTGCCTGGCACGTCATTGGTTGGCGCTTCGTCCGATTCTTCGACGCATCGTCCTCTCTTGCGGCTTGTTGCCCAATCGGCGGTTGACCTCCGCAACACTGATATCCTTGGCGCAATTCCGCTCTTGGCCCGATGCCCGACGTCCGAAGCCTTCTGCCATCCAATATCCTAACGTGATCTCCTCCGGCGCAACGTCAATTCCTCCTGCCTTAATTGTCTAATCCTGATCGAGTAGACCTGCATCACTCAAAATGCAGTTAAACATAAACATAATTATCAATTGGTTTCATCATCAAAATACGAGATTCAACACTTTTGAATCCTTCTTTCATGGATGTGACCTAGCCTACAATGCCACAGGTATGCACTGTTCATCTCATCTCATTTCCTTTTGGACATATTTAGATTCATGATATGTGGAGTAGTGTCTAACATAAATAAACCATTATGCAATGTTCCTTTCGTGATGATCTTATTATCTAATAATATCGAACAACCATTGTTCTAAAAAACTAATTTATATCGACTAACTGTCAAACATGAAATGGAGATAATGTTTTTGATAATAGAAGGAACAAAATAACATGCATCAAATGCAATAAAAGCTCCACTAGGCAGATGTAGGGCGACCTCGCCTCTCTCTAGTCTCCTAGGCCTTGCTAGAACCTGCAACGAATTGCATATATGATAAGCACTACCGGTATCCAATATCCATATGTTATCATAAGAGTCTGACAAATGGAGACTGATCACGAATGTACTTGAAGCTTCATCAAGCTTTTGTTTCGCCCCTTCTACAAGGTACTCTTTGTAGTTCCTCTTCCAGTGCCCATCTTTGCCATAGTGGAAGCACTGGCCTTTGTCATTCGTTGGGTCTTTCTTAGCAACCTTTGCTTTACCTGGTCTACCCTTGCCCTTTCCCTTCTTAAGGGACCTTTTTGCTTTCCTTTTCTTTCTGGTCTCACCAGTGTAGAGAACTGGTTTCTCTTTCTTAATAGTACTCTCTACCTCCCTCAACATATTGAGGAGCTATGGGAGAGTCACCTCAAGCTTGTTCATATTAAAATTCATTATGAACTGTGAAAAGAAATCTGGTAGGGACTTAAGCACAATGTCCACACACAAGTTATCCTCTAGGACCATTCCTAGACTTGTGAGTTTCTCTATCCACTCAATCATCTTTAGGACATGGTTCTGAATCGGTGTCCCCTTAGTCATCCTAGCGCGGAAGAGGCTCTTGGATATCTCATATCGCTGAGTCCTTCCCTGTTCCTCAAACAATTTACGGACATATAGGAGAATGGATCTGGCATCCATCTTTTCATGTTGTCTCTATAACTCAGGAGTCATAGAGCCCAACATATAGCACTGAGCAAGAGTGGAGTCATCAATGTACTTCACGTAGTGAGCAATCTCATCCTAGCTTGCCCCTTCTTCGGGCCTAGGCATCACTGTATCAAGGACATACATGATTTTCTCCGCCATGAGAACAATTCTCAAGTTACGGAGCCAATCCATATAATTTGGACTAATGAGGCGGTTGACATCAAGTATGCAACGTAAGGGATTTGAAAGCGACATTTTTTAAAAATAAAGATGCAGTAGAAATGAATAACATGCAGATTTTACACGAAGTAAACTATCAAGATATGGAGTTCTTTCTTAATATGCTCCCACTATTTTACTAACGAGTCACGCGATACCCTCAGCACGTGAAATGGAAGTCTCCGACAGACTTCTAGTCGGGATCAAGATCCAATCAGCGTCTTAGTGTAACCTCGAGGGACTCGACCAATCACACTTAAGCCTAAAAGGTAGGCAACTCTTGCCAATCACAACTCCTTGTGATTTTCGTCCTGTTCGGCCTCCGAATCACCATGGTCTTGCGGGACTCGATCAACCATGATGCTCGGTTAAGTCAACACCTTCGTTATAAGATGAGTCTGATTTGATGATATACCCTCGAGGGACTCGACCAAGCATACCATGCCTTCAGGTCACCGATGACATCTCTATATCATAAGCAAGATAGCGAATCGCGATATAGGTGAGTCTCGAGGGACTCGACCAACTCAACCTACACCGGGAATCGGTTCCTACTTATAACGATGGAAGGCCACGTGGGTCAATCTAATTGTCTCACGTTTACCGACTTAATATTATCGAAAGAGATGTTTCTATGATTTGGTCTCCTAATATGGCATGTCACACATATACATATTTAATATATATACATATCTAGTATGTGTATAAGCAATCACACCAAATGATCATGGACCACAACCTAATGTGATTAGGCCCGAGCCAGTAGGCTTAATCACTCACATCAAGATCTATGTGTGCAACGGTGCATCTCCATGCCCTGTGATCGTCCATCTCGTCCTCGTTGGTTCCGTAGACATCTTGATGCATCGCGATCGTCCGTCTCGTGGGTCCCGCTATCGCATCCACGCTCCCATTGCGCCTCCTCATGTGATTACAACTTAATCATAGGCACGCAGGCCCGACAATAAATGAGAAATATAATGGAGGCTCGCAGATCTCAATAATAATAATCACAAGTACACACATCACACGGTCCATGATCATCCGTCCACACATCATACATCAGATGTATAAATAATCATCATCATGTAAGACTACTAGATAATGATAAAAAATAATAATCCACTAAACCTTTTAATTAATTAGTATTTTATGAAATCGGGGATATATAGAGAATTTTTGAATTTATAGGGGTATTTTCATAATTAGGATAAAAGACAGAAACTGAAATTTCTCAAATTTCGAGGGGCAAAGCTATCTTTTGCCCCAAAAACCCTAATGCCCTACTCCCCTTTGCTACTACCGCCGCTGCCACCCTGCTGGCGGTGGGGCGAGGGCACCACCCTTGTAGGTGGGCGCCACCGTGGGTTGGCACCCCTACGGATGGCACTGCCCCCACGAGCGCTGTGCCCGCGGGTGCAGTGCCCCGTTGGGCGGGCAACCCCTGTGGGGGGGGGGGGGGTTGGGTTTGCCCGTTGGAGCAGCAGTCACAAGCGTCGTTGCCCTGTGGCGCCTCAGCCCGCGGGCGTTGCGGCCGCAGGCGCCTCGCCCCGCGGTGCCTTTGCCCGCGGGTCCAGCACCCGCAGGCGTTGCCCTTGCGCGCGGGCACAGTGCTCGCACGTAGGTGGCCGCCTTGCCCGTAGCCCTGCTTGCCGGCGCCGTGCGGCAACGACCACGGGTGGGGCACCCGCGGGCTGCCAGCCCCACCGACTGCAAGCCTATTGCAAGCAGGCCGCCGGTCGGCTGCCGTAGGCGCAGCCCCTTCTCTGCCTGCCTTCGGCTGTGTTGCACGCACGCAGATCGAGGGCAGCAACTGTTGCTGCCCTTCCTTGTTTTTGCGTCAAAATTCTTCCTAAACACAACACACGTAGTTTAAATCCAATCGTTCGCACGAACAACCTGGCTCTGATACCACTGTTGGGAAATCTTGGGGGCGACATCACATGCACAGCGGAAGAACAAGAAAACAAAATCCCCGATTCCCAAAGAGATGTTCGTCGTCGTGTAAAGATTGGTGCGCAATATCCGCGAAACTTAAAACTGCGTATAGAGTAGATTGTGTTACCTAGGGAGATCGTATATCCTTGTTTCCTTGCAGATCTTTAGGAGAGGGTGAAGGAGGTCAAGCATCCTCCTCTCTAGCGGTGTTCCACATAGCAGGGCTGCGACGACGCTCCTCAAAACTCCAGGCCTACTTTGAGGTGGAGAGGGGAAGGAGAATAGGAGAGGCAAGCAAAGGCTCTAGCCTTTGAGGCTTTGAATTCCTCCTATTTATAGAGGTCCCCTGTCAAACCCTAATGGGTCCTCCCCTAGTGGGTATTGGATCTACATCCAATAAGACAAGGGCTCCGTCGGATATCTCATATCCGAACCTCTACTCATCGTAATGCCTACCATATGTGTGTGACCCTCTAGGCCCAATATCGAGCTGGCCGTGAGTCATACCTATCAGAACTCTTTCTAACTCAGTGAATTATTATCTTTGTAATAATTCACTTGACTCATCGACTACAGACGTACTAGGCCAGTACGCCGTAGTCCCCAAACGATACAAGGGAATCCAATCTATTGGACCTGTCTGTCCTCAGTTCCCGTGTACCTATAGTCCCTCATCCATCTAATATCCTAGAGATCGTATATCGAGCATGGTGTTGTCAAACCCATACGGTTTCTATTCGAGTCTCGCTCTAATGGATTCTCTCGGAGAACTCTTTCTCTCTCAACCCGAATGACTAGGGATTTTTCTGAGCAAGAACACATGGGATATTCCTCTTATGACGCCGAGAGTGGATGATCCTCTATCGACACTGAATAGCCCTCGTAAGGTCGACTACCACTCCCAATGACCAACTGTACTAGATCTGGGACAACCAAACCTATAAGTATGGTATCAAAGAGTGGAGCACTCATACAGGATATCCTTGGTGTCTCAAGTCTAAGGACCAAATATACCACTAGGACTATGGAATCGCTGTCTGACAATAAGGCATCATCAACCATCTAGCATTCCATAAGCAGATCAATTAGTGAACTCATTCTCCAATGAGCACCTATACTGTATCCTTAGTGTCCCTACACGAGCAGCTATGAGACCAACTGCATCCATCATATGGACGGATATACAGCACACCAGTCTATCCGGTTATTACGATGTCCCTCTCGAGTAACCTTTGACCGGGATTATTTAGGATATGTGTTTAAAGGTGAATCGATCTCATTATCGTGATCTCATCAAGATCCGATTCCCATTACACAAATCCAAGGACATCACAATATATATATATGCATATATGCAATAGTTATAAAGTGATATACGCCAAAATATAATAAGCAAAACGATTCTTTATCAAGTCACACGTGCCATCACTCACGTGATTGGCTTGTTGGGCACCTATGACTGTTGGGCTAGAGGAAAACATGTTAGAAGATTGGACGTCAGGCCGGAGGATCGGTCGATGTATCGATAGAAGACTTTGAGCCATAGATTCGGGCATCAGGTCAAGAAGAGCAGATATTGCACCTAGGATATCGGAGTTGCGGAGTCAAATAGTCGATTGGGCAATAGGCCGCAAGAGAAGATGATGCACCGAGGAATCGGACGAAGCGTCGATGGACCAATGACATACCGAACAACATGATTCAAGCTTAGTAACAATTGTCTAGATCGAAGTGTGTTTTTACATGTGCAGGATTAACTACGATAGCAAGGCATAAAGCAAAATGAAGTCCCGGAGGCAAGAACACGATTTCGTTGGGAGTTCGAGAGTTCATCGGAAGTTCGGACTTTCGTTGGAAATTCAGTAGGAACCAGCCAAGAAGTCTCGGAGCTTGCTAGAGAAGCTCGTCGGAACTCGCCAAGAAGATTGTCGTGAAGTCCAGGAGCTTGCTAGGATTTCGCTAGAACATTGCTGAGAGATCATCGGAAGTTCGTCGGAAGATCACAAGAAGCTCGTTGGAAGAAACTAGACTTACGGACTTGTTTAGCTTAGTAAATGTCTTAGATTTTATAGTTAGCACGTAATTGAGATTGGAATTGGGCCAACCCAATTATGGGCCAGTTAGGCCCATGTAATGATTGTGTTGGGCCCAATGAAAGGCCCAAATAGTGACCTAAGAAGTGGCACCATCATGGCATAGTCTTCGAGACTATATCACGTGGTGGTACCATCAGTCTGGGCGGTGGTACCACCTCTAACAGGGTGCCAGGTGGTGGTACCACCCAGCATAGTGTCAGTGTCAGACTAACACTAGTGATGGTATCGCCCGTCCCCAGGAGACCTTGGATGAGATGTTTTTAGGCTCCAAGTTTGAATCAACTTGAGGCTTATAAATACCCCTCTCATCCCTGGTTAACTTACACAAGTACAGAGAGTAAAAAGGAAAGAAACTCTACTGTAATCTTATGTGAAACTCCTCTCAAAGTTCAAAGTGTTAGAATAGTTTGAGAGAGGAGTGAGTGGGGGTATAAGGGTTATCACCTAAACCCGGTAAAAGGAGAAAAAGTTGTAAGAATGAGGTTGATCCTCGCCTATAAAGGAAGATCAATAGTGGATGTCGGTGGCCTCGACGAAAGAGGAATCGGTGGAGTGGATGTAGGTCATGACGACCGAACCACTATAAAATCGGCGTGTTCTTCTCTGGTTTGCATTTCTATATTTGAGCAATTTACTTTACTCCAAATCTTTTAACTTGCTTTACATCCACTATGCATCTTCTGTATGCTTTCAAGCTATCTTTATGAAAATGCTTTCAAGTTAACCTCTCTCTGAAATGGCTTTCATCGAAATCGATTTTTAACGTAAGAAGGTTTTTTGAACCGACATAATTTTACCACTCCACTAATTCACCCCCCCCCCCCCCCCCCCCCATAGTGCCGACTCTTTTCCTAATAGTTGGTATCAAAGCCTCATTATTTCTCATTTGGTTTAACACCCAAGAGAAATGACTCTTTTCGGCTTTCAAGAGGGACTTTCTCTTATTCGTCCTCCCTTTTTCAATGGGACGGACTACACTTATTGGAAAACTCGAATGAGAGTTTTCTTGCTAGCTATTAATTTAAATTTATGGAATATAATCGATTTCAAAGGTCTTCTCTTCCAATGAACGATTGAAATGATTTGGAGAAGAAGACGTTTTCTCTAAATGCTAGAGCTATAAATGCTCTATTTTGTGCCTTAGATAAAAACGAATTCAATCGGGTTTCTTTATGCGAAACGACTTTCGATATTTGGCACATTTTGGAAACCACACATGAAGGCACTAGTAGATTAAAATTTTCTAAAATAAATTTTTTAATAAACGATTTTGAACTTTTTCGAATGAAGCCGATCGAAACCATTGTTGATATGTACACCCATTTTACGGATATTGTAAATGGTTTAAAAGCTCTTGAAAAATGCTTTTCTAATTTTGAACTCATTAACAAGATTTTACGATTGCTTTCTAAAACTTAGGATTCAAAAGTAACGGCTATTCAAGAATAAAAAAACTTGAACTATATCCCTCTCGAAGAACTTATCAGGTCTTTGATGACCTATGTAATGACTAATGTGACACTTGACGAACATGAAAACCACCTTCCAAAGAACAGAAAGGGTTTGGCACTTCGAACAAAAGAAGACCACTCGAGCAAAAGCTCAAGTGATGGTGAACTTGAACTCCTCATTATGAAATTTAAAAAGTTTATAAAATAAAAATTAAAGAATAAAAATAAACTTAAAAAGAACGCAACTACTTACTTTGAACGTAAGAAGAAGGAAGCTCTTTGGGACGAATCAAACTCATCCGAAGACGAGGAGAAAATCAACAAAGACGAGGTGGCAAACTATGCCTTAACGACTTTCGACGATGAAGTAATCAAAATACTCTTTGTTTACTTTGAAATTATATGATGCTTTTAATGAGTTATTTTTAATTTAGTTTAATTATTTTTCTTAAAAATTGCATGTTTAATAATATAATGAAAATGCTAAAAAATTAGGATCATGCTTATCATTCTAGTAATTTTGAAAATGATCATGAAAATTACATGTTTTATGATAAATGAACAAAAATGTTAGACTTAAATCTAATAATCCTATGTATATTTTTCAAGTAGAAATAATGTGTATGTTGATGATTTTCGATTTTGATTAAAACTATGCTTGATGTCTTAATGAAAATATTAAGAAGTTTGATATCATGCTTAATGATGATGCATGGCTTTTGTATAGAAAACTAAGCATGAAAAGTTAGATTCACCTAAAAAGAAAAATGTATGACTACAACAAACAAAATGATCTTGATGGAAAATGCTTTATGTTTTATGAAATCAATTTCGATGATGCATAATGATGTAATTATGAAATGAAAATATTAAATATTTTGAAACCATGTTTTGATGTTATGCATAATGATCATGCTTAACAAATTTCAAAATTATGCATGACGATTCTTGAGATTTATGGATTATCGATTTTTACGGTAATGAAAGTGGCTTTTTTTATTTTAAAAATGATACATGTCATGATTTGGCATATATGAAAAACTTAAGCATAATTATATAAAATCAATCATATGAATTGAAACACTAAAAAGAGGAAAGCTTTCTCCTAGAAAAAGTTCTCTACTTTATCGATTTTTCATAAAGGAGAGATTAATGAATCTATCTATGTTTTTTTTTATGAATCTCTTGAAAATGATTTTGATTTGACAATTTGAATATGAATGAGTTTTATCTTGATTTTTTGAGATTTATAAATTGAGATTTCTTATGCTTAAGTCAAGATTTTATATGCATGAAATCTTTTTCTCCTAAGTTTCTTTTACGATTTACTAAAGAGAATATCTTCTTCGAAATTCATGACTTCAAATTTTTTTGAATATCTTTTATTATTTGATCTCCTAAGATTTTCTTTTGATTGTTTAAGAGGAGATTTTTCAAAAGAAATCATGCCTTTTGGTATTCACATGATCTTATCTTTCATGATATGATTTTTATGTAATTTCTTGTATTCATCACCTAATTAATTTTTCTTGATGAGATGAAATGAATGTGATGAAATAAAAATATGCATGAAATACAAATGAGATGTTATGATCATGCATGATAGGATGCAATGTAATTTGACATTTAGATACCATCATAATTTAAAATGCTATGATTTGTTGCTAAATTGATGTATTATGAATGCTTGAGTATCTTGTATGATATGATGATTGATATATTGTGAGTATCATGAAATGTAAGATTTTGAAATTGTGCATATTTTAATTTGAAACTATTTTGATGCACAAACATATTGAAAAAGGATTGATACTTCAACTTTGTCATGATTTGAAAATTTATGTAAAGGAAAAAAGAATTACAATATTGTATTCTTCCCTTGTTTTTGACAATGACAAAGGGGGAGATAGCTAGCTTACTAACTAGCTTGCACAAGTCAAGAAGATGCAAAAACTTACTTGCTTGTGTTGAATCTCGTATTTTGATGATAAAACCACTTGATATATGTTTATGATTTAATCTGCGTTTTGAGTGACGCAGGATGCTTCGATCAGGATGAGACAATTAAAGCAGGAAAATCAAGTTGTGCCGAAGGAACATGTCAGAAGATTAGACGTCGGGCCGGTGGATCGGTCGACGTATCGACAGAAGGCTTCGGACCGTAGACTCGGGCATCGGGCCAAAAAGAGTGGGTATTGTGCCAAGGATATTGGAGTTGCGGAGTCAATTGGCCGATTGGGCAATAGGCTGTAGGAGAGGACGATGCGTCGAAAAATCGGACGAAGCGTCGAGGGACCAATGACATGCCGGACAACTTGGTTAATTGCTTAGGATTAATTGTCTCGATCGAAGTTTTGTTTTAAGTGTGCAGGATTAACTACGATGAAAGTGAGACATGTAGAAGGAGTTGCGCCGGAGTCAAGACAATGATTCACGTTGGGAGTTCGAGAGTTCGACGGAAGTTCGGACAGTCGTCGGAGGTTCTGCGGGAACAAATCCGAGAAGTCGATAAGCTTGCCAAAGAAGCTCGTCAGAACTTGCCAAGTGAATCGTCGCAAGTCCAGGAGTTTGCCGGAAGTCCGCAGGAGCATCACCGAGGGTTCATCGGATGATCGACGGAAGTTCGCCGGAAGCTCGCCGGAAGAAGCGATTGACGCACCGGAGCAAGTTGCGGTAAATATCTTAGGAAAAATTGTAGTTAGCACATTGATTAAGTTAGAAATGGGAGGTGATCCCATTAACTTAATCTTGGGGCAATTGGGCCCCTGAAAAACCCAAATTGGGCCGAATGGATCAACCCATTCGGACCCTGATTTCTGCCAAGCGGTTGAACCACCCAAGGTAGGAGGTTGCACCACCTAGGCTCAGTCTCCGAGTGAGACTGGGAGGTGCAACCGCTCCAGCCAGGCGGTGGCACCGCCTGGGGCTCAGTCTCCGAGCGAGACTAGGCGGTGCAACCTCCCTTGACAGGAGGTGGCACCGCTTGAGCTCAGTCTTCGAGCTCTGCCAGGCGGTGCAACCGCCTCAGTCAGGAGGTGCAACCGCCTGAGCTCGGTCTTCGAGCTCTGTCAGGAGGTGCAACCACCCCTGACAGGAGGTAGCACCGCCCAGAGGCTCAGTCTTCGAGCTCTACCAGGCGGTGCAACCACTCCAGTTAGGAGGTGCAACCGCCTGATCCCGAAATTCCGGGAATTGACAGTTTTGAGCTCCAAATTGGAACTGGGTTGGGGCCTATAAATACCACACCCATTCAGCACTGAAAGGGTATGAACTTACACCGAAATCTTGATCCTTTTCTGTGATTCTTAGAGCTCAAAATTATTGTAAAGGCCAAAAGTTCTTCTCCCTCTATTCTTCCAAGTTCTGAGTTGTAAAGAGAGGAGAGAAAATTCTGTAAGGGTTGTCTCCTAAGCCCGTCAAAAGGAGTGAAACTGTAAAAGGGTGGTTGGCCTTCGCCTATTGAATGAAGGCCTCTAGTTGACGTCGGTGACCTCGTCGGTGGAGGAAGCCAAAAGTGGAGTGGGTCAAGATTGACCGAACCACTCTAAATCTCGGTTTGCATTTACTTTGAGCATCTTATCTTTACTGCAAACCTCCTCAATATCTTACTGCCTTCTGTGTTTTTACGAACGTGTTTCAAAGTTCAGTGCTTTCCGAATCAAGGTTTAAGACACAAATCAGTTTTATCGTACGAACTTCGTATTTCAGTTTGCGCTTACGTTCTGATTTCCATTATAACTGCAAACTGACTTTATATCTTTGCTTTAACTGCATCTCGCCTTATCTCAAGTTAAAGTGGTTTATGAATCAGCTTTTATACCGAAATCGCTTTTATCGTGCGAACGTCGTATTTCAGTTTGCGCTTATATTCTGGTTTCCATCTTAATTGCAAACTGCGTTCATATCTTTGCTGCATCTCTCCTAGTCAAAAGTTGAAGTGATTTACGAATCGGCTTTCTTACCAAAATCACTTCTATCGAACGAAAGCAGTTTTCGATTTTAATCGCAGAAGGTTTTCCGCTGCACTAATTCACCCCGCCCCCTCTTAGTGCTCTTGATCCTAACAATTGGTATCAGAGCAGGGTTAACTCTCTAATGGATTAAAACCCAAGATAGATGGCATACGCCGGAAACCAAGAGGGCCATTCTATTACACGTCCACCCATGTTCAGTGGGACGGACTACACCTATTGGAAGACCCGAATGAGGATCTTTCTTATTTCTATGTATTTTGAACTTTGGAATCTTGTCGAAAACAGATTTTCGAAGTCTTCTCTTCCAATGATCGATTGGAATGAATTGGAGAAGAAGGCTTTCGCTCTTAATGCAAAGGCTATGAATGCCTTATTTTGTGCACTTGATAAAAACGAGTTTAACCGTGTTTCAACTTGTGAAACCGCATTTGATATTTGGCACATACTCGAAGTGACTCACGAAGGCACAAGTAGAGTGAAAGAGTCAAAAATCAATCTTCTGTTACATTCTTTCGAACTTTTCCAGATGAAACCGAGTGAAACCATTGGTGACATGTTTACCTGTTTCACGGATGTCGTCAACGGTCTAAAAGGACTCGGAAAATGTTTCTCTAATTTTGAGCTCGTAAATAAGATTCTAAGATCCCTTCCTAAGAGTTGGGATCCTAAAGTCACTGCTATTCAAGAGGCGAAAGATCTAAGTAACTTCCCTCTTGAAGAACTAATTGGTTCGTTGATAACATATGAAATTGTGCACAATGCACATGATGAACAAAATCACCTTCCAAAGAACAGGAAGGATTTGGAACTCCGGAAAAATGAATACCACTTGAGCGATGACTCAAGTGATGAGGACAATGATGAACTTGAACTTCGAACACTAAATCTTATTAAGTTTATTAAATAAAAATCTAAAATAAATAATAAACTTGAACGAAGGAAGAGGCCAAAGAAGAAGAAAACAAAGTGGGATGAATCGAGCTCCTTTGAAGACGAGGAGAAAATCAAGAAAGGCAAGGTGGCAAACTACGCCTTAATCGCTTTCAATGATGAGGTAATCGAAATCCCCCTAATTTATTTTGAAATTACTTGATGCTTTCATGATGTATTTTCTCTTTTAGTTTAGAATTAATTTTCTTAAAAATTACATGTTTAAAAAAAAATTATGATCATGCTAAGTAATTTCAAAAATGATAATATTGCATATTTTATGATAAACAAATAAAATGATCTTGATTGAAAATATGAAATCATGGTTAAGAAGTAATAATGTGTATTACGTTGATTTCCATTGTTATTTCTCGATTTTGATTAAAAATCATGTTTGATTTGAAGAAATGCATAATGATGAAATTAAATATTTTGATTAACAATTTTATGCATGAGATTTAAGCTGATGAGAAGCATGTGTTATTTTCATGAGTATATTTGAAAAACTATGGCAAAAATGTGCTCGAATGCATGAACGTGTTAAGATTATTTTTCGGACTTTCTTGATTCAATGTTCAAATCACTTAATTGCCATTATGATTTTACACTATTACATGCCTTAATAACATGTTGGAAATTATATGTTTTGGATACATAAATTTTTATGATCATGAGCATGTTTTATCTTCATGATTGAACTTGAAAATCTATAGCAAAATCTTGTCCGAATGCATGAAAGTGTTAATTTCATTTTCGGATTCGCTTAACAATTGGTATCCTAACAATCAGATTTTCTTATAAACTTATTATATGAAAAATATTTTTTTGAAATGGATTTGATGAAATGATTCCTGCTTATAAATTCCATCTTGAAATATGAATGATAGTGTTTTTGCTTGCAAGGATTTGTTTCACATATATATCTCCTATGATTCATGTGAAGAAAAAGAATTTATAAATCATAATACAATGAGATTTCTTATGCAAAAATAAAGTGCTTTTGTGATTCTTTGCTAAAGAAAATAATTATTAAAATCATGATCTTGATAATTATAACATGAAGCTCTTTATAAATCAAGATCGTTCATTATGCTCCCTGCATTTATCAAAAAGGAGTTCTTCAAATGAAATATAACTTGTCTTTTGATTTCTCAGAATTCAATGAAGTGTCATATTGATATCTTGATACTTGGAATATTTTAAAATGTGATCTTGATAAGAATGTTTCAAGTTGCTCTTTGTACTATATCTTTTCAAATGAATCATGAGCCTTGATATCATATAACAAGATTTCTTTGTCTTGTATGTCTTGTGTGATGATTGTACATCAATTTGCTTTATTAAGAATTATATGAATCTTGATCGTGAACCTGTTAAGAAGAATTTTAATGAACCATGAATCATATCTTTGGTATTCATGAATTGATCCTCATTGATATCTTTCATTGATATGATAAATTATCATCTCATGATATATCGCATAATTATATCATGCTTTGCGATTGTATCATGTGATCTTTGCTAAATTTTCACATTGATATTCTTCATGACATGATTTCTTTACATTGTTGTCTTGTATGCTTCATGTGATAATATGAATACATGAAACACTTATGATATGATTTTTATGCAATTCCTTGTATTCATGAAATGTTTATCTCATCACCTAATAATTCTTCTTGATATTCCTTATGTGATGAGAAGAATACATGAAATATTCATTAATTTGTTTTGATGTATACAAATAAGAAGTTTCGATCATGTATGGTAGGATGTAATTTGACAAATTTGGTACCATCATGTTGCAAAATAAATGATGATTAGGAATCATGCATTAATGATGATTGTATATTTTATGATTTGGCAAGATGCATACAATGATGAAATATTCATGAATTTGAAATGATGCATGCAATACTTATGACAATGATGTACATGATGTATTGCATATGATATGTATCATGAATGCTTTAACTGATGAATGTTTGGTATCATGATCAACATGTTGATAAATGCTTAAAAATTTTAATGTTTGAGTATCATGTATGATATACCCATTAATGATGATTGATTTATTTTTCGGTATCGTGCATGAAAAATAAGGCTTTTGAAATTGTGTATGTTTTAATTTGAATATATAATGATGCATAAATAAAATTAATACTTACCTTTGTCATAATCTGAAAATTGAAAAAAGGGTCTTCCCTTCTTTTTGACAATGACAAAGGGGGAGCAAGAATTTCTAGTGTGGACATCATGAAAAGAGGCAAACTAGCTAGCTTACACAATTCAAGATGAAAGCAAAAAATTACACTCCTCTAAAGAGAAGATGCAAATGTAACACTTGCCAAATTGTTTGCTTGCCTCATGTAAAATATTATCTCTTGCTAGTTTGGCATTTTGCTAGCTTGCACTTTGCAAAGAAAGCAAAAATGATACTTCTCAAAAGAGAAGAAAGAGCTTGTTATCTTGAA
This sequence comes from Musa acuminata AAA Group, assembly GCF_036884655.1. Classification (NCBI taxonomy): domain Eukaryota; kingdom Viridiplantae; phylum Streptophyta; class Magnoliopsida; order Zingiberales; family Musaceae; genus Musa; species Musa acuminata. The sequence goes on from NC_088332.1 coordinate 22,368,363, forward strand.
CATCACAAGCTTGCCAAACAAAAATTGCAAAAGTGCTATCTTGCCTATTAAAAGAAGCAAGAGTTGCCTTCTTGAACATCTCTAAATTGCTAGCTTGCAAGTTCTAAAATGTTGTAACATTGCTAGCTTGCATGTTCTAAAAATGCTATCTTGTATGCTGTAAAACTTGCATATCTAAAACTTGATAGCTTGAATGTTCTAAGCATGATGTAACATTTGCTAAATTTTCTGGCTTCAAAACTGCATGATGATAAAACTTGATATTATGTTTTTCATGCAATAAGTTGAACCAATATCACAAACACTTGATTGTGGTACTTCTCCTTTTTGTTGATGACAAAGGGGGAGAAGTATGTTGATGACATGACATGTTATGCATAAGTTTATGCATAAGTTCATGATGACGTGTTGTAAGTATTCATGATGAATATTGCAATGACTTGAATTTAGTTTGAATTCAAGATTCTATCAATATGGCATATTGATAGGGGGACTTTGTTTAAACTCCGGGAGTTAAGGGTAACTCCGTCATCAAGTAGTTGTCATCATCAAAAAGGGGGAGATTGTTGAATCTCGTATTTTGATGATGAAACCACTTGATATATGTTTATGATTTAATCTGCGTTTTGAGTGACGTAGGATGCTTCGATCAGGATGAGACAATTAAAGCAGGAAAATCATGTTGTGCCGAAGGAACATGTTAGAAGATTAGACGTCGGGCCGGTGGATCGGTCGATGTATCGACAGAAGGCTTCGGGCCATAGACTCGGGCATCGGGCCAAAAAGATCGGGTATTGTGCCAAGGATATCGGAGTTGCGGAGTTAACTGGCCGATTGGGCAATAGGCTGCAGGAGAGGACGATGCGCAGAAGAATCGGACGAAGCGTCGAGGGACCAATGACATGCCGGACAACTTGGTTAATTGCTTAGGATTAATTGTCTCGATCGAAGTTTTGTTTTAAGTGTGCAGGATTAACTACGATGAAAGTGAGACATGCAGCAGGAGTTGCACCGGAGTCAAGACAATAATCACGTTGGGAGTTCGAGAGTTCGACGGAAGTTCGGACAGTCGTCGGAGGTTCTGCGGGAACAAATCTGAGAAGTCCACAAGCTTGCCAAAGAAGCTCGTTGAAACTCGGCAAGTGAATCGTCGCAAGTCCAAGAGTTTGCCGGAAGTCCGCAGGAGCATCACCGAGGGTTCATCGGATGATCGACGGAAGCTCGCCGGAAGCTCACCGGAAGAAGCGATTGACGCACCGGAGCAAGTTGCAGTAAATGTCTTAGGAAAAATCATAGTTAGCACATTGATTAAGTTAGAAATGGGAGGTGATCCCATTAACTTAATCTTGTGGCAATTAGGCCCCTGAAAATCCCAAATTGGGCCGAATGGATCAACCCATTCGGACCCTGATTTCTGCCAAGCGGTTGAACCGCCCAAGGTAGGAGGTTGCATAGCCTGGGCTCAGTCTCTGAGCGAGACTGGGAGGTGCAACCGCTCTAGCCAGGTGGTGGCACCGCCTGGGTCTTAGTCTCCGAGCGAGACTAGGCGGTGCAACCTCCCCTGACAGGAGGTGGCACCGCCTAAGCTCAGTGTTCGAGCTCTGCCAAGCGGTGCAACCGCCTCAGTTAGGAGGTGCAACCACCTGAGCTCGGTCTTCGAGCTCTGTCAGGAGGTGCAACCGCCCCTGACAGGAGGTAGCACCGCTCAGAGGCTCAGTCTTCGAGCTCTGCCAAGCTGACACGGACTTAGCTGGTTTTGCCTAAGTCGTGCGGCACCCTTGCGCGTCCGTCCGCAAAGGTCAGCCTCCCCGAAGCCTCCCATTGTCCCTTAGGACCAACAAAAGAGAGAACGGGTTAAAGAGAACGCCTCAAACGGGATCCACAAGCAAACATGTCCGAAAAACACTTCATAGACAATGCAAATTACAAACAGACTTTACAAGCTCTGAACAGTGGCACAACAAAGGGTAAAATGGTCCATTACAGACCGAAAAGCTCTCGCACGTGTCCACATGACACAACCTTTATTTACAAGCCTAAAGAGGCCACCAACCCAACTAAAATGGGACTTATAAGCCTTCGGCTGCCCCTTTACATTCTGTACAAGGCATGAAAATGCCAAACGACACGGACATACATAAGCATTACATCAAACACCTTGTTTAGAAGTTTGTCCGTGACAAAGCGGTGCAACTGCTCCAGTCAGGAGGTGCAACCGCCTGATCACGGAATTCCGGGAATTGACAGTTTTGAGCTCCAAATTTGAACTGGGTTGGGGCCTATAAATACCCCACCCATTCAGCACTGAAAGGATATGAACTTACGCCGAAATCTTGATCCTTTTCTATGATTCTTAGAGCTCAAAATTGTTGTAAAGGCCAAAAGTTCTTCTCCCTCTATTCTTCCAAGTTCTGAGTCGTAAAGAGAGGAGAGAAAATTATGTAAGGGTTGTCTCCTAAGCCCGTCAAAAGGAGTGAAACTGTAAAAGAGTGGTTAGCCTTCGCCTATTGAAGGAAGACCTCTAGTTGACGTCGGTGACCTCGTCGGTGGAGGAAGCCAAAAGTGGAGTAGGTCAAGATTGATCGAACCACTCTAAATCTCGGTTTGCATTTACTTTGAGCATCTTATCTTTACTGCAAACCTCCTCAATAGCTTACTGCCTTCTGTGTTTTTACGAACGTGTTTCAAAGTTCAGTGCTTTCCGAATCAAGGTTTAAGACGTAAATCAGTTTTATCATACGAACTTCGTATTTCAGTTTGCGCTTACGTTCTGATTTCCATTATAACTGCAAACTGACTTTATATCTTTGCTTTAACTGCATCTCGCCTTATCTCAAGTTAAAGTGGTTTACGAATCAGCTTTTATACCGAAATCGCTTTTATCGTACGAACGTCGTATTTCAGTTTGCGCTTATATTCTGATTTCCATCATAACTGCAAACTGCGTTCATATCTTTGCTGCATCTCTCCTAGTTAAAAGTTGAAGTGATTTATGAATCGACTTTCTTACCAAAATCACTTCTATCGAACGAAAGCAGTTTTCGATTTTAATCGCAGAAGGTTTTCCGCTCTTAATCCTAACAGCTTGCACATCTAAAGAGAAGATGCAAACATACTTCATGTGGCTTGCTTCACGTAAAACATTGTATCTTGTTAGCTTGTTATCTTGCATTATTCTTCAAAAAGTTGCTAGCCTTCATGCTTCAAAGAGAAGTAACACTTGTCAACTTGCTAGCTTGTATGTTGTAAAATAATATAAAATTTTGCTAGCTTGCACTTTGCAAAGGAAGCAAAAATGGTACTTCTCAAAAGAGAAGAAAGAGCTTGCTGTCTTAAAAATCACTAGCTTGTCTATCTTAAGAAGCAAAAATATAAACTTGCAAAATTTGTAATTATGCACATCTTTAAAATTAATGATGATTTGGTGATTATGCATGTTATAAAGTGATAGAAAATTGCTAGCTTACACCTTCTAAAATGATGATAAATTTTGCTAGCTTGTATGTTGTAGAACATGTTATCTTACTACCTTGCTATCTAAAACTTGATAGCTTGCATGTTCTAATATGATGTAGCACTTGCTAAATTTTTACTAGCTTGCATGATGATAAAAATGGAGATTATGTTTATTATGCAATGAGTTGAACTTGTATTTCTAAACACTAGAAAGTTACACTTCTCCTTTCTGTTGATGATAAAAATGGCAGCATTTACTGCCGACGGTACCACCGCCCAGAATTCCTGGGGTGCTATTTCCCAAGTGCTAGTCATAGGTGCCCAGCAAGCCAATCACGTGAGTGATGGCACATGTGACTTGATACAGAATCTTTTTGCTTATTATATTTTGGCGTATATCACTTTATAACTATTGCATAAATGCATATATATTGTGATGTCCTTGGATTTGTGCAATGGGAATCGGATCGTGATGAGATCACGATAATGAGATCGATTCACCTTTAAACACATATCCTAAATAATCCCGGTCATAGGTTACTCGAGAGGGACATCGTGATAACCGGATAGACTGGTGTGCTGTATACCCGTCCATATGATGGATGCAGCTGGTCTCATAGCTGCTCGTGTAGGGACACTAGGGATACAGTACAGGTGCTCATTGGAGAATGAGTTCACTGATTGATCCGCTTACGGAATGCTGGATGGTTGATGATGCCTTATTGTCAGACAGCGATTCCATAGTCCTAATGGTGTATCTGGTCCTTAGACTTGAGACACCAAGGATGTCCTGTATGAGTGCTCCACTCTTTGATACCAGACTTATAGGTTTGACTGTTCTCAGATCTAGTACAGCTGGTCATTGGGAGTGGTAGTTGACCTTACGAGGGCTATTGAGTGTCGACAGAGGATCATCCACTCTCGGCGTCATGAGAGGAATATCCTATGTGTTCTTGCTCAGACAAATCCCTGGCCAGGGTCATTCGGGTTGAGAGAGAAAGAGTTCTCCGGGAGAATCCGATTAGAGCGAGACTCGAGTAGAAACCGTATGGGTCTGACAGCACCATGCTCGATATACGGTCTCTGGGATATTAGATGGATGAGGGACTATAGGTACATGGTAACTGAGGACAGACAGGTCCAATGGATTGGATTCCCCTGTATCGTCTGGGGACTACGGCGTAGTGGCCTAGTACTTCCGTAGTCGATGAGTCGAGTGAATTATTACAGAGATAATAATTCACTAAGTTAGAAGGAGTTCTGACAGGTATGACTCACGGCCAGCTCGATATTGGGCCTAGAGGGTCACACACATATGGTAGGCATTGCGATGAGTAGAGGTTCGGATATGAGATATCCGACGGAGCCCTTGTCTTATTGGATGCAGATCCAATACCCACTAGGGAAAGGACCCATTAGGGTTTTGACACGGGATCTCTATAAATAGGAGGGATTCACAGCCTCATAGGCTAGAGTCTTTGCTTGCCCTTCCTATTCTCCTCTCCCTCTCCACCTCAGAGTAGGCCTGGAGTTTTGAGGAGCGTCGTCGCAACCCTGCTGTGTGGATCACCGCTAGAGAGGAGGACGCTTGACCTCCTTCACCCTCTCCTAAGGATCTGCAAGGAAACAGGGATATACGATCTCCCTAGGTAACACAATCTCTATACGCAGTTTTGTGTTTTTTGCGGATTTTTGCGCACCAATCTTCGCACGACGACGAACATCTTTTTGGGAATCGGGGATTTTTGTTTTCTTGTTCTTCCGCTGCGCATATGATGTCGCCCCCATGATTTCCCCACAGTGGTATCAGAGCCAGGTTGTTCGTGCGAATGATTGGTTTTGAACTGCGTGTATTGTGTTTAGGAAGAAAATTGACGTCAAAATCGTTGACGCAAAAGCGAGGAAGGGCAGCAACAGTTGCTACCCTCGATCTGCATGCCTGCAGCCACCTGCAACGGCAGCCGCAGCCGCAGCCAGGCAGCACAGCGCTAGCGCATGCGCAAGCGCTGTGCCTGCAGCAGCCGGCCGGCGGCCTGCTTGCAGCAGGCTTGCGGCCGGCGGGGCTGGCAGCGCGGGCTGAGGCACCGCAGGGCAGAGCCGCGGGCAGAGGCGCCGCGGGGCAGCAGCGCGGGCTGAGGCACCGCAGGGCAGCGGCGCCTGTGGCCGCTGCTCCCACGGGCAAAAACCCCGCAGGGGCGGCCGCCAGCGAGGCAGCACCGCCTGCGGGCGCTGCCTCGCCGGCAGAACTGCCCGCGGAGGCGGCGACGCCCGCAGGCGAGGGCAGCGCCCCGCCCCTCGCCGCACAGGCCGCCGCCGGCAGGGTGGCGGCGGCGGCAGCAGCGAAAAGGGGAAAGGAAATTAGGGTTTTCTGGGAAAAAGACAGTTTTGCCCCTCGGAATTTGAGAAATTCCAGTTTCTGTCTTTTGTCCAAATTACGAAAATACCCTTAGGAATTGAGAAATTCCCTACATGTCCCTGATTTCAGAAAAATATTAATTAATTAAAAGGTTTAGTTGATTATTATTTTTTATTATTATCTAGTAGTCCTACATGATGATGATTATTTATACATGTGATGTATGATGTGTGGACGGATGATCATGGACCGTGTGATGTGTGTACTTGTGATTATTATTATTGAGGTCTGCGAACCTCCATTATATTTCTCGTTTATTGTCGGGCCTGCGTGCCTATGATTAAGTTGTAATCACATGAGGAGGCGCAGCGGGAGCGTGGATGCGACAGCAGGACCCACGAGACGGACGATCGTGATGCATGGAGATGCATCAAGATGTCGACGAAACCGACGAGGACGAGATGGACGATCACAGGGCATGGAGATGCACCGTTGCACACATAGATCTTGATGTGAGTGATTAGGCCTACTGGCTCGGGCCTAATCATATTAGGTTGTGGTCCATGATCATCTGATGTGATTGATTATACACATACTAGATATGTATATATATTTGCATGCGATGTAGATATATATTAAATATGTATATGTGTGACATGTCATATTAGGAGACCAAATTATAGAAACATCTCTCGATAATATTAAGTCGGTAAACGTGAGGCAATTAGATTGACCCACGTGGCCTTCCATCGTTATGAGTAGGAACCGAATCCCGGTGTAGGTTGAGTTGGTCGAGTCCCTCGAGACTCACCTATATCGCGATTCGTTATCTTGCTTACGACATAGAGATGTCACCGGTGACCTGAGGACATGGTATGCTTGGTCGAGTCCCTCGAGGGTATATCATCAAATCAGACTCATCTTGTAACGAAGGTGTTGACTTAACCGAGCATCATGGTTGGTCGAGTCCCTCGAGGCCATGGTGATTCGGAGGCCGAACAGGACGGGAATCACAAGGAGTTGTGATCGGCAAGAGTTGTCTACCTTTTAGGCTTAGTGTGATTGGTCGAGTCCCTCGAGGTTACACTAAGACGCTGATTGGATCCTGATCCCCACTAGAAGTCTGCCGGAGACTTCCGTTTCACGTGCTGAGGGTGTCGTGTGACTCGTTAGTAAAATAGTGGGAGCATATTAAGATAGAAGTCCATATCTTGATAGTTTATTTCTTGCAAAATCTGCATGTTATTCATTTTTGCTACATCTTTATTTTTAGAAAATGTCGCTTTCAAATCCCTTACGTGGCATACTTGATGTCAACCGCCTCACTGGTCCAAATTATACGGATTGGCTCCGTAACTTGAGAATTGTTCTCACAGCGGAGAAAATCGTGTACGTCCTTGATACAGTGATGCCTACGCCCGAAGAAGGGGCAAGCGAGGATGAGATCGCTCGCTACGTGAAGTACATTGATGACTCCACTCTTGCTCAGTGCTATATGTTGGGCTCTATGACTCCAGAGTTACAGAGACAACATGAAAAGATGGATGCCAGATCCATTCTCCTACATGTCCGTAAATTGTTTGAGGAACAGGGAAGGACTCAACAATATGAGATATCCAAGAGCCTTTTCCGCGCTAGGATGACTGAGGGGACACCGGTTCAGAACCATGTCCTAAAGATGATTGAGTGGATAGAGAAACTCACAGGTCTAGGAATGGTCCTAGAGGATAACTTGTGTGTGGACATTGTGCTTCAGTCCCTACCAGATTCCTTTTCACAGTTCATAATGAATTTTAATATGAACAAGCTTGAGGTGACTCTCCCAGAGCTCCTCAATATGTTGAGGGAGGCAGAGAGTACTATTAAGAAAGAGAAGCCAGTTCTCTACACTGGTGAGACCAGAAAGAAAAGGAAAGCAGAAAGGTCCCTTAAGAAGGGAAAGGGCAAGGGCAAACAAGGTAAAGCAAAGGTTACTAAGAAAGACCCAACAAAGGACAAAGGCCAGTGCTTCCACTGTGGTAAAGATGGGCACTGGAAGAGAAACTGCAAAGAGTACCTTGCAGAAAGGGCGAAACAAAAGCTTGATGAAGCTTCAGGTACATTCATGATCAGTCTCCATTTGTCAGACTCTTATGATAACACATGGGTATTAGATACCGGTAGTGCTTATCATATATGCAATTCATTGCAGGTTCTGGCAAGGCCTAGGAGACTAGAGAGAGGCGAGATGGACCTAAAGATGGGTAATGGAGCAAAAGTTGCTGTATTAGCTGTTGGCGAGGTCGCTCTACATCTGCCTAGTGGAGCTTTTATTGCATTAGATGCATGTTATTTTGTTCCTTCTATTATCAAAAACATTATTTCCATTTCATGTTTAACAGTTAGTGGATATAAATTTGTTTTTGAGAACAATGGTTGTTCGATATTATTAGATGATAAGATCATCACGAAAGGAACATTGCATAATGGTTTATTTATGTTAGACACCACTCCACATATCATGAATGTAAATGTGTCTAAGAGGAAACGAGATGAGGTGAACAATGCATACCTGTGGCATTGTAGGCTAGGTCACATCCATGGAAGAAGGATTCAAAAGTTGCTAAATGATGGATATCTAGATCCATTCGACTATGTGTCATATGCAACTTGTGAGCCTTGCATTCGTGGAAAACTGACCAACTCTCCATTTAGTGGAACTGGAGAGAGAGCCACTGAGTTGTTGGAACTCATACATAGTGATGTATGTGGACCCATGTCAACTCATGCCATTGGAGGTTATTCCTACTTCATTACATTTACTGATGATTTCTCAAGGTATGGATATGTGTACTTAATGAAGTACAAGTCCGAGGCCTTTGAGAAATTCGGAGAGTATAAGAATGAGGTGGAGAACCAGACTGGAAAGAGTATTAAAACTCTTCGATCAGATCGAGGAGGTGAGTACTTAAGTACAGAGTTTACTCGGTTCCTCAAGGACCATGGGATATTATCCCAATGGACACCTCCTTACACACCTCAGCTCAATGGTGTTTCTGAAAGGAGAAATCGTACGTTATTAGATATGGTACGGTCCATGATGAGTTTCGCTGACCTACCCATCTCATTCTGGGGATATGCCCTAGAAACCGCAGCTTACCTTTTGAGTAGAGTTCCAACTAAGTCGATAGTGTCTACACCATATGAGATATGGAAAGGGAAGAAGCCTGATCTTAAGGTTGTTAAGATTTGGGGCTGCCCAGCCCACGTTAAAAGACACAACCCCGATAAGTTAGAATCAAGGACAGAGCGATGCATATTTGTGGGATACCCCAAGGAAACTTGTGGGTATTACTTCTATCATCTCGAGGACCAAAAGGTCTTTGTAGCTAAGAGAGCAGTGTTCCTTGAGAAGGAACACATTCTTGGCGGAGACAGTGGGAGAATGATAGAGTTGAGCGAAGTTAGGGAACCAAGCTCAAGCACCACTCTACAGCCCGAGTCTGTTCAGGTACCTAATACACAAGTATCAACTTTACGCAGGTCTGATAGAGTATCCCATCCTCCTGAGAGATATGTGGGACATATTAGAGCAGAGGATGTAGAGGATATTGATCCTCAGACCTACGAGGAGGCTATTATGAGTATAGACTCCGGGAAGTGGAAAGAAGCCATGAATTCTGAGATGGATTCTATGTACTCCAATAAGGTTTGGAACCTAGTTGATGCACCCGAAGGTATTGTACCCATCGGTTGCAAGTGGATCTTTAAGAAAAAGATCGGAGTAGATGGAAAGGTAGAGACCTATAAAGCAAGGCTAGTGGCTAAGGGGTATCGTCAAAGGCAAGGTGTTGACTACGACGAAACTTTCTCACCCGTAGCAATGCTAAAATCCATCAGAATTCTATTGGCTATTGTAGCACACTATGATTATGAGATCTGGCAGATGGATGTGAAAACCGCATTCCTCAACGGGAACCTGGAGGAGGAGGTGTATATGATGCAACCTGAGGGATTCGTGTCCAAGAACTGCCCAGATAAGGTGTGTAGGTTGCTTAAATCCATTTATGGACTAAAGCAAGCTTCCCGAAGTTGGAACATAAGATTTGATGAGTCAATCAGATCTTATAACTTCGTTAAGAACGAAGATGAGCCTTGTGTGTACAGAAAGGTAAGAGGGAGCGCTATCACCTTTTTGGTGTTATATGTGGATGACATCCTCATCATTGGGAATGACGTAGGAATGCTATCCACAGTAAAGACATGGTTATCTAGACACTTCTCCATAAAGGACTTAGGGGAAGCATCCTATATCTTGGGGATTAGAATCTATAGAGATAGATCCAAGAGGATGCTTGGCTTGTCCCAGTCCAGGTACATAGAAACCATTGTTAAAAGGTTTGGCATGGAAAATTCCAAAGGGCAAACATGAATATGATACCTTATGCCTCAGCAATAGAGTCTATCATGTATGCCATGCTATGTACTAGGCTTAATATAGCGCATGCTCTGAGTGTCACGAGCAGGTATCAGGCGGATCCAGGCTTGGAGCACTGGAAAGCAGTAAAGTGTATCCTTAAGTACTTGCGAAGGACTAAGGATCTTTTACTAGTATATGAAGGTAATAGCCTTAAGGTTGAAGGCTTCACTGACTCATGTTTTCAGTCTGATGTCGATGATAGCAAGTCGAATTCAGGGTATGTGTACACCTTGAATGGAGGAGCAGTGTGCTGGAAGAGTTCCAAGCAAGATACTACTGCTGACTCGACCATAGAGGCGGAGTATATTGCTGCATCAGATGCAACAAAAGAGGGAGTCTGGGTGAAGATGTTCATCACAGATTTGGGAGTCGTTCCGAATAGCGAGAAGTCGACTTCCTTATATTGCGACAACTATGGGGCGATTACTCAAATAAGGGAACCCGGGTCTCATCAGAAGTGTTCTGAGGAGGTTCCAGCTTATCAGAGAGATCGTGACCCGAGGAGATGTAGCAGTGGAAAGAGTTCCATCCGAAGATAACATTGCAGATCCACTGACAAAGCCGTTGTCTCAGATTGTCTTTGAGCGTCACAGGGGTCTGATGGGGATCAGACACATAGGTGATTGGCTTTAGGTCAAGTGGGAGATTGCTAGTCATAGGTGCCCAGCAAGCCAATCACGTGAGTGATGGCACATGTGACTTGATACAGAATCTTTTTGCTTATTATATTTTGGCGTATATCACTTTATAACTATTGCATAAATGCATATATATTGTGATGTCCTTGGATTTGTGCAATGGGAATCGGATCGTGATGAGATCACGATAATGAGATCGATTCACCTTTAAACACATATCCTAAATAATCCCGGTCATAGGTTACTCGAGAGGGACATCGTGATAACCGGATAGACTGGTGTGCTGTATACCCGTCCATATGATGGATGCAGCTGGTCTCATAGCTGCTCGTGTAGGGACACTAGGGATACAGTACAGGTGCTCATTGGAGAATGAGTTCACTGATTGATCCGCTTACGGAATGCTGGATGGTTGATGATGCCTTATTGTCAGACAGCGATTCCATAGTCCTAGTGGTGTATCTGGTCCTTAGACTTGAGACACCAAGGATGTCCTGTATGAGTGCTCCACTCTTTGATACCAGACTTATAGGTTTGACTGTTCTCAGATCTAGTACAGCTGGTCATTGGGAGTGGTAGTCGACCTTACGAGGGCTATTGAGTGTCGACAGAGGATCATCCACTCTCGGCGTCATGAGAGGAATATCCTATGTGTTCTTGCTCAGACAAATCCCTGGCCAGGGTCATTCGGGTTGAGAGAGAAAGAGTTCTCCGGGAGAATCCGATTAGAGCGAGACTCGAGTAGAAACCGTATGGGTCTGACAGCACCATGCTCGATATACGGTCTCTGGGATATTAGATGGATGAGGGACTATAGGTACATGGTAACTGAGGACAGACAGGTCCAATGGATTGGATTCCCCTGTATCGTCTGGGGACTACGGCGTAGTGGCCTAGTACTTCCGTAGTCGATGAGTCGAGTGAATTATTACAGAGATAATAATTCACTAAGTTAGAAGGAGTTCTGACAGGTATGACTCACGGCCAGCTCGATATTGGGCCTAGAGGGTCACACACATATGGTAGGCATTGCGATGAGTAGAGGTTCGGATATGAGATATCCGACGGAGCCCTTGTCTTATTGGATGCAGATCCAATACCCACTAGGGAAAGGACCCATTAGGGTTTTGACACGGGATCTCTATAAATAGGAGGGATTCACAGCCTCATAGGCTAGAGTCTTTGCTTGCCCTTCCTATTCTCCTCTCCCTCTCCACCTCAGAGTAGGCCTGGAGTTTTGAGGAGCGTCGTCGCAACCCTGCTGTGTGGATCACCGCTAAAGAGGAGGACGCTTGACCTCCTTCACCCTCTCCTAAGGATCTGCAAGGAAACAGGGATATACGATCTCCCTAGGTAACACAATCTCTATATGCAGTTTTGTGTTTTTTGCGGATTTTTGCGCACCAATCTTCGCACGACGACGAACATCTTTTTGGGAATCGGGGATTTTTGTTTTCTTGTTCTTCCGCTGCGCATATGATGTCGCCCCCCATGATGTAGCACTTGCTAAATTTTTACTAGCATGCATGATGATAAAAATGGAGATTATGTTTATTATGCAATGAGTTGAACTTGTATTTCTAAACACTAGAAAGTTACACTTCTCCTTTCTGTTGATGATAAAAATGGCAGCATTTACTGCCGACGGTACCACCGCCCAGAATTCCTGGGGTGCTATTTCCTGCCACCATCGGCAAGGCTTTTAGCATCCTGGTTGGGCCTTGAATTTGGCCCAAACTAGCCCATCTTCGGGCCTAGTTGGCCCCTAACATTATGTGCTAACTCCAATCCCAACTCTAATTATGTGCTAACTACGATTCCTAAGACATATTCTAAGCAAAATAAGTCCGATTTCTTCCGGTGAGCTTCCGATAATCTTCCGATGATCTCTCGGCAATGTTCCGGTGGACTCTATACAAGCTCCTGAACTTCATGACGATCTTCTTGGCGAGTTTCGACGAGCTTCTCTAGCAAGCTCCGAGACTTCTCGGTTGGTTTCGATAGAACTTCCGACGAACGTCCAGACTTCCAACGAACTCTCAAACTCCTAACGAAGTTGCGTCCTTGACTCCGGAACTTTATTTTGCTTCATGCATTACTATCATAGATAATCTGGCACATGTAAAATATACTTCGATCTAGACAATTAATACTAAGCATTAATCAAGTTGTCCGGCATGTCATTGGTCCCTTGATGCTTCATCCGATTCTTCGGCGCATCGTCCTCTCTTGTGAACTATTGCCCAATCGACCAGTTGACTCCGTAACTCCGATATCCTTGGTGCAATATCCACTCTTCTTGGCCCGATGCCCGAATCCATGGCCCGAAGTCTTTTGTCGATACGTCGACCGATCCACCGGCCCGACGTCCAATCTTCTAACATGTTCCTCCGGCCCAACATGATTTTTTCTACTTTAATATCTTATCCTGATTGAAGCATCCTGTGTCACTCAAAACGCAGATTAAAACATAAATACATATCAATTATTTTCATCATCAAAATATAAGATTTCACAATCTCTCCCTTTTTGATGATGACAACCAATCGACGACGGAGTTAACCTTAACTCCCGGAGTTTAAACAAACTCCCCCTATCAATTTGTCGTATTGATATAAACTCTTGGATTCAAAAATCCAAGCAACATGTCATGATCAAATCATACATGACATCAATATACTTCTCCCCCTTTGTCATCAACAAGAAGGAGTTTCACTTTCTAGGTGATTGACATAATAGTTTCAAATTGTTGCATAATAAATCTTCAAGTTCTACCATGATGCAATTTTGCTATCATCATGGATATGCAAGGTAGTAAGATAGCAATTTCTATAATATACAAGCTAGCAAATTTTATAACATTTTAGAACATGCGAGCTAGCAGTTTTGAGATGTTCAAGAAAGTAACACTTGCTTCTTGAAATATGCAAGTTGCAAGCTAGCAATTTTTTGCTTCCTTTGCAATGTTTGAGTTAGCAATTTTGCTGCCGTTATAAAGTACATGTTAGCATGTTTTGCATCTTAGATAGGCAAGATAGCACTTTTGGTATGCAAATTTATAGTATGCAAGTTATCAAATTTTACACATAAAAAAGTTAGCAAAATTTTACATCTTTTGATATGTGCAAGATGGACTATTTTGCCTCTTTTTGAAATGTGTAACTTGGCAAACATTGCTTCTCTTGAGATTTGCAAGATAGCACTTCTTGCTTCCTTTTTGAGATTAGCAAGCTAGCAAGTTTGCCTCTTTTTGAATTGTGCAAGCTAACAAATTTGCTTTGTAGCAAGTTTTACTCCCCCTTTGTCATTGTCAGAAATAAAGAATGACCCTTTACATCAATTTTCAAATTATGATAGGGGTAAGGTAACAAAGATGAAAAATCAAGTCGTGAATATCAAAATAATTTTTCATCATGAATATTTCATCATTGCATGCATCAAAATAATATCATGAGTGTTTCATGCATTCACATCATCATATGAAGAATATCAAAAAGAACTTGGTGATGAGATATATTTTCATAAATTCAAAGAATTTTACATAATAAAATTCAAGTCATAAACCTTAAGAGATGTCATGAGAGAACACATAAATGATCTTTATTCATATATAATATCTCTTAATTCATTATGAATCATAAAAATTATAATTATGAAAAATCAAGAGAAACCGTGATTCATTTTAACAAATCTCCTCTTAAATAAATAACGTAAAGAATTCTTAAGAGATCATGAAAAATCTTGATTCATATAAAAGATTTCATGAGAGATTTTGATTTCGATAAAACTCATTCAAATTCATCAAATCATTTTCATAGTGCAAGAGATTCACAAAAGCATAATATACATGGATTCATTAATCTTTTATCGAAAAATCAATAAGATAGAGATGTTTCATCTTAAGTTATTGGTTTCATACAAGTATGTGTTTATCTTTTTATTACAAATAAAAACATGAATCAACTTTTAGGATCAAAAAGTGAATTTTGTTATAAAAACCATCAAGATGTGAGAACCCTTGCAGATTCTAAACTTGGGGTTGATCTCTTTAGGAGATCGGCCTCCTTGGAACTCTATAGGGGTTCCTCCCTCCAAGTTGCTGCTCAAAGGCTGCAGAAAAGATTCATCTATTACTTAACAAAAGAGAAGAAATACATGGCTATTTATAGGGTTTCTAAACCCTAACTCCTAATAGGACTCCTATTCAAGACTCCTACTTCTAACCAACTCCTAATTCTTCTCTAAGAAAAAACCTCCTAACCCTAGCCGGCCTCTTCACCTCTTTAATAGGGGTCGACTTAGGTAGTTTTTATATGAATATCCCTCTCAATTAGGACTCTCCTAGCTAGAGTCTTAACAGACCCGCCCTCTTCAAATCAGCCTTGTCCTCAAGGCTGAGATTCCATGAACTCAGGGAACCGGGTCTTCAGCTCCTCATATGGTTCCCATGTGGCGTCTTCAAGTAGTAAATTATTTCAATACACTAGTACTTCAGTAGAGGGATATCGGCGACGCATCACGATCCTGCGATTGAGGATGGCTTGTGGTTGGGCTTGAATAACTCTATCCTCAGTTGTGTTGGGCAGTTGGATCTGGGGTGACTCGTGTTCTCCCAACTTAGGCTTCAGGCATGACACGTGGAAGACAGGGTGAATTTTGGCATCCTCAGGTAATTTAAGTCTATATGCCACGACTCCAATACACTCTATGATCTGATAGGGCCCATAAAAACGTGGGGATAACTTCATGGAGGCTCGAGTGTTGATGGAGAGTTTCTTATATGGTTGTAGGCGAAGATAAACCCAATCTCCTACTGAAAATTCTCTTTCACTTCATCGTGTGTCGGCTTGTTGCTTCATTCTGTCTTGAGCGGTAGAGAGATTATCTTTTAACAGTTGTAAGAGTTTGTCCCTATCAATCAATTCTTGGTCGACCTGATCTACCTTGGCCGAGCCAATTACATACTTTGGAATCACAAGGGCCGGTCGACCATACAATGCTTTATAAGGGACACATTTTATAGATGAATGATATGTAGTATTATACCACCATTCGGCCTTGGGAAGCCATTTCACCCACTCTTTTGGTCGGTCGCTAGCGAAACACTGAAGGTACGTCTCTAAACACCTATTTACCACCTCTATTTGGTCGTCGGTTTGTGGATGATACACTGTGCTCATCTTGAGTTTGGTGCCTTGTAACTGAAATAACTCGGTCCAAAATTTACTAGTGAAGATCCTATCACGATCACTTATGATGGACCTTGGCATCCTATGCAGTTTAACAATATTTTCTATGAAAATCTGGGCAATACTAGCAGCAGTGTAGAGATTTCTCACAGCACAAAAATGAGCATATTTTGTAAGTCGATCAACCACTATGAGAATTGTGCTTTTACCTTTGGAAGGTGGCAGCCCTTCAATGAAGTCCATATATATGTCAGTCCACACCGAGTCCGGTATGGGTTGTGGTTGTAGCTTCCCTGGATTTGCCACAGTTTCACCCTTGTGCTGTTGACATACATCACATTATGCCACATATTCAGCAATAATTTTTTTCATCCCTCTCCAATAAAAATTTTGCTTCACTCTTTTGTAGGTCCTTAGGAATCCAAAGTGGCCTGCTGAAGGTATGGAGTGCATTTCATGTAGGATGATTGTGATGCAAGGGGAGTCAGGTATAAGCACAATGCGACCTTTGTAGCGTAGATCCCTCGAATCCCAAGTGTAGTGGGCTATTGCACTTGGATCCTCCTCTAATTTTTTTATGATGTTGCTGATCTCTAGATCCTTCTTCCTTTCTTCCCTAATGTCCTCGAGGAGACCGATGGTAGGAAGGGAGATGACTGAAACCTTAGCTTGCTCAGGTAGCCGTGAGAGTGCATCTACAATAACGTTTTCTTTCCCCTTTTTGTAAATAATTTCATAATCAAATCCAAGAAGTTTTGTTACCCATTTTTGCTGCTCAGGGGATGATATTTTTTGCTCCAAAAAGTACTTGAGGCTTTTATGGTCGGTTTTAATTTGAAATCGTCGGCCGATCAAGTAGGGTCTCCACCTCATTATTGCGTGTACAATGGCGAGCATCTCCTTATCATATACTGACATGTTTTGATGGGAGGGAGATAATGCCTTGCTAGTGTATGCGAGTGGTCGACCATCTTGCATGAGAATGGCTCCAATTCCGACTCCAGATGCGTCAGCCTCAATGATGAAGGGTCGGTAGAAATCTGGTAGCGCTAGCACCGGCGTCGTTGTCATGGCTGCTTTAAGTTTGTCGAAGGTAGTGGAGGCTTTGTCTGACCATTAGAAAGCATCTTTTTTTAGTAAAGAGGTGAGTGGTGCACTGATCTTCCCATAGGCCTTAACAAATTTTCGGTAGTAGCCCATTAGTCCAAGGAACCTGCGTAGTAATTTTACGTTTGTAGGTTTTGGCCAGCCTTGCATTGCCTCAATTTTTGTTGGGTCTACCGCCACTCCTTCTTCTGATATTATATGCCCAAGGTACTCTACTTTTTGCTAGAGAAAGCTGCACTTTGGTTGCTTAACAAAAAGAGTATTCTCCCGAAAGATCGTCAAAACAATCCGTAAATGCTGAAAGTGAGTCTCTAGAGAAGGGTTGTAAACGAGAATATCATCAAAAAATACCAGCACAAATTTACGAAGAAAGCTCCAAAAAATATCGTTCATGAGACTTTGAAAGGTTGAAGGAGCATTAGTGAGTCCAAAAGGCATTACCAAGAATTCATAATGGCCATCATGTGTGCGGAATGCAATTTTTGGAATGTCATCTTCACATACTCGAATTTGGTGGTAACCAGATTGGAGGTCCAACTTCGTGAAGACTCGAGCTCCTTTTAATTCATCAAGAAGTTCATCCACCACTGGTATTGGGTACTTGTCCTTGATAGTGATGCCATTTAAAGCTCGGTAGTCGATGCACATCCACTAAGTTCCGTCCTTCTTGCGTACAAGTAGCACCGGTGAGGAATAAGGGCTGCAACTTGGCCGAATCACCCCTGTTTCAAGCATCTCTTTCATGATCTTTTCAATTTCATCTTTCTAGATGTGAGGATATTGGTATGGTGGAGTGTTCGCTGGTGGTTTGCCTGGAAGGATTGGAATTCGATGGTCATGTTGCTGAGAAGGAGGAAGACCGCGCGGTTCAGCAAAAATGTCGGCAAATTCAGTAAGCAATTGGGCAAGATTTTGATCTTCAATTTCTATTTTCTTCCCTTCTGGTTGCTGCTAGAGATGCATCAAAAAGCCACCATTTACCTTGTGCAAAACTTTCTCCATTCGTTGGGTCGAAATGGTGGTTACGTTGCTTCTGCGCTTCCCGTGTAGGATGATCTATTTGCCCTTACAGTAGAATTTCATAATTAATTTAAAAAAGTTCCAAGAGACATCACCTAGTGTAGTCAGCCATTCTATGCCAAGCATGGCCTCATAGTCATTAATTGGTAGGAGAAAGAAATAAGTGATAATTTCTTGGTCTTGTAGTAATAGTTTCACCTGCGGGCATCTTTGGTCGCACTTTAGGATTCTGCCGTCGGCAACCTTTACATCGAACTTGCTGCAACCTTCCATATGCAGTGCCATCTGAGCAGCAACCTTACTATTCAAGAAGTTATTAGTACTGCCCATGTCGATGAGAATAGTGATCGGCTGTTGTTTGAGAAGGCCTCTAACTTTCATCGTTTGCGGGTTTGAATAGCTGGCTAGTGCGTGTACCATAATGTCGGTCGGTTGTTGCTCTTCTTCCGTATCTTCTTCTTCATGTTCAAGGCTCTCTTCTAGATGTTCAATGACCTCTTCTTCTACTGGTTCAATCATAAGAAGTTTGCCTTTTCTACAGCGATGCTCGCTGCTCCACGGCTCGTCACAATGCCAACATAACCCCTTCGTAGATCGCTCCCGAAGTTCTTCTCTTGTTAACCTTTTTGGTGTAGGGACTCGGTTGATAATAGAGGGCACTGAGGGCTTCAGTATTGTAGGTCGAAGAGTGATCCTAGTCCTTCGGGCTTCATGATTCAATCGCTCCTCTTGAAGTCATGCGAAAGCGATGGTTACCAAAAGCGTGTATGGTTGTCGTACTTTAACTTCTCCCTGGATCTCCGTCTTCAAGCCCTCAATGAAGGTCCCCAGTAGCTTATTTTCAGACCAATCATGAGTTTGATTAGATAATCTTTCAAACCTGGTTTGGTACTCCTGAATGGTGGAGGTTTGTCTGATCTTTGCTAGTTGTCCGTCAATATTCTCGTAATCGGTTGGTCCGAAGCGTATTAGCAGTCCTTCTTTGAATTGTAATCATGAAAGGACTCCATAAGTATGTTCAAACCAGTCAAGCCACTGTATAGCATCCCCTTTAAGATGTATAGCTGCAATTTTCACCATAGATGCATTTGCCGTTTTGTGGTATCGAAAATATCGCTCTACGCGCGAGATCCAACCAATCGGGTCTCCTTCTTCCCATCTAGGGAAGTCCACTCTCATGCATGGATAGTTGGGGTCGGTCATAGAGCTTCCCCTCTCTTGGAAGTCATATTTTTGGGCTTGGTGCGATTGGGCAAAGCTCTCTCCTTGGTGTGATTTCTTCGGGCTTAGTGGTCGGCCCAATCTGAGTTCGGTAAAGAGCGTCCGAATCTTATCCTCCATTCACGCCTCGAAGGCTTCAAATTTAGCATTGATTACCTCCTCAGATATCTTAGTATATGCCACCAAATCTGTGATGTTAAGATCTCTCTTTTGTTGTCGGGTTAAAGGCATGTATTGGTTGAGAGAGGTGATGGTCGAAAGGGTTGGTGGATTGGTGGATGTAGGCTACGGTTTAGGCTTGTTTTGTGGCTATTTTGGGTGCAGTTTGAGGCTATGGTTTGTTAGGATCAAGAGCACTAAGAGGGGGGGGTGAATTAGTGCAGTGGAAAAACTTCTACGATTAAAATAAACTGCGTTCGTTTGATAAAAGTGATTTTAGTAAGAAAGCCAATTCGTAAATCACTTTAACTTTTGATTAAGCGAGATACAGCAAAGGTATAAATGCAGTTTGCAGTAATGGTTCAAATCAGATAGTAGGCATAAACTGAAATATGATATTCGTACGGAAAAACTGATTTACGTCTAAATGCTGATTCGTAAATGACTTGATTAAGCGAGATGCAGTTAAAGCAAGGATATAAAGGCAGTTTGCAGTTATGATAGAAATCAAAACGTAAACGCAAACTGAAATATGATGATCGTATGATAAAACTGATTTACGTCTAAATGCCGATTCGGAAAGTGCAAAGCTTGAAATCCAATCATATATGCGTAGAAAGCAGTAAGCTTTTGAGGAGGTTTGTAGTAAAGATAAGATGCTCAAAGTAAATGCAAACCGAGATTTAGAGTGGTTCGATCAATCTTGACCTACTCCACTTTTGGCTTCCTCCACCGACGAGGTCACCGATGTCAACTAGAGGCCTTCCTGTTAGGATCGAGAGCACTAAGAGGGGGGGTGAATTAGTGCAGCGGAAATCTTTCAGCGATTAAAAATGAAAGCTGCGTTCGTTCGATAAAAAACGATTTCGATGTAAAAGCCGATTTTAAGATTACTTAAGATTAAGTGCAGTTTTACTTCTAAACGCAGTTTACGTCTAAACACAATTTACGTTGAAATGCAGTTTGCGTCTAAACGCAGTTTTACGTCTAAACGCAGATTTACGTCTAAACGCAGATTTACGTCTAAACTCAGTTTACGTCTAAAACGTAGTTTTACATTTAAACGTAGTTTGCGTCTAAACGCAGTTTTACGTCTAAACGCAGATTTACGTCTAAACGCAGATTTACATCTAAACGCAGATTTACGTCTAAACTCAGTTTACGTCTAAAACGTCTAAACACCGTTTGGGCAGTATTACGTCTAAACGTAATTTTACGTCTAGACGTAGTTTCAAAGGGATCTGAACTTAGAAACTCGTTCGTAAAATCGCAGAAGACAGTTTTGCAGAATCAAGGCGTAAACGTAAACTGCACTGTAAATATCGTACGAAAACACTGGTTTACGTCTGAAAGCAGATTCGGACAAATCAGCACTTAGAGACTTGTTCGTGAAGGCGCAGAAGACAGTTTTGCAGAATCAAAACGTAAACGTAAACTGTAATGTACGAAAACACCGATTTACGTCTGAATGCAGATTCGGAAAGAACAGCACTTAGAACTTGTTCGTAAAAGCGCAGAGAGCAGTAGTTATGAAGGAGGTTTGCAGTAATGATAAAGTGAGTCCGAGATTCACCATCAATGACAATTGACTTCATCATCAAAATCCGAGATTCAACAATCTCCCCCTTTTTGATGATGACAATCAATTGATAATGGAGTTATCCTTAACTCCCCCTGTCTATATGCCATAGTTGAAATAAGTCAACCTTGAATTCAAGACCCAAGAATTCAAGTGACGTATTGATAAGTTAGATCAGTTAAACTTATCACTACTCCCGTCATGATACTCATGATGTATCTCTTCAAAGATGATGTCAAGGCTTGACATACATCATCAAGTTTGTATGATTGTGTTTGTAACTATTTAATCATGTAGTTTGAACATTATTATTTAAAGCTGTGAAGCACTATTACATGATGCACACATTTGAAATATTCTAGCAAGTTTTGCATTTTCTTCACATGATAAGATATCAACTCAGGGCATAATGCAAACTTTAGCACATGTTCATATATTTCTTGGTGATGCAAGGATGGCATAATCATAGCAGTGTTTATCAATTCATATATTTCTCCCCCTTTGTCATCAACAAAAAGCCTAGTAATTGTGATACCAGGAAAATAATATTAGCAAGCTTATAGAGGAATTTTACATAGATTGCTTTAAATACTTCTTCCCCTTTTTGTAAAGATTTTGCAGGATGGAATACATACCCATCACTTCATCAAATTTATTCATGAAAGTGTACGAGAAAATCTGTTTTATAGTATTCGAATAAATAAGATGCATTCGGACAAGATTTTGTTGCAGATTTTCATATAGAAACATGGCAATCACGTGATTTGATAATTCAATATAGTCCGAAAAATAATTTTAGCAAGTTTATCTATTCGGACATATCAACATTCCTAATTCTCTTCTAATGAAATCAAATTGTTCTTCACTTAGAGGTTTTGTAAAAATGTCAGCTAGTTGATGTTTAGTATCAATGAACTCTATGGTTACGTCATGATTAGTGACATGATCTCGTATAAAGTGATGTCTAATATCAATATGTTTTATTCTTGAGTGTTGTATAGGATTCTTGGTTAAGCAAATTGCACTCGTGTTATCACATTTAATGGAAATATCTTTAAGATTAACTTTGTAATCTTCTAAAGTGTTTTTCATCCATACAACTTGTGCACAGCATGCACTTGCTGCAATATATTCAGCTTCGGTTGTTGATAGTGCAACTGAGTTTTGTTTCTTTGATGACCAGGAAACAAGGGCATGTCCTAAGAATTGACATGATCCTGATTAGCTTTTTCTATCTAATCTACAACCAGCAAAGTCTACATCAGCATAAGCAATTAACTCAAAATTCTCTGATTTTGGGTACCATTAAGATATCTAAATATTCTTTTAACTGCTTTGAGATGAGATATCTTAGGGTTTGATTGAAATCTAGCACAAAGTCCTACACTGAACATGATGTCTGGTCTGGTTGTAGTGAGGTAAAGTAAACTTCCTATCATACCCCTATAAGTTTTTTGATCAAAGCTATCTCCACTTTCATCAATTTCTAACTTAGTGGAGGTGCTCATAGGAGTGTTACTAGCCTTTGAGTTGTTCATATTAAACCTTTTTAATAAATTCATGGCATATTTAGTTTGACTAATAAAGATGCCATTGCTTAGTTGTTTGATTTGTAAACCTAAGAAGAATGTTAATTCTCCCATTAAGCTCATTTCGAATTCAAGACTCATAGTTTTAGCAAAAGATTCACAAAGAGATTCATTTGTAGAGCCAAAGATAATATCATCAACATAAATCTGAACAATGAGAAAATTATTTTCAAAATTCTTGATAAATAATGTAGTATCAACCTTGCCTTTTGTAAAGTTATTTTTGATAAGAAAAGAACTAAGTCTCTCATACCAAGCCCTTGGGGCTTGTTTTAAACCATAGAGAGCTTTAGTTAATCTAAACACATGATTAGGGAGGCTATTATTTTCAAATCCAGGAGGTTGTTCAACATAAACTTCTTCGGAAATAAAGCCATTTAAAAAAGCACTTTTAACATCCATTTGAAATAACTTAAAATTATTACTACTAGCGTAGGCAAGGAGCATCCTTATGGCTTCCAATCGAGCCACAGGTGCGAAGGTTTCTTCGTAATCGATACCTTCTTCTTGGTTGAAACCTTTGGCCACTAATCTAGCCTTGTTTCTAACCACGATACCATTTTCATCTTGCTTGTTTCTGAAAACCCATTTAGTACCAATTACTAAATGGTCATTTGGCCTAGGAACAAGCGTCCACACCTCATTTTTTCAAATTGATTCAATTCATCTTGCATTGCGATAATCCATGAATCATCTTTCATGGCTTCATCAACACATTTGGGTTCAATTTGGGAGAGAAAGGCGGCGTTGGCACAAAAATTTTTAAAAGAAAATCGTGTTTGAACCCCCTTTGATGTGTCTCCTAATATTAGCTCCTTAGGATGAGCATCTACATACTTCCAATCCTTGGGTAAGGATGTTTCGGAAGTGGATGCATCCAAGTTGCTAGTTGGAGAAGGGGTTTCATTTAAGTTTAAGGAATCAAAATTAACATCATCATCAAGATCATTTTTCTTAATTTCGGAAATCTCATTAAAAACAACATGAATGGATTCTTCAATAATTAAAGTTCTTTTATTGAAGATATGAAAAGCTTTAGAAACCGAAGAATAACCAAGAAAGATTCCTTCATCGGATTTAGCATCAAATTTTCCTAAGTTATCCTTTTCATTTAAGATAAAACACTTACACCCAAAGACTTTAAAATATGAAACATTGGGTTTTTTGTTATTCCATAACTCATAAGGAGTTTTGGTGAGTAAGGGTCTTACTAGTACCCTATTCAAAATATAAAATGCAGTGTTTACGGCTTCGGCCCAAAAGTATTTGGGTAGGCTGTGTTCATTCAACATGGTTCTTGCCATTTCTTGTAGATTTCGATTTTTTCTTTCTACTACCCCATTTTGTTGAGGATTTCTTGGAGTAGAGAAATTATGGTTATATCCATTGAGTTCACAGAATTCTTGGAAATCGTGGTTTTGAAATTCTCCACCATGATCGCTTCTTATTGACGAAATCATAGAACCCTTCTCATTTTGAACAAGTTTACAGAACTTGGTAAAATATCTAAAGCATTCATTTTTTTGTTTTAAGAAGTAGGTCCATGTATATCTGCTATAGTCATCAACAATGACAAAGGCATATTTGCTACCTCCTAGACTTGATGAAGAGATTGGTGCGAACAAGTCCATATGGATCAATTGTAAGGGCCTAGTGGTGCTTATTTGATTTTTAGTCTTGAAACTACCCTTAATCTGTTTACCTAATTGGCAAGCATCACATACATTATCTTTGATGAACTTGATATGAGGAATTCCTCTTACAAGTTCTTTAGATGATATTTGAGTGATTAGTTTCATGCTAGCATGACCTAATCTTCTATGCCATAGCCAAGCATCCTCATTTAAAACTGAAAAACACATTTCATTACACAAATCATTGATGTCAATAGTGTATACGTTATTTTGTTTTAATGCAATCATAGACACGTTTTTATGGGGGTTTTCAATGATACAAGCATTGGATTCGAATTTGACAATGTATCCTTTATCACATAATTGACTAATGCTCAAGAGGTTATGTTTTAAACCATCAACTAACAAAACATCTTCGATAAAGAAGTTGGATTTGTTACCTATGGTTCCTTTGCCAATGATTTTACCCTTGTTGTTGTCTCCGAAGGTAACATAGCCTTCATCTATGCTAGTGAGCTTAGAGAATTGAGATGGATCTCCGGTCATATGCCTTGAGCATCCACTATCAAGGTACCATCTATTGCTCCTAGCTTGGGATGGTGTGGGTTTCTACAAGAAAGGATAATTTTTAGGTACCCATTTGCTTTTGGGTGCCTCACAAATAGATCTACACTTCTTATCATGTTGCATAGAATTTGTCATGGTTCCTTTAGGAACCCAAATCGATTTGTTTGGACTTATTTTCTTGAATGGACAACTATGTGTCTTGTGTCCAAATTTGCAACAAAAGTTGCATTTGTTTTGATGTTGAATATGTAAGATGGAGCCTTTTATGAAAGTGGTTGGATTTAGGTGAGGACTTCTTACAAATCCAATTCCACTTCTTTTTGGAACGTGACCCTTGTTTGCAAGGATCATGTTCAATGACTTGCTACCAACCTCGAATTTCTTCAAGGTGTCCTTGAGTAGCAGGTTTTCTTTTTGGAAAGTTTCTAAATCATGACATTTGATATATGAACTTAAACTATCATGATGTTCAACTTTTAACTTATCAAACTCACAAGTAAGACTATCATGCACCTTTTTTAGCAATTTATATTTTCTACTGATACTCTTGCATTCGTCAAATAAGTCATTGAAAGCATTTAATAATTCATCGAAAGATAAATCAGCATTTAATGAATTCGTTACCTCCTCTCCGATAGTCATTAAGGCGTAATGAGCAACTTGCTCGGTGTTGGACTCCTCTTCCTCAGATGCGCTCGAATCATCCCATGTTGCTTTGAGCGCTTTCTTCTTTGTTGTTCTCTTTTTGGCTTAGGGACAATCACTCTTGTAGTGTCCCGGCTTTTTTCACTCATAGCAGATAACTTGATCCTTCTTGGGTTCAAGTTTATTTTTAGTATCATTCTTAAACTTGTTTCTTTTAATGAATTTTTTAAATTTTCTAGTTAGAAGTGCCAAGTCATCGTCACAGTCCTCATCACTTGAGTTTTCTCTCAAGTGATCTTCAGAAGTTTTGAGTGCCATATCCTTCCTGTTCTTTGGAAGGATGTCTTCTTGCTCTTCATGAGCTTTACAAGTCATTTCGTAGGTCATTAATGACCCGATTAATTCTTCAAGAGGGAAATTTCGCAGATCTTTTGCCTCTTGAATAGCCGTGACTTTAGGATCCCAACTCTTAGGAAGGGATCTTAGTATCTTATTAACAAGCTCAAAATCCGAAAAGCTCTTTCCGAGTCCTTTTAGACCGTTGACGACATCCGTGAAACGGGTAAACATGTCGCCAATGGTTTCACTCGGTTTCATCCGGAAAAGTTCGAAAGAATGTAACAGCAAATTGATTTTTGACTCTTTTACTCTACTTGTGCCTTCATGGGTCACTTCGAGTGTGTGCCAAATATCAAATGCAGTTTCACAAGTTGAAACACGATTAAACTCATTTTTGTCAAGTGCACAAAATAAGGCATTCATAGCCTTTGCATTAAGAGCGAAAGCCTTCTTCTCCAAATCATTCCAATCGATCATTGGAAGAGAAGACTTCGAAAATCCGTTTTCTACAAGATTCCACAATTCAAAATCCATAGAAATAAGAAAGATCCTCATTCGGGTCTTCCAGTAGGTGTAGTCCGTCCCATTGAACATGGGTGGACGCGTAATAGAATGCCCCTCTTGGTTTCCGGTGTATGCCATTTCTCTTGGGTTTTAATCCGTTAGAGAGTTAACCTTGCTCTGATACCAATTGTTAGGATCGAGAGCACTAAGAGGGGGGGGTGAATTAGTGCAGCGGAAATCTTTCAGCGATTAAAAATGAAAGCTGCGTTCGTTCGATAAAAAACGATTTCGATGTACAAGCCGATTTTAAGATTACTTAAGATTAAGTGCAGTTTTACTTCTAAACGCAGTTTACGTCTAAAGACAATTTACGTTTAAATGCAGTTTGCGTCTAAACGCAGATTTACGTCTAAACGCAGATTTACGTCTAAACGCAGATTTACGTCTAAACGCAGATTTACGTCTAAACTCAGTTTACGTCTAAAACGCAGTTTTACGTTTAAACGTAGTTTGCGTCTAAACGCAATTTTACGTCTAAACGCAGATTTACGTCTAAACGCAGATTTACGTCTAAACGCAGATTTACGTCTAAACTCAGTTTACGTCTAAAACGTCTAAACACCGTTTGGGCAGTTTTACGTCTAAACGTAATTTTACGTCTAGACGCAGTTTCAAAGGGATCTGAACTTAGAAACTCGTTCGTAAAATCGTAGAAGACAGTTTTGCAGAATCAAGGCGTAAACGTAAACTGCAATGTAAATATCGTACGAAAACACTGGTTTATGTCTGAAAGCAGATTCGGACAAATCAGCACTTAGAGACTTGTTCGTGAAGGCGCAGAAGACAGTTTTGCAGAATCAAAACGTAAACGTAAACTGTAATGTACGAAAACACCGATTTACGTCTGAATGCAGATTCGGAAAGAATAGCACTTAGAACTTGTTCGTAAAAGCGCAGAGAGCAGTAGTTATGAAGGAGGTTTGCAGTAATGATAAAGTGCTAAAAAATAAACGCAAACCAGAGATTTAGAGTGGTTCGGTCAGTCTTGACCTACTCCACTTTTGGCTTCCTCCACCGACGAGGTCACCGACGTCAACTAGAGGCCTTCCTTCAATAGGCGAAGGCCAACTGCTCTTTTACAGTTTCTCTCCTTTTGACAGGCTCAGGAGACAACCTTTACAGACCTTTCTCTCCTCACTTTACAACTCAAAACTTGAAGAACAGAAGGAGGAGACTTAAAGGCTTTACAACACTTTTGAGCTCTTAGAATCATAGAAAAGATCAAGATTTCGGTGTAGGTCTGTGTCTTTTCAGTGCTGATGGGTGGGGTATTTATAGGCCCCAACCCAATTCAAATTTGGAGCTAAAAACGATCAAATCCCGGAATTTCGGGATCAGGCGGTTGCACCTCTTGACTGGAGAGGTTGCACCGCCTGGCAGAGCTCGAAGACTGAGCCCAGGCGGTTGCACCTCTCTGTCAGGGGCGGTTGCACCGCCTGAGTCTGGCTCGGAGACTGAGCCCCAGGCGGTGCCACCTCTTGACTGAGGCGGTTGCACCTCTCTGCCAGAGCTCGAAGACCGAGCTCAAGCAGTGCCACCTCTCTGTCAGGGAGGTTGCACCGCCTAGTCTAGCTCGAAGACTGAGCTCAGGCGATGCCACCTCTCTGTCAGGGAGGTTGCACCGCCCAGTCTAGCTCGAAGACTGAGCTCAGGCGGTGCCACCTCTCTGTCAGGGAGGTTGCACCGCCCAGTCTAGCTCGAAGACTGAGCTCAGGCGGTGCCACCTCCTGGCTGGGGAGGTTGCACCGCCCAGTCTCGCTGGGAGGCGTAGCCCAGGCGGTGCCACCTCCTGGCCTGGGCGGTTGCACCTCCTGGTGCAATCAGGGTCCGATTGGTTAGCTCCATTCGACCCAATTTCAGTCTTTCAGGGGCCCAATTGCCCCAAGATTAAGCCAATGAGATCACCTCCCATTTTCCAACTTAATCAACGTGCTAACTACGATTAAATCTAAGACAATTTCTGCAGCTTTGCTTCGGTGCGTCGATCGCTTCTTCCGGCGAGTTTCCGGCGAACTTCCGTCGATCATCCGATGAACCCTCGGTGATGCTCCTGCGGACTTCCGGCAAACTCCTGGACTTTGCGACGATCCACTTGGTGAGTTCCGACGAGCTTCGCTTGGCAAGCTTCTGGACTTCTCGGATCTGTTCTCACAGAACCTCCGACGACCGTCCGAACTTCCGTCGAACTCTCGAACTCCCAACGTGATCATGAACTTGACTCCGGCGAAATCCTGCTGCTTGTCTAACTTTCATCGTAGTTAATCCTGCACACTTATCTCAACACATAGATTAGACAACTAATGACAATTGACTTCATCATCAAAATCCGAGATTCAACACTTCCTTCAATAGGCAAAGGCCAACCACCCTTTTACAGTTTCACTCCTTTTGACAGGCTTAGGAGACAACCCTTACAGAATTTCCTTTCCTCTCTTAACATATTAGGACCTGGAAGAAAATAGGAAGAAGAACTTTCAACTCATACAACACTTTTGAGATTTAAAAATCACAAAGTAAAATCAGAATTTCGGTGGTTTTTGGGTGCTCTTTCAGTGCTGAAAGGGTGGGGTATTTATAGGCCCAAACACAATTTGAATTTGGAGCTCAAAATTGTCAATTCCCGGAATTCCGGGATTTGGCGATTGCACCGCCTGACTGAGGCTGTTGCACCGCTTGGCAGAGCTCGAAGACTGAGCCTCTAGGCAGTGCCACCTCCTGTCAGGGGCCGTTGCACCTCCTGCCAGAGCTTGAAGACCGAGCTCAGGCGGTGCCACCGCCTGACTAAGGCGGTTGCACCACTCAGCCAGAGCTCGGAGACCGAGCCCAGGCAGTGCCACCCCCTGTCAGGGGCGGTTGCACTGCCCAGTCTTACTCGGAGATTGAGCCTAGGCGGTGCCACCGCCTGGCTTGGGCGGTTCAACCGCTTGGCAGAAATCAGGGTTCGAATGGGTTGATCCATTCGGCCCGATTTGGGTTTTTCTGGGGCCCAATTGCCCCAAGATTAAGTTAATGGGATCACCTCCCATTTCTAACTTAATCATTGTGCTAACTACGACATTTCCTAAGACATTTACTGCAACTTGCTCCGGTGTGTCAATCGCTTCTTCCGGCGAGCTTCCGGCGAACTTCCGTCGATCATCCGATGAACCCTCGGTGATGCTCCTGCGGACTTTCAGCAGACTCCTGGACTTGCGACGATCCACTTGGCGAGTTTCGACGAGCTTCTTTGGCAAGCTCATGGACTTCTCGGATTTGTTCCCGCAGAACCTCCGACGACTGTCCGAACCTCCGACGACTGTCCGAACTTCCGTCGAACTCTCGAACTCCCAACGTGATCATTGTCTTGACTCCAGCGCAACTCCTACTGTATATCTTATTTACATCGTAGTTAATCCTGCACACTTATCTCAACATACAGATTAGATAACAAATGACAATTAACTTCATTATCAAAATCCGAGATTCAACAATCTCCCCCTTTTTGATGATGACAATCAATTGATAATGGAGTTAACCTTAACTCCCCCTATCTATATGCCATACTTGAGATAAGTCATTCTTGAATTCAAAACCTTTGAATTCAAGATACATATTGATAAGTTAAAATCATTTAAACTTATCAATACTCCCATCATGATTCCCATCATGATGTTTCTCTCTGAAGATGATGTCAAGGCTTGACATTCATTTTCAAAATTTACATGACAAGTTTGAATGATGGTAATAGTAGCAATTCATCATATTGTAAGATATCAACATGTAAAACTACAAAGTAAGATTTTGATATCATTACATGATACAAACAAAGCATAATGCAAATTATAGCAATCATAGCATCAATTCATATATCTCTTGGTGATGCAAGCATAGCATTAATACTCATATATTTCTCCTCCTTTGTCATCAACAAAAAGCATGGTATTTGTGATACCAGGAGAACAATATAAGCAAATTTTGAGCATAAGTGTGATGCCTTTACTAGGTTCATGTCATTTTCAATAGTGAGTCAATTATGCAACCATGACATGGAGACATCAATTCTGTTTTTACCCCGCATCTCCACCATCTATTTGTGAGTTTACTTTAAATGAAGTTAAAATCGATGAGAGATTAAATCTTGCTTCATTTTCACAAGGATCAAGATATGTATTAGAAACGAATCCTTGTTAGTAAAAACACTATCATTCATATAATCAGGAATCATTTTATTAAATCCATTTCTTTAAAGAATATTCTTCACATAGGTGTATGAGAGATGTATTTCATATGTCAACAATGATGAGAATTAAACTCGTTATGACATATGATTTATTAAGTCCGGAAGAGGATAATGTATCGAGAAACTCTGACTTTTAAGAGAATCCGAAAACGAAATTAAGACTTTCATGCATTCGGACGAGACTATGCTATTGATTTTCAAATATGATCATAAAGACAAAATATGCTTATCATCATGGAAATTTTTATATTTATACATATAATTTCTAACATGTAATTGTGTAAAATCATTATAGCAATTAAGTGAAATTGATCAATCATTCAATAAAGTCCGAAAAATAATTTCAACAAGTTTATGTATTCGGACACATCAACATTCCTAATTCTCTTCTTATGAAATCAAATTGTTCTTCACTTAGAGGTTTTGTAAAAATATCAGCTAGTTGATGTTTAGTGTCAATGAACTCTATGATTACATCATGATTAGTAACATGATCTCGTATAAAGTGATGTCTAATATTAATATGTTTTGTTCTTGAGTGTTGTATAGGATTCTTTGTTAAACATATTACACTTGTGTTATCACATTTAATGGGAATATTTTTAAGATGAACTTTATAATCTTCTAAGGTGTTTTTCATCCATACAACTTGTGCACAGTATGCACTTGCTGCAATATATTCAGCTTCGGTTGTTGATAGTGCAACCGAGTTTTGTTTCTTAGATGACCAGGAAACAAGGGCATGCCCTAAAAATTGACATGTTCTTGATGTGCTTTTTCTATCTAGTTTACAACCAGCAAAGTCCGCATCAGCATAAGCAATTAACTCAAGATTCTTTGATTTTGGATACCATAATCCTAGATTTGTAGTACCATTAAGATATCTAAGTATTCTTTTAACTGCTTTGAGATGAGATATCTTAGGGTTTGATTGAAATCTAGTACAAAGTCCTACACTGAACATGATATCTAGTCTAGTTGCAGTGAGATAAAGTAAACTTCCTATCATGCCCGTATAAGTTTTTTGATCGAAGTTTTCTCCACTTTCTTCAATTTCTAACTTAGTGGAGGTGCTCATAGGAGTGTTAATAGCTTTTGAGCTATTCATATTAAACTTTTTTTGACAAATTCATAGCATATTTAGTTTGACTAATAAAGGTGCCATTGCTTAGTTGTTTGATTTGTAAGCCTAAGAAGAATGTTAATTCTCCCATTAAACTCATTTCGAATTCAAGACTCATAGTTTTAGCAAAAGATTCACAAAGAGATTCATTCGTAGAAACAAAGATAATATCATCAACATAAATCTGAACAATGAGAAAATCATTTTCAAAATTCTTGATGAACAATGTAGTATTAACCTTGCCTTTTGTGAAATTATTTTCAATAAGAAAAGAACTAAGTCTCTTATACAAAGCCCTCGGAGCTTGTTTTAAACCATAGAGAGCTTTAGTTAATCTAAACACATGATTAGGGAGGCTATTATTTTCAAATCCAGGAGGTTGTTCAACATAGACTTCTTCGGAAATAAAGCCATTAAGAAAAGCGCTTTTAACATCCATTTGAAACAACTTAAAACAATTACTACTAGCATAGGCAAGGAGCATCCTTATGGCTTCTAATCGAGCCACAGGAGCGAAGGTTTCTTCGTAATCGATACCTTCTTTTCGGTTGAAATCTTTGGCCACTAATCTAGCCTTGTTTCTAACCACGATACCATATTCATCTTGCTTGTTTCTAAAAACTAATTTAGTACCAATAACTAAATGGTCATTTGGCCTAGGAACAAGCTTCCACACCTCATTTCTCTCAAATTGATTTAATTCATCTTGCATTGCGATAATCCATGAATCATCTTTCATGGCTTTGTCAACACATTTGGGTTCAATTTGGGAGAGAAAAGTGGCGTTGGAACAAAAATTTTTAAGAGAAGAACGTGTTTGAACCCCCTTTGATGTGTCTCCTAAGATTAGCTCCTTAGGATGAGCATCTGCATACTTCCAATCCTTGGGTAAGGATGTTTCAGAAGTGGATGCATCCAAGTTGTTAGCTGGAGACGGGGTTTCATTTAAATTCAAGGAATCAAAATTAACATCATCATCAAAGTCGTTTTTCCTTATTTTGGAAATCTCATTGAAAACAACATGAATGGATTCTTCAATAATTAAAGTTCTTTTATTGAAGATACGAAAAGCTTTAGAAGCCGAAGAATAGCCAAGAAAGATTCCTTCATCGGATTTAGCATCAAATTTTCCTAAGTTATCTTTTTCATTCAAGATAAAACACTTACACCCAAAGACTTTAAAATATGAAACATTGGGTTTTTTGTTGTTCCATAACTCATAGGGAGTTTTGGTGAGTAAGGATCTTACTAGAACTCTATTCAAAATATAGCATGCAGTGTTTACGGCTTCGGCCCAAAAATATTTGGGTTGGCTATGTTCATTCAACATGGTTCTTGCCATTTCTTGTAAATTTCGATTTTTTCTTTCTACTACTCCATTTTGTTGAGGATTTCTTGGAGTAGAGAAATTATGGTTGTATCCATTGAGTTCACAAAATTCTTGGAAATCATGGTTTTGAAATTCACCACCGTGATCACTTCTAATTTACGAAATCATAGAACCCTTGTCATTTTGAACAAGTTTACAAAACTTGGTAAAATATCTAAAGCATTCATTTTTCTGTTTTAAGAAGTAAGTCCATGTGTATCTACTATAGTCATCTACAATGACGAAGGCATATTTGCTACCTCCTAGGCTTGATGCAGAGATTGGTCCGAACAAGTCCATATGGATCAATTGTAAGGGCCTAGAGGTGCTTATTTGATTCTTAGATTTGAAACTACCCTTAATTTGTTTTCCTAATTAACAAGCATCACACACATTATCTTTGATGAACTTGATATGAGGAATTCCTCGTATAAGTTCTTTAGATGATATTTGAGTGATTAGTTTCATGCTAGCATGACCTAATCTTCTATGCCATAGCCAAGCATCCTCATTCAAAACCGAAAAACACATTTCATTACACAAATCATTGATGTCAATAGTGTATATGTTATTTTATTTTAATACAATCATAGACGTGTTTTTGTGTGGTTTTTCAATGATGCAAGCATTAGATTTGAATCTGACAATATATCCTTTATCACATAATTGACTAATGCTCAAGAGGTTATGTTTTAAACCATCAACTAACAAAACATCTTCAATAAAGAAGTTGGATTTGTTACCTATGGTTCCTTTGCCAATGATTTTACCCTTGTTGTTGTCTCCGAAGGTGACATAGCCTTCGTCTATGCTAGTGAGCTTAGAGAATTGAGATGGATCTCCGGTCATATGCCTTGAGCATCCACTATCAAGGTACCATCTCTTGCTCCTAGCTTACGATGGTATAGGTTTCTACAAGAAGGGATGATCTTTAGGTACCCATTTGCTTTTGGGTGCCTCAAAAATAGATCTACATTGTTTATCATGTTGCATAGAATTTATCATGGTTCCTTTAGGAACCCAAATTAATTTGTTCAGACTAATTTTCTTGAATGGACAATAATGTGTTTTGTGTCCAAGTTTGCAACAAAAGTTGCATTTGCTTTGGTGTCGAACATGTAAGATGGGGCCTTTTATGAAGGTGGTTGGATTTTGGTGAGGACTTCTCACAAATCCGATTCCACTTCTTTTGGGAACGTGACCCTTCTTTACAAGGATCATGTTCAAAGACTTGCTACCAACCTCGAATTTCTTCAAGGTGTCTTTAAGTAGCAAGTTTTCCTTTTGGAGAGTTTCTAGATCATGGCATTTTATGCATGAACCTAAACTATCATGATATTCAGTTTTTAACTTATCGAAATTACAAGTAAGACTATCATGCTCGTTTTTTAGCAATTTGTATTTTCTACTAATAATCTTGCATTCATCAAATAAGTCATGGAAGGCATTTAATAATTCATCAAATGATAAATCTGCATCTATTAAATTCGTTACCTCCTCTCCGATGGCCATTAAGGCGTAATGAGCAACTTGCTCGGTGTTGGACTCCTCTTCTTCGGACGTGCTCGAGTCAACCCACGTTGCTTTGAGCGCTTTCTTCTTTGATGTTCTCTTTTTGACTTGGGGACAATCACTTTTGTAGTGTCCCGGTTTTTTGCACTCGTAGCAAATAACTTGGTCCTTCTTGGGTTCAAGTTTATTTTTTGTGTCATTCTTAAACTTGTTTCTTTTAATGAATTTTTTGAATTTTCTTGTTAGAAGTGCCAAGTCATCATCATAGTCCTCATCACTTGAGTTTTCTCTCAAGTGGTCTTCTGAAGTTCTAAGTGCCATATCCTTCCTGTTCTTTGGAAGGATATCTTCTTGCTCTTCATGAGCTTTGCAAGTCATCTCGTAGGTCATTAATGACCCGATTAGTTCTTCAAGAGGGAAGTTGTTTAGATCTTTCGCCTCTTGAATAACAGTGACTTTAGGATCCCAACTCTTAGGAAGGGATCTTCGAATCTTATTTACGAGCTCAAAATCCGAAAAACTTTTTCCGAGTCCTTTTAGACCGTTAACGACATCCGTGAAATGGGTAAACATGTTGCCAATAGTCTCACTCGGTTTCATCCGAAAAAGTTCGAAAGAATGTATCAAAAGATTGATTTTTGACTCTTTCACTCTACTTGTGCCTTCGTGAGTCACTTCGAGTGTGTGCCAAATATCAAACCGAAACACGGTTGAACTCGTTTTTATCAAGTGCACAAAATAAGGCATTCAACCTTTGCATTAAGAGCGAAAGCTTCTTCTCCAATTCATTCCAATCGATCATTAGAAGAGAAGACTTCGAAAATCCATTTTCGACAAGATTCCAA
The DNA here is from genome assembly GCF_036884655.1 of Musa acuminata AAA Group. NCBI lineage: Eukaryota > Viridiplantae > Streptophyta > Magnoliopsida > Zingiberales > Musaceae > Musa > Musa acuminata. The sequence goes on from NC_088332.1 coordinate 22,403,953, forward strand.
AGTTCAAAATCCATAGAAATAAGAAAGATCCTCATTCGGGTCTTCCAATAGGTGTAGTCCATCCCATTGAACATGGGTGGACGTGTAATAGAATGGCCCTCTTGGTTTCCGGCATATGCCATCTCTCTTGGGTTTTAATCCGTTTGAGAGTTAACCCTACTCTGATACCAATTGTTAGGATCAAGAGCACTAAGAGGGGGGGGGGGTGAATTAGTGCAGCGAAAAACCTTCTACGATTAAAATAAACTGCGTTCGTTCGATAAAAGTGATTTCAGTAGAAAGCCAATTCGTAAATCACTTTAACTTTTTATTAAGAGAGATGCAGTAAAGATATAAATGCAGTTTGCAGTATTGGTTCAAATCAGATAGTAGGCACAAACTGAAATATGATATTCGTACAGAAAAACTGATTTACATCTAAATGCTGATTCGTAAATCACTTGATTAAGCGAGATGCAGTTAAAGCAAGGATATAAAGGCAGTTTGCAGTTATGATAGAAATCAAAACGTAAATGCAAACTAAAATATGATGATCGTACGATAAAACTGATTTACGTCTAAAAGCCGATTCGGAAAGTGCAAAGCTTGAAACCCAATCGTATATGCGCAGAAAGCAGTAAGCTTTTGAGGAGGTTTGCCGTAAAGATAAGATGTTCAAAGTAAATACAAACCGAGATTTAGAGTGGTTCGGTCAATCTTGACCTACTCCACTTTTGGCTTCCTCCACCGAGGAGGTCACCAACATCAACTAGAGGCCTTCATTCAATAGGCGAAGGTCAACCACCCTTTTACAGTTTCACTCCTTTTGACGGGCTTAGGAGACAACCCTTACAGAATTTCCTTTCCTCTCTTAACAGATTAGGACTTGGAAGAAAAGAGGAAGAAGTACTTTCAACTCATACAACACTTTTGAGCTCTAAAAATCACAAAGTAAAATCAGAATTTCGGTGGTTTTTGGGTGCCCTTTCAGTGCTGAAAGGGTGGGGTATTTATAGGCCCCAACCCAGTTTGAATTTGGAGCTCAAATCTGTCGATTCCCGAAATTTTGGGATCTGGCGGTTTCACCGCCTGGCAGAGCTCAAAGAGTGAGCCTCTGGGCGATGCCACCTCCTGTCAGGGGCGGTTGCACCTCCTGTCAGAGCTCGAAGATCGAGCTCAAGCGGTTGCACCTCTTGTCAGAGCTTGAAGACCGAGCTCAGGTGGTTGCACCGCTCAGCCAGAGCTTGGAGACCGTGCCCAGGCAGTGCCACCTCCTATCAGGGGCGGTTGCACCACCCAATCTCGCTCGGAGACTGAGCCTAGGCGGTGCCACCGCCTGGCTGGGGTGGTTCAATCGCCTGGCAGAAATTAGGGTCCGAATGGGTTGATCCATTCGGCCCAATTTGGGTTTTTCAGGGGCCCAATTGCCCCAAGATTATGTTAATGGGATCACCTTTCCAACTTAATCATTGTGCTAACTACGATATTTCCTAAGACATTTACGGCAACTTGCTCCAGTGCGTCAATCGCTTCTTCCGGCGAACTTCCGGCGAACTTCCATCGATCATCCGATGAACCCTCGGTGATGCTCCTACGAACTTTCGGCAAACTCCTGGACTTGCGACGATCCACTTGGCGAGTTTCGACGAGCTTCTTTGGCAAGCTCATGGACTTCTCGGATTTGTTCCCGCAGAACCTCCGACGATTGTCCGAACTTTCGTCGAACTCTCGAACTCCCAACGTGATCATTGTCTTGACTCCGGCGCAACTCCTGCTGCATATCTTACTTTCATCGTAGTTAATCCTGCACACTTATCTCAACATATAGATTAGATAACAAATGACAATTGACTTCATCATCAAAATCTGAGATTCAACAAGACTAACACTGGGCGGTGGTACCGCCTTTGCCCGGGGAACTCGAGATGGGAAAGTTTTATGCTCCAAATTTGAATCAACTTGAAGCCTATAAATACCTCTCTTATCTCTAGATAAAGCACACAAGTATTGAGAGTAAAAAAGTATAGAAACGTTGCCAGAATCTTGTGTGAGCTCCTCTCAAAGTTCTAAGTGTTAGAATAGTTTGAGAGAAGAGTGAATGGGGGTGTAAGGGTTATTTCCTAAACCCGGTAAAAGGAGAATTGAGTTGTAAAAGGTGGTTAGTCTTCACCTATTGAAAGAAGACCGATAGTGGATGCCGGTGGCCTCGACGGAAGAAAAATCGACAAAGTTGATGCAGGTCACGACGACCGAACCACTCTAAAATATGGTTTGCATTTTATTCTTGCTATTTACCTTATTGTAAACTGCCTTCATTACTTTTACGAACACGCTTTCAAGTTAAGTTTCCGAGTTCGGTTTTCAATGTATGAAATCGGTTTTTCATCGGAAATGGTTTTATCGCAACGAAGTTTTTGAAGACGTGATTTTTACCGCTGTACTAATTCACTCCCCCCTCTTAGTGCCAACCCTGACTCTTGATCCTAACACCAGGCGATGGTACCGCAAGTCTGGACGGTGGTACTGCTTAGCATTGCCCCCCAGGTGGTGGTACCGCTAGACCTGGGCGGTGGTACCGCCCAGGGCAATGTCAATGTCAGACTGACACTGGGCGGTTGTAGCGCCCCTGCCCGGGGAACCCGAGATGGGAAAGTTTTAGGCTCCAAGTTTGAATCAACATGAAGCCTATAAATACCCCTCTCATCCCTAATTAAAAGACACAAGCACAGAGAGTTTAAAAAGTGAAGAATTGCTGTAGAAATCTCTTGTGAGAATCCTCCTCTAGTCTAAGTGTTAGAATTCTGTTTAAAGAGGAGAGTAAGTGCTTGTAAGGATTATCTCCTAAACCCGGTAAAAGGAGAAGAGAGGTGTAAAAGATGGTTGGTCTTCGCCTATTGAAGGAAGACCGATATTGGATGCCGGTGGCCTCGATGGAAGAGGAATCGGTAGAGTGGATGTAGGTCACGACGACCGAACCATTATAAAACTATTATGTTCTCTGGTTTGCATTTTATTCTTGCTATTACCTTACTGCAAATCTCCTTAAGTGCTTACTGCCTTCACTTCATTACGTATGCTTTCAAGTTAAGTTTTCGAATTTGTTTTTTCGTTGGAAATGGTTTTTATCATACGAAGTTTTTCAAACCGATATAGTTTTTACCGCTGCACTAATTCACCCCCCCTCTTAGTGCCGACCTCTTGATCCTAACAATTGGTATCAGAGCCTCATTATTTCTCACTTGGATTAACACCTAAGAGAAATGACTCTTTTTGGTTTTCAAGATGGTCACTCTCTCATTCATCCTCCCTTTTTTAATAGGACGGACTACACTTATTAGAAAACTTGAATGAGAGTTTTTTTGCTTTCTTCGGATTTGAACTTATGGAACATTGTCGAATCCGGTTTTAAAAAGTCTTCTCTTCTAATTAAAGATTGGAATGATTTGGAGAAGAAGACGTTTTCTTTAAATGCTAGAGCTATGAACGCTCTATTTTGCGCCTTAGACAAAAACGAGTTTAATCGGGGGTCTACTTGCGAAATGGCTTTCGACATATGGCACACTCTTGAAATCACATATGAAGGCATAAGTAGTGTTAAGGATTCTAAAGTTAATTTTTTAATGCATGATTTTGAACTTTTTCATGTAAAACCAAGTGAAACCGTTGTTGACATGTACACCCATTTTCGGATGTCATCAATGGTTTAAAAGCTCTTGGTAAAACTTTTTTGAACTTTGAACTTATTAGTAAAGTTTTACACTCACTTTCTAAAACTTAGGATTCAAAAATAACGGCTATACAAGAATTAAAAAATTTGAATACCTTTATTATTAAAGTACTATTAGGGTCTTTAATGACCTATGAAATGATGTGCAATGCACGTAAAGAACTTGAGAACCACCTTCCAAAGAATAGGAAGGATTTCGAAGTGAGAACATTTGAAGACCACTCGAGCATAAGCTCAGGTGATGGTGAACATAAACTTGAACTCACAAACAAATTTAAAAAATTAATTAAACAAAAATTAAAGAACAAAAAGAACACAACTACTTGCTTTGAACGCAAGAAGAAGAACACAAATTAGGATGAATCGAGCTCCTCCGAAGTCGAGGAGAAAATCAACAAAGGCGAGGTGGCAAACTACGCCTTAACGGCTTTCAATGATGAGGTAATCGAAACTCCCTTAATTTATTTCAAAATTACATGATGCTTTTCAGGATGCATTTTCTTTTTTATTTAGTTTAGAAAAATTATATTTTTTAAAAATTACATAATGCAAAAAATTAGGAATCATACTTATCATGCTAGTAATTTTGAAAATAATCATAAAAATTACATATGATAAAGGAACAAAAAATTAGACTTAAATCATGCTAGATGTTTTTTTTTATGTGATAAAGTGATAATATGTATCTTGATGATCTTCGTATTTAATTGAAAATACTTTACAAAATCATGCTTGATGAAATAATATAATGATGATTTGATATCATGCTTAATGATGATGCATGGATTTTGTATCGAAAACTAAGCTTGAAAAGTTAGATTCACCTAAAAAGAAAAATACATATTTTATGATAAACAAACAAAATGATTCTAATTGAAAATATGAAATCATGCTTGATGAAATAATGTAATTTGAGATCTTGCTTAATAAATTTAAATTTCAAAATTAAAGTAATTTATGGTTTATTGATCTTGATGATTTTTGTGATTATCGAACTTTATGATCTTTTGAAAGTTCTTTTTTGACGTTAATGAATGATGCATGGATTTGGCATAAAAGAAAAGAACATGCATGCATGAAATCAATCAATAAGTTGAAACAAAAAGAGAAAAGTATTTTTGGAAAATTTCTTTTTTTCCATCTTATCAAATTTTCACTAAGAGATTGATAAAGTTGTTTGTGCCTTTTTTAATCTCTTGAAAGTAATATTGAGATTTTGATGATTTTGTTGATTTGAATTTGAATGAGCTTTATCTTGATTTCTTGCAATTATAATTTGAATTTTCTATTGAATGAATCAAGATTGTTTTCTATTTAAAAGAAGATTTGTCGGAATGGTTCATGGTCTTTTAGTATTCATGATCTTGATAATTGTGTTTTTGAAACTTTATGTAAATCAAGATTGTTAATCATGATTCTCTCATTTTATCAAAGAGAATATTTTTCAAAATGAATCGTAAGTTGTTTTCTCTTGATCAATTTGAGAAAATGTACCTTGATGCTTGGAACATTTTATGCATAAATTGATTTTTTTATGATTCGATACTTCTTTGTAATTATGATTTGTTTATCGCATGATATGATTGAATCACTGTTATAAAAGAAAAATGAAATTGTTAGCTTGCACATTGCAAAAGAGAACAAAAATATATGCTAGCTTGAATGATAAAACATGAGATTGTCTATAGTGCAAATTTATTGTTCTCATGATGTGTAGATTGAAATAATGATTGGAATATTGATTTAATTATAAATGATGATTTGGTATTATGCATGCAATACTTTAACTTATGATAATGATGCATGCAATGATGAAATATTCATGATAAAATAATTGTTTTGATATTCATGACTTGAATTTTCATCTATTCTATCTTTCTTTGTCATGATTTGAAAATTGTTGTAAAGGGAAAAAGAGATACAAAATTATATTCTTCCCTTCTTTTTAACAATGACAAAGGGGGAGAAAGAGTTGCTAATGTACACATCTCAAAGAGAAAGATGTTAGCTTGTACAAGTCAAGAAGATGCAAAACATGTTAGCTTGCTCATCTCAAAAGAGAAGCAAAGATTGCTAACTTGCATATTTTAAGAAGCAAGGGTTGCTTTCTTGAACATCTCAAAATTTTCGCTAGCTTACATGATAATAAAACTGAAGATTATGTTTATTATGCAATGATTTGAACTTGTACTACTAAACACATGAGAATTGAACTCCTTTTTGTTCATGACAAAGGGGGAGAAGTATGTTGATGTTATGCATGATTTTATCATGACATATTTGCTTAGATTTTTAAATCCAAGAGTTCCATGGCATATTAATAGGGGAGTTTTTTTAAACTCCAAGAGTTAAGGTTAACTCCGTCATCAATTAGTTGTCATCATCAAAAAGGAGGAGATTGTTGAATCTCGTATTTTGATGATGAATCCAATTGATAAGTGTTCATGTTTTAATCTGTGTTTTGAGTGACGTAGGATGCTTCGATCAGGATGAGACAATTAAAGCAGGAAGAATCATGTTGTGCTGGAGGAAAACATGTCAGAAGATTGGACGTCGAGCCGGTGGATCGGTCAACGTATCGACAGAAGAATTTAGGCCATAGATTTGGGCATCGGGCCAAGAAGAGCACATATTGCACCAAGGATATCAGAGTTGCAGAGTCAACTGGCCGATTGGGCAATAGGAAGCAGGTGAGGACGATGCGCCGAAGAATCGGACGAAGCGTCGAGAGACCAATTGTTGAATCTCGGATTTTGATGATGAAACTAATTGATTGTGTTTATATGTTTAACTACATTTTGAGTGATGCAGGTCTACTCGATCAGGATTAGACAGTTAACGCAAGAGGAATTGACGTTGCACCGAAGGAGATCACGCTAGGATATTGGATGGCAGAAGGCTTCGAACGTTGGGCATCGGGCCAAGAGCAGAATTGCACCAAGGATATCGGGGTTGCAGAGGTCAACCGCCGATTGGGCAACAAGCCGAAAGAGAGGATGATGCACTGAAGAATCGAACAAAGCGCCAACCAATGACATGCCGGGCAACAGAATGTCAATTCATGTTGTAATAACTGTCTAGATCGGAGTAGAGTTTTGGCTTGTGTGTGCAGGATTAACTACGATAGCGATGAAGACATAAAGCAAAACAAAGTGTCGGAGTTAAGCGCGAAGGATTTGTTGTGAGTTCGAGAGTTCGACGGAAGTCCGAAGGTTCGTCGGGAATGCTGCCGGAACTAGCCGAGAATGATTAGGGAGCTTGCCGAAGGGTTTTTCGGAAGCTCGCCAGAAGGTTCGTTAGAAGTTCACGGAGCTCGCCGAGAAAGATCGGAGCTTGCCGAAGAAGCTCGTTGGAACTCGCCAAGATCAAATCGTGAAGTCTAGGAGCTTGCCGGGAGTCCACAGAATGGTGTCCGAGAGTTCATCGGAAGACCGTCGTAAGTTCGCCGGAAGCTCGCCAGAAAAAGTCTTGACTTACGGACTTTGTAATAGCTTAGGAAATGTCTTTAAATTCGTAGTTAGTATATTAATTAGGGTTAGGATTAGGTGTTAATCCTATAACCCAAGTAGGGGCCAATTAGGCCCTAGTTCAGATTGGTTTGGGCCCAGTTTGGAGCCCAACCAGTGAGCTGAAATAGTGTAGGCGGTAGCACTGCCAGATTAGGCGGTGGCACCGCCAGATTAGGCGGTGGCACCGCCTAGAACATGAGAACTGAGCGGTGGCACCGTTGGACTGAGCGGTGGCATCGCCACCGATAGGCGGTGGCACGGCCAGCCTCGGAAACCGAAGAGAATTCAAAATTTGGAGCCCAAATTTGAATCCTCTTGGGGCCTATAAATACCCCTCAATTCTCAGCTGAGATCACAACCTTTGAGAAGCAAGAGACTGAGATAAAAGTCTTAGCAATGCCTTTAGCAAGTTTTTGTTTTCAATAGCTTGAGTGTTCACCTCCCTCTTTCTTTTTGAAAATTTATAAGAGTGTAAACCACTTGTAAAAGGTTGTAAAAGGGGTATTTGTCCTTCCCCTTCAAAGTGATTTGCTAGTGGAAGTTGGGAGCCTCTTCGAAGAAGGCTTCGCAAGTGGATGTAGGTCATTTTGACCGAACCACTTTAAATTGGTGTGTTATCTGGTTTGCATTTACTTATTGCTATTTACCTTACTGTAAACCTTCATATGTGCTTTACTTCCTCAGTACTTTTACTGCACACCTTTACTAACACGCTTTTAAGATAAGCACTTTCGAGTTCGGTTTTTTATCGTACGAAAGATTTTTCCAAAACTGAAGTTTTAATCCGCTGCACTAATTTACCCCCCCCTCTTAGTGCCACTCTGATCCTAACAATTGGTATTAGAGCCCGATATTTCTCATTTCGGATTTACACCCGAGAGAAATGGCTCTTCATGGCTTTCAAGAGGGTTTATCGGTTGTTCATCCATCGTTGTTTAACGGATTGGACTACACTTATTGGAAAACTCGAATGAGAGTTTTCTTGATTTCTATGAATTTGGATTTATGGAATATCATTGAAAACAGTTTTCAACTTCCCTCTAAACCGATGAACGAATGGTCGGATTTGGAGAAGAAGTATTTTTCTTTAAACGCAATGGCTATGAATGCCTTATTTTGAGCTTTGGACAAAAATGAGTTCAATCGGATTTCTACGTGTGAAATGGCTTTTGATATTTGGCGAACACTTGAAATCACGCACAAGGGAACTAGTAGACTCAAAGACTTGAAAGTTAAATTTTACTGCATGATTTTGAGCTTTTTCGAATGCAACCAAGCGAGACTATAGGCGACATGTACACCCGTTTCACGGATGTCGTCAATAATCTAAGAGTTCTTGGTAAATCTTTTTCGAATTTTGATCTCGTAAGAAAGATCTTAAGATCCCTTCCAAAAAGGTGGGATCCTAAAATAACCGCAATATAAGAAACAAAAGATTTAAATATTTTTCCACTTAAAGAACTAATTGGTTCGTTGATGATATATGAAATGGTGCATAATGCACATGATGATCATGATGAACAAAATCACCTTCCAAAGAATAGGAAGGATTTGGAACTCCGAACAAATGAATACCACTTGAGCAATGACTCAAGTGATGAGGACAATGATGAACTTGAACTTCGAACACTAAATCTTAATAAGTTCATTAAACAAAAATCTAAAATAAACAATGAACTTAAATGGAGGAAGAGACCAAAGAAGAGGAAGGCAACCAAGGATGAATCAAGAACTTCCAAAGGTGAAACGGCGGATTGGGCTTTGACGGGCTTTGACTACAAGGTCAGTAACTTAACTCTCTTAAATTATTTTGAAATTACTTGAAGTTTTTCATGAGTGCTTAATTTAGATAGTAGGAATAGGAAATAAAAAATTGTTTTTCCTTTTAGCATCTTTGAAAAATTAAAAATTTGATCATGAAAAGTATATTTCTAAGGTTTCATGCATGTTATGTTTTGAAATGTTGAATAATGTATACAACATTAGGGATGATAATTATATGATATGTGATAATGCTTAGGATTAATCCATGCATGTGTATCTTGATGATTTTACGTCATGCATGAGTTTTTGAAGTAAATGTTGATTTGAAACTCTCATTTTAGATTAACATGTTTTTGGTCTAATCGTTTTTATGATGAATGAAGATGACATTCTCATGACATATTAAAATGACATAGTGCATGTACATCTATGTCTGAATTTCTTGATAGTCTTTTGATAATAGATGTGATATCATGATGTGTTTGGTCTTGACGGCTTCATGACGAAACTTATGTTTCGATTTTAAATGATAATATATGTTTTCACAAAAGATTTGAATACCCTCACATGAAATCAATTGTACGAAATGGAAATAAAATTTCTATCCTATTGAGATTAATGAATTTATTTTACCAATCTTGTGAATCTCATGAAAATAAAAATGATGAATATTTTGAAAATAAATGAGTGTTTCATGCATTTGGTCTTAATGATTTCTCTTGAACATACTTTTTGAAATCATACTTGATGATGAATATCAAGATAGAAAGGATATTATCATGGAATCATGCATGATGATTTGTTTTACGAAATTTATCTTTCCATCTTAAATGTTGACACTTGTTTTATTAAAGGTAAAGGCATGCTTATAAGAAGCAAATCACATGAATAGAAATTTATAAAAACGAAATGTGATCCTCTATCTTATCGACTTTTCAATAAATCTATGCTTGTCATGTATGAATTTATTGAATGTGACTTTGAGGATGATTTCGGATTTCACAAATGCTTGATTCATACTTATGACATGAGACACATTTTAAATATGAATTATGTTCAATTCTTCAATCATGTTATATCTCCCTTAATTCATTTTGTTCTCCTAGATTTATTTACCAAAGAGGAGAATCTTCCAAAAATGAAATGATACAAATGAATCACTTATCGATATATCTTTTTGAAATATCTGTTTAATGTGATGTTGATAATTTGAGATGCCTGTTGGAATTCATGACATGAGATAATTGAATCCTTGACTTACTCTGGCTTGAAAATAGATGTTTAAAATCTTGCTTGATGAGTTGTTTTATAAGATTTTGCCTTTACGTCTTGAACTTTCATGCTTATCTTGATTTGACATATAATGACTAAGGCATGCTTAGATGAAAAAGAATCACTTAAAAAATATTTTTCCCATCTGATCGAGATTAATGATTTCATGATATTTTGTGAATCTCGAAATTGATTTTGATGACTTGATTATGAATTTCAAGTTAACGATTTGATTTGAATGAGTTTTATCTAAATCATAATGTTGATCTTGCAAAATTGGAATCACAAATAATATCTTTTGGTATTCATGAATTGATACTCATAATATGAAAGTATTGGTATTCATGACTTGAATTTGATTGAGACATTGTATGATTAAATTAATCATTCTCCTATGTTTCAAAAATTCTTTAAATGCCTTGTGTGATGATTGAAAATTAATTTGCTTTATGATAAATCTATATATACCATTTTGAATCTCTTGAAAGTAATGTTGAGATTTTGATGAATTTGACGATTTGAATTTGAATGAGTTTGTATTCGAATTATGATATTGACTTCTTGGATTTACTACTTGAGATTTTTTTTTTTTTTTTCACAATCTCTTCTTTGTACACCTACAATTTTTGTTATTTATAAAAAGAAGAGATTTGATAAAATGAATCATTGTTGACTTAATGTTCGGTATCATGAATACTTTATTATCATACAAGAAAATATTGATAAATATTTTGAAAATAAATGTTTGTATCATGTTAGATGATTTTACATTTTGTGCATGATGTGTTATAGTGATGATTGAAACAATGATTGAAATGATATGAAGGATGATTTGGAATCATGAATATAATGATGAGTTTATATGTTTTGAAAATATATATTATGATTTGGTATTATGCATCCAATAATGATGCACGCAATGATGAAATATTCATGATAAAATTATTATTTTGATATTCATGACTTGAATCTTCCTTTCTTTTTGCCAATGACAAAGGGAGAGAAAGAGTTGCTAATGTGCTATCTTGAATTGATGTAAAGGGTCATCTCAAAGAGAAATTAGCTACCTTGCACAAGTCAAGAAAAGCAAAGTGCAATCTTGCACAAAAAATTCAAGTGTTGAATTGCCATGATTGAACTTAAGAATCTTGCTATGCTTTTGTGCTTATATGTTGTGATGAAAATCTAGCTTCATGTTGCAAAAACTTGCATATCTTTTAAAATAGCTAGAGCTACTTCTCCATTTTGTTGATGACATAGGGGGAGAAGTATATTGATGACTTCATGCATTGAATTAAATATTTTATATATATTTACATGATGGTTTAAATATTTTTCATAACAAGTGATGAATGTTACTTAGATTTGGGATAATCCAAGTGTTCTATCAATGGCATAATGATAGGGGGAGTTTGGTTAAACTCCGGGGAGTTAAGGTTAACTCCGTTAGTCATCAATTGGTTGTCATCAACAAAAAGGGGAAGATTGTTGAATCTCGGATTTTGATGATGAAACTAATTGATTGTGTTTATATGTTTAACTGCATTTTGAGTGATGTAGGTCTACTCGATCAGGATTAGACAGTTAACGCAGGAGGAATTGATGTTGCGCTAGAGGAGATCACGTTAGGATATTGGATGGTAGAAGGCTTCGGACGTCGAGCATTAGGCCAAGAGCATAATTGCGCCAAGGATATCGGGGTTGTGGAGGTCAACCGCCGATTGGGCAACAAGCCACAAGAGAGGACGATGAACTGAAGAATCGGATGAAGCGCCAACCAATGACGTGCCGGGCAATAGAATGTCAATTCACATTGTAATAACTGTCTAGATCGGAGTAGAGTTTTGGCTTGTGTGTGCAGGATTAACTATGGTAATGATGAAGATATAAAGCGAAATAAAGTGTCGGAGTTAAGCACGAAGGATTTGTTGCGAGTTCGAGAGTTCGACGGAAGTCCGAAGGTTCGTCGGGAATGCTACCGGAACTAGCCAAGAATGAGTAGGGAGTTTGCCGAAGGGTTTTTCGGAAGCTCGCCGGAAGGTTCATTGGAAGTTCGCGGAGCTCGTCGAGAAAGATCGGAGCTTGGCGAAGAAGCTCATTGGAACTCGCCAAGATCAAATCGTGAAGTCTAGGAGCTTACCGGGAGTCCGCATAATGGTTTCCGAGAGTTCGTCGGAAGACTGCCGGAAGTTCGCCGGAAAAAGTCTTGACTTACAGACTTTGTAATAGCTTAGGAAATGTCTTTAATTCGTAGTTAGCACGTTAATTAGGGTTAGGATTAGGTGTTAATCCTATAACCCAAGTAGGGGCCAATTGGGCCCGAGTTCGGACTAGTTTGGGCCAAGTTTGGAGCCCAACCAGTGAGCTGAAATAGTGTAGGCGGTGGCACCGCCTAGAACCTGAGAACTGAGCGGTGGCACCACTGGACTGAGCGGTGGCACCGCCCAGCACCCGAGAGGTCGGGCGGTGGCACTGCCACCGACAAGCGATGGCACTGCCAACCTCGGAAACCCAAGAGAATTCAAATTTTGGAGCCCAAATTTGAATCCTCTTGGGGCCTATAAATACCCCTCAATTCTCAGCTGAGATCACAACCTTTGAGAAGCAAGAGATTGAGATAAAAGTTTTAGCAAAGCCTTTAGCAAGTTTTTGTTTTCAATAGCTTGAGTGTTCACCTCCCTATTTCTCTTTGAAAATTTATAAGAGTGTGAACCACTTGTAAAAGGTTGTAAGAGGGGTATTTGTCCTTCCCCTTCAAAGTGATTTGCTAGTGGAAGTTGGGAGCCTCTTCGAAGAAGGCTTCGCAAGTGGATGTAGGTCATTTTGATCGAACCACTTTAAATTGGTGTATTCTCTGGTTTACATTTGCTTATTGCTATTTACCTTACTGCAAACCTTCATATGTGCTTTACTTCCTCATTACTTTTGCTGCACACCTTTATGAACTCACTTTCAAGATAAGCACTTCCGAGTTCAGTTTTTTATCGGACGAAAGATTTTTCCAAAATCGAAGTTTTAATTCGCTGCACTAATTCACCCCCCCCTCTTAGAGTCGCTACAATCCTAACACCAATGACATGCCAGACAACTTGATTAATGCTTAGTATTAATTGTCTAGATCGAAGTTTGTTTTACATGTGCAGGATTAACTACGATGGCAAGGCATGAAGCAAAATGAAGTCCCGGAGTCAAGGACGCAATCACATTGGGAGTTCGAGAGTTCGTTAGAAATTCTTGCGGAACTAGCCGAGAAGTCTCAAATCTTGCCAGAGAAGCTTATTAGAACTCACCAAGAAGATCGTCATGAAGTCCAGGAGCTTGCCGGGAGTCCGTCGGAACATTATCGAAAGATCACCGGAAGAAACCAAGATATAGGGACTTGTTTAGCTTAGCAAATGTCTCAGGAATCGTAGTTAGCACGTAATTGGGTTTGAATTTAGGTCAACCCAATTAGGGGCCAGCTACGCCCATGTTAGGACTGTTTTGGGCCTAATAAGAGGCCCAAACAATGCCCCAAGAAGTCTTACCGTCATGGCACAATCTTTGAAACTATGTCAGTCGATGGTACCACCAGTCTGGGCGATTGTACCACCCCTGGCAGGGTGCCAAGCGGTGGTACCACCACTCTGGGTGGTGGTACCACCCAGCACTACACTCCAGGCGGTGGTACCGCCAAACTTGGGCGGTGGTACCGCCCAATGTAGTGTTAGTGTCAAACTGACACTGGGCGGTGGTACCGCCCAACGCAAGTGGTGGTACCGCCTAGAGTGTAATGCTGGGCAGTATAACCACCTAGACTGGTGGTACCACCGCTTGGCACCCTATTGATTAATTGATTTTCCTGCAGGGTGAGGCGCCGCAGAGCATGATTTTTTTGTTCGATTGATTTTCATAAAATGCTTTTCTCCCGCAGGGTGAGACGTTGTAGAGCAGCAGCGTTTGCGACTGCTGCTCCCACAAGTAAAACCCCCCATAGGGGCGGTTGCCCAATAGGGCAAGGCATTGCCCTGCAGGCAGAACTGCTCGCAGAGGTGGCGGCGCCCGCAAGGGTGCCTACCTCCGGGGGCGCCCACCTGTAGGGGCAGCACCCCCACTCCCCGCCGCACAGGCCACCGCAGGCAAGAGCAGCGCTCCTACCCCCCGTCGCATAGGCCGCCACTGGAAGGTGGCGGCGGTAGTAGTAGCAGTAGGGGAGAGGGAGAGGGGCTTAGGGTTTTGGGCAAAAAGATAGTTTTGCCCTTATGAATTTGAGAAATTTCTGTTCTATTCTTTTATCCAAATTATGAAAATACCCCTAAGATTTAGAAAATTCCCTACATGTCCCTGATTTCAAAAAATATTAATTAATTAAAATATTTAATTGATTATTATTTTATTATTATCTAGTTGTCCTACATGATGATGATTTATACATGTGACGTATGATGTGTGGATAGATGATCATGGATTGTGTGATGTGTGTACTTGTGATTATTATTATTGGGGCCTACGAGCCTCCATTTTATTTCTCGTTTATTATCGAGCCTGCGTGCCTATGATTAAGTTGTAGTCACACGAAGAGGCGCAGCGGGAGAGTGGAAGCAATAGTGGGACCCACGAGACAAATGTTCACGATGCATGAAGATGCGTCGAGATGTCGATGGAACCGACGTAACCGACGAGGATAAGATGGACGATCACAGGGCATAGAGATACACCATTGCACACATAGATATTGATATAAGTGATTAGGCCCACTAGTTCGGGCCTAATCACATTAGGCTATGGTCCATGATCATCTGGTATGATTGCTCATGTGATGTGTGATTGCTTATACACCTACTAGATATATATATTTACATACGATGTAGATATATATTAAATATATATATACATGACATGTTATATTAGGAGACCAAATCATAAAAACCCCTCTCTCGATAATATTAAGTCGATAACGTAAGGCAATTAGATTGACCCACATGGCCTTCCATCGTTATAGGCAGGGACTGATTTCTGGTATAGGTTAAGTTGGTCGAGTCCCTCGAGGCTCACCCATATCACGATTCGCTATCTCTCCTACGACATAGAGATGTCACCGGTGACCTTAGGACATGGTATGCTTGGTCTGTTGAATCTTTGATTTTGATGATGAAACCAATCAATATGTGTTTATGTTTTAATCTGTGTTTTGAGTGATGTAGGATGCTTCGATCAGGATGAGACAATTAAAGCAAAAAAAATCATGTTGGGCCGGAGGAACATGTTAGAAGATTGGATATCGGGCTGGTGCATCGGTCGACGTATCGATAGAAGGTTACGGGCCATGGATTCGGGCATCGGGCCAAGAAGAACAGAGTTGCGGAGTCAACTGGTCGATTGGGCAATAGGCCGTAGGAGAGGATGATGCGCCGAAGAATCGAACGAAGCGTCGAGAGACCAATGACATGCCGAACAACTTGATTAATGCTTAGTATTAATTGTCTAGATCAAAGTTTGTTTTTCATGTGCAGGATTAACTACGATAGCACGACATGAAGCAAAATGAAGTCCCGGAGTCAAGGACACGATCACATTGGGAGTTCAAGAGTTTGTCGGAAGTCTGGACATTCGTCAGAAGTTATGGAGGAACCAGTCGAGAAGTCTCGGAGCTTACGCGAGAAGCTCGTCGAAACTCGCCAAGAAGATCGTCGTGAAGTCCAGGAGGTTGCCAGGAGTCCGCCGGAACATTACCGAGAGATCGTCGGAAGTTCATCGAAAGCTTGCCGGAAGAATAGACTTACGGACTTAGTTTAGCTTAGAATATATCTTAGGAATCGTAGTTAGCACGTAATTGGGCTTGGATTGAGCCAACCCAATTACGGGCCAGCTAGGACCATGTAATCACTGTGTTGGGCCCAATAGGAAGCCCAAACAGTGCCCCAAGGAGTCTCACCGTCGTGGCATTATCTTCGAGACTATGTCAGACGGTGGTATCGTTAGTGTAGGCGGTTGTACCACCCCTAGCAGGGTGCTAGGCGGTGGTACCGCTAGTCTGGGCGGTGGTACCACCCAGCACTGCCCCCCAGGAGGTGGTACCGCCAGACCTGGGCGATGGTATCGCCAGACCTGGGCGGTGGTATTGCCCAGGGCAGTATCAGCCAGACTGACACTGGGTAGTGGTACCGCCCAACGCAGGCGGTGGTACCACTTATGCTCGGGGAACCCGGGATGAGATGTTTTTAGGCTCTAAGTTTGAATCAACTTGAAACCTATAAATACCCCTCTCATCCCTGGTTAAAGCACACAAGCACCGAAAGCTTGCATTTATTCTGAGAATTTGATAGTTTAAAAGTGTTGTAAAAGGCTAGAAGTTCTTCTCCCTCTTTTCTTCTAAGTTTTGATCATTCAAGAGAGGAGTAAAAATCTGTAAGGGTTGTCTCATAATCCCATCAATAGTAGTAAAGCTATAAAAGGGTGGTTGGCCTTTGCCTATTAAATGAAGGCCTCTAGTGGACGTCGGTGACCTCATCGGAGGAGGAAGCCAAAAGTGGATGTAGGTCAAGATTGACCAAACCACTCTAAATCTCCGTTTGCATTTACATTCTGCTCCTTAACTACAAACTACCTCCGTTGCTTTACATCAACTTTACTTCTGTTTACTCTTAAGTTGAAGAACTTTCCGAAATGGTTTTCATCGAAAACGATTTCATCATACGAACGTCGTTTTAATCGACGAAAGTTTTCCGCTGCACTAATTCACCCCCTCTCTTAGTGCTTTTGATCCCAACAATTGGTATCAGAGCCTTGTTTTCTACTTTGGTTTAACACCTAAATAGAAATGGCTCTTTTCGGCTTTCAAGAGGGTCACTCTCTCATTCGTTCTCCCTTTTTCAATGGGACGGACTACACTTATTGGAAAACTCGAATGAGAGTTTTCTTGCTTTCATTGAATCTCGATTTATGGCACATAGTTGAATTCATTTTTCAAATATCTTCTCTTCTAATGAACCATTGGAATGATTTGGAGAAGAAGACGGTTTCTCTAAATGCAAAGGCTATGAATGCCTTGTTTTGTGTCTTAGATAGAAATGAGTTTAATCATGTTTCTACTTGCGAAACAGCTTTCGATATTTGGTGCACTCTTGAAATAACATATGAAGGGACTAGCAATGTTAAAATTTTAAAAATTAATTTTTTAATGCATAATTTTAAGCTTTTTCAAATGAAGCCGAGCGAAACCATTGTTGACATGTACACTCGTTTTACAGATGTCGTCAATGGTTTAAAAACTCTTGATAATTGTTTTTCGGATTTTGAACTTATAAACAAGATTTTACGATCGCTTTCTAAAACTTGGGACTCTAAAGTAATGGTCATACAAGAGGCAAAAAACCTAAACAACCTTCCACTTGAAGAACTAATTGGGTCTTTAATAACCTACAAAATGAACAATGTGGCAAAAAGGGAACTCGAGAATAACCTTCCAAAGAACAGGAAGGATTTGGGACATAGAACATTTGAAGACTACTCGAGCATAAGCTCAAGTAATGGTGAATATGAACAACTCACTAAGAAATTTAAAAAGTTAATGAAACAAAAATTAAAGAACAAAAAGAACGAAACTATTTACTTTGAACGCAAGAAGAAGAACATAAATTGGGACGAATCGAGCTCCTCCGAAGATGAGGAGAAAATCAACAAAGTCGAGATGGCTAACCACGCCTTAACGGCATTCGACGATAAGGTAATCGAAACCCCCTTAATTTACTTTAAAATTACTTGATGCTTTCCATGATACATTTTTTTTAATTTAGTTTAGAATTATTTTTTCCTGAAAATTACATGTTTAAAAATGAAAATGCAAAAATTAGGATCATGCTAGTAATTTCAAAAATGATAATAAAAATTACATGTTTAATAACAAAATGATTTTGGTTGAAAATGCTTTATGCTCAATAAAACCATGATTAATGAATATGCTTTATGTTTAATAATTTCTTTGGCTTGTATGCCTTGTCATAATGAATGTTTGTATCATACTTGATGATTTTTATGTATGAGGACTTGAAGTAATAATTTGAAATCATGTCTTGGAATTGTGTTCCACTTTTTGATGTTGATGATTTTTTATCTTTCCGTTTTAAACGTTGATGCATGGTTTTAACATAAGAACAAATATTTGAGCATGCTAATATAAAATCTATCACATAAATTGAAACTAAATAAGCTTAGATATCTTTAAGAATCATTCAACACTATATTCAACGAAAACAAGCTTAATGTCTTAATGAAAACATAATGATGATTTGAAAGTATGCTTAACGAGTTTATATTTCGAACTTATGCATGATAGTTTTTGCGATCTTTGAAAGTTCTTTCTGTTTGGTGTTAATGAATGATACATAGATTTGAAAGAAAAGAACATGCTTATATGAATCTGTTGAATCTCGGATTTTGATGATGAAGTCAATTGTCATTAGTTGTCTAATCTATGTGTTGAGATAAGTGTGCAGGATTAACTACGATGAAAGTTAGACAAGCAGCAGGAGTTGCGCCGGAGTCAAGTTCATGATCACGTTGGGAGTTCGAGAGTTCGACGGAAGTTCGGACGGTCGTCGGAGGTTCTGCGAGAACAGATCCGAGAAGTCCAGAAGCTTGCCAAGCGAAGCTCGTCGGAACTCGCCAAGTGGATCGTCGCAAAATCCAGGAGTTTGCCGGAAGTCCGCAGGAGCATCACCGAGGGTTCATCGGATGATCGACGGAAGTTCGCCGGAAACTCGTCGGAAGAAGCGATTGACGCACCGAAGCAAAGCTGCAGAAATTGTCTTAGATTTAATCGTAGTTAGCACGTTAATTAAGTTGGAAAATGGGAGGTGATCCCATTGGCTTAATCTTGGGGCAATTGGGCCCCTGAAAGACTGAAATTGGGCCGAATGGAGCTAACCAATTGGACCCTGATTGCACCAGGAGGTGCAACTGCCCAGGCCAGGAGGTGGCACCGCCTGGGCTAAGCCTCCCAGCGAGACTGGGCGGTGCAACCTCCCCAGCCAGGAGGTGGCACCGCCTGAGCTCAGTCTTCGAGCTAGACTGGGCGGTGCAACCTCCCTGACAGAGAGGTGGCACCGCCTGAGCTCAGTCTTCGAGCTAGACTGGGCGGTGCAACCTCCTTGACAGAGAGGTGGCACCGCTTGAGCTCAGTCTTCGAGCTAGACTAGGCGGTGCAACCTCCCTGACAGAGAGGTGGCACCGCCTGAGCTCGGTCTTCGAGCTCTGGCAGAGAGGTGCAACCGCCTCAGTCAAGAGGTGGCACCGCTTGGGGCTCAGTCTCCGAGCCAGACTCAGGCGGTGCAACCGCCCCTGACAGAGAGGTGCAACCGCCTGGGCTCAGTCTTCGAGCTCTACCAGGCGGTGCAACCTCTCCAGTCAAGAGGTGCAACCGCCTGATCCCGGAATTCCGGGATTTGATCGTTTTGAGCTCCAAATTTGAATTGGGTTGGGGCCTATAAATACCCCACCCATTCAGCACTGAAAAGATACAGACCTACACCGAAATCTTGATCTTTTCTGTGATTCTAAGAGCTCAAAAGTGTTGTAAAGCCTTTATGTCTCCTCCTTCTGTTCTTCAAGTTTTGAGTCGTAAAGTGAGGAGAGAAAGGTCTGTAAAGGTTGTCTCCTGAGCCTATCAAAAGGAGAGAAACTGTAAAAGGGCAGTTGGCCTTCGCCTATTGAAGGAAGGCCTCTAGTTGACGTCGGTGACCTCGTCGGTGGAGGGAGCCAAAAGTGGAGTAGGTCAAGACTGACCGAACCACTCTAAATCTCTGGTTTGCGTTTATTTTTTAGCACTTGATCATTACTGCAAACTTCCTTCATAACTACTGCTCTCTGCGCTTTTACGAACAAGTTCTAAGTGCTGTTCTTTCCGAATATGCATTCAGACGTAAATCGGTGTTTTCGTACATTACAGTTTACGTTTACGTTTTGATTCTGCAAAACTGTCTTCTGCGCCTTCACGAACAAGTCTCTAAGTGCTGATTTGTCCGAATCTGCTTTCAGACGTAAACCAGTGTTTTCGTACGATATTTACATTGCAGTTTACGTTTACGCCTTGATTCTGCAAAACTGTCTTCTGCGATTTTACGAACGAGTTTCTAAGTTCAGATCCCTTTAAATCTGCGTTTAGATGTAAATCTGTGTTTAGACGTAAAACTACGTTTAGACGCAAACTACGTTTAAACGTAAAATTGCGTTTTAGACGTAAACTGAGTTTAGACGTAAATCTGCGTTTAGACGTAAATCTGCGTTTAGACGTAAATCTGCGTTTAGACGTAAAACTGCGTTTAGATGCAAACTGCATTATAACGTAAATTGTGTTTAGACGTAAACTGTGTTTAGAAGTAAAACTGCACTTAATCTTAAGTAATCTTAAAATCGGCTTTTACATCGAAATCGTTTTTTATCGAACGAACGCAGCTTTCATTTTTAATCGCTGAAAGATTTCCGCTGCACTAATTCACCCCCCCCCTCTTAGTGCTCTCGATCCTAACAATTGGTATCAGAGCAAGGTTAACTCTCTAACGGATTAAAACCCAAGAGAAATGGCATATGCCGGAAACCAAGAGGGGCATTCTATTACGCGTCCACCCATGTTCAATGGGACGGACTACACCTACTGGAAGACCCGAATGAGGATCTTTCTTATTTCTATGGATTTTGAATTGTGGAATCTTGTAGAAAACGGATTTTCGAAGTCTTCTCTTCCAATGATCGATTGGAATGATTTGGAGAAGAAGGCTTTCGCTCTTAATGCAAAGGCTATGAATGCCTTATTTTGTGCACTTGACAAAAACGAGTTTAATCGTGTTTCAACTTGTGAAACTGCATTTGATATTTGGCACACACTCGAAGTGACCCATGAAGGCACAAGTAGAGTAAAAGAGTCAAAAATCAATTTGCTGTTACATTCTTTCGAACTTTTCCGGATGAAACCGAGTGAAACCATTGGCGACATGTTTACCTGTTTCACGGATGTCGTCAACGGTCTAAAAGGACTCGGAAAGAGCTTTTCGGATTTTGAGCTTGTTAATAAGATACTAAGATCCCTTCCTAAGAGTTGGGATCCTAAAGTCACGGCTATTCAAGAGGCAAAAGATCTGCGAAATTTCCCTCTTGAAGAATTAATCGGGTCATTAATGACCTACGAAATGACTTGTAAAGCTCATGAAGAGCAAGAAGACATCCTTCCAAAGAACAGGAAGGATATGGCACTCAAAACTTCTGAAGATCACTTGAGAGAAAACTCAAGTGATGAGGACTGTGACGATGACTTGGCACTTCTAACTAGAAAATTTAAAAAATTCATTAAAAGAAATAAGTTTAAGAATGATACTAAAAATAAACTTGAACCCAAGAAGGATCAAGTTATCTGCTATGAGTGCAAAACGCTGGGACACTACAACAGTGATTGTCCCCAAGCCAAAAAGAGAACAACAAAGAAGAAGGCGCTCAAAGCAACATGGGATGATTCGAGTGCATCTGAGAAAGAGGAGTCCAACACCGAGCAAGTTGCTCATTACGCCTTAATGGCTATCGGAGAGGAGGTAACGAATTCATTAAATGCTGATTTATCTTTCGATGAATTATTAAATGCTTTTACTGACTTATTTGACGAATGCAAGAGTATCAGTAGAAAATATTAATTGCTAAAAAAGGTGCATGATAGTCTTACTTGTGAGTTTGACAAGTTAAAAGTTGAACATCATGATAGTTTAAGTTCTTGTATCAAATGTCATGATTTAGAAACTTTCCAAAAAGAAAACCTGCTACTCAAGGACACCTTGAAGAAATTCGAGGTTGGTAGCAAGTCAATGAACATGATCCTTGCAAACAAGGGTCACGTTCCAAAAAGAAGTGGAATTGGATTTGTAAGAAGTCCTCACCTAAATCCAACCACTTTCATAAAAGGCTCCATCTTACATGTTCAACATCAAAACAAATGCAACTTTTGTTGCAAATTTGGACACAAGACACATAGTTGTCCATTCAAGAAAATATGTCCAAACAAATTGATTTGGGTTCCTAAAGGAACCATGACAAATTCTATGCAACATGATAGGAAATGTAGATCTATTTGTGAGGCACCCAAAAGCAAATGGGTACCTAAAAATCATCCCTTCCTATAAAACCATTAAAATTCTAGGCAGGAGCAAGAAATAATATTCTGCTCCTTGATTCTCGATAGTCATAAACCAAGAGTCAAAAAGGAACTCGCAACACTAAAGTAACAAGTGGAAGTTATGAAATCACAAATGCGATTGGGATACAACCTTATTGGAAACATATGATTCCCAAATTCACATATCCCCTTGATCTTCGAACCCGTCAACTCTATCATCTACATGAAGAAACTAAATATGTCATGATCTTAAAAGGGATACCAAACAAACTATCAACATACGTACGACATACGCACGTTAAAAGATCTATCTTGATCGTACAATAGCTTCTTCCTTAAATAAAAACTCATACGAAATCACGTAAGAAATGTTAATTGTTCTGAAATGAAAAACTCTCCTCAAGGCAAAGGCTCCCTGATCAAATCACATTAGGTGCTCACTGGCTGCAAGCGGTGGCACCTCTCCAGCTAGCGGTGGCACCTCCAGCTACCATGGGTTGCCAGCGGTTGCACCGCTCCAGCCAGAGGTGCAACCGCCCGCAACTCTGCCTTTTTAAACCCACGCTAGGGCCGGCGGTAGAACCGACCCCAACTCACTCCCATTTCCTCCTCTACTCTTCCAAGTCTCCTCCATTCTCATTTCACTCCTCTAAGCCTTCTAAATACCTCCCATTTCGGAGCAAAACATCAAGAATCCTTCCTTCTCTTGAAGATTTCACCAAGGTACTCTCTAAGAAGCCCTTAAATTCTGTTTTGTTCTTCATTTACTCTTGCTCATCATCATCCCTCAAAACAGCAGTTGTTATGGGATCTAGAAGATCCTCAAGGGACAAGGGAAAGAGGAGATTAGTAGAAGAGTTTGATTTCACCCTGTTTGATTCAAAAAACCATGCTGAAAAATTTCCCTCTTTCGAACTTAGAAGTATCAATAAGGGAAAATACGTAGATCTGAATGAACTAAGAGACTTAGAGACTATCCAATGGTTTGCAAACCTAGATCTACTTCCGATCTTGCAGATTAACGAACCCATCTATCCTAGGCTAGTTAGATTGTTTTACAATAACATACAAATAGATGATGAAGAAAGGATGTCCACCTATCTTTTAGGACAACACATCTCAATCACTGATAGATTCATTTGTGATATGATAGGCATTCCCATGAAAAGCTTAGGACTTTACTTTAGAGGATCATGGGATGATGAAAGTATTGGAACATCTTATGTTGAAGCCTTAGGAACAATCTTTGCCAATCCAAACATAGCATTGGTTCCTAAAAGTTATGAACATCTACTGCCTTTGAACACTAAGATACTTCATCATATCATGACTAGTATAATTCTTCCTAAACAATACCATCATGATGAAGTAAGTCAATTAGAATTAGGAACTATGTACTTAATCATGAAGGGACATGACATCTGTCTTGGTTATCTTATCCAACAAAACATGTTAGAATTATCTAAGAAAGATATGATGCTCCCATATGATGGTATAATCACAAGAATAATAAAAGTTTACGACATTCTAATACCACCAGAAGAAGAAGTAATGAAAGCAGATAGATTCAGCATAATAAACAAAAATCTACTTCACCGACTAAGATGTTACTATAGAAACGGTAACTGGGTTAGAATCCCTAGAAGGACTGATCACCCTCAACCTGAACCAGAACCGGAAACACCAGTATTTAGGGGTACCCAATCTCCTCCGACCCTTCCCTTTGAGGAAACATATCCAGTTGAACAAACTCATACATCCATCGAAGAAATTGGGATTCGAATGGATCAATTCGAACAGAGACAAGAACGGATTGAACAACGACAAGATCAAATCCTATCTGAGCTGCAACAAATTCATAGTCAATTTGACTCCTTGTTTAGGCACTTTAATTTTCCACCTCATCAATGAACTTGTTGAACACCTGTTGTTGTTGTAAACTTCTTATCTTACTCACTTCTGATGTGCTGGCTGTAAACATCTATCTTGCGCCTTGTGGTAAAAGTTATCTCAGATTTTTATGATATCATTACTGGTTGGTATGTGATGTGTCCAAATTAAGAATGTTGTGCTAAAAGTTTTGAAAACCTTGTGGCTTGATTTCATTCGAAGAGAATTAGGAATGTTGATGTGTCCGAATAAATAAACTTGCTAAAATTATTTTTCGGACTATATTGAATTATCAAATCACTTGATTGCCATGTTTCTATATGAAAATCTGCAACAAAATCTTGTCCGAATGCATCTTATTTATTCGAATACTATAAAACATATTTTCTCGTACACTTTCATGAATAAATTTGATGAAGTGATGTGTATGTATTCCATCCTGCAAAATCTTTACAAAAAGGGGAAGAAGTATTTAAAGCAATCTATGTAAAATTCCTCTATAAGCTTGCTAATATTATTTTCCTAGTATCACAATTACTAGGCTTTTTGTTGATGACAAAGGGAGAGAAATATATGAATTGATAAACACTGCTATGATTATGCCATCCTTGCATCACCAAGAAATATATGAACATGTGCTAAAGTTTGCATTATGCCCGGAGTTGATATCTTATCATGTGAAGAAAATGCAAAACTTGCTAGAATATTTCAAATGTGTGCATCATGTAATAGTGCTTCACAGCTTTAAATAATAATGTTCAAACTACATGATGAATAGTTACAAACACAATCATACAAACTTGATGATGTATGTCAAGCCTTGACATCATCTTTGAAGAGATACATCATGAGTATCATGACGGGAGTAGTGATAAGTTTAACTGATCTAACTTATCAATACGTCACTTGAATTCTTGGGTCTTGAATTCAAGGTTGACTTATTTCAACTATGGCATATAGACAGGGGGAGTTAAGGATAACTCCATTATCAATTGATTGTCATCATCAAAAAGGGGGAGATTGTTGAATCTCGGATTTTGATGATGAAGTCAATTGTCATTAGTTGTCTAATCTATGTGTTGAGATAAGTGTGCAGGATTAACTACGATGAAAGTTAGACAAGCAGCAGGAGTTGCGCCGGAGTCAAGTTCATGATCACGTTGGGAGTTCGAGAGTTCGACGGAAGTTCGGACGGTCGTCGGAGGTTCTGCGAGAACAGATCCGAGAAGTCCAGAAGCTTGCCAAGCGAAGCTCGTCGAAACTCGCCAAGTGGATCGTCACAAAGTCCAGGAGTTTGCCGGAAGTCCGCAGGAGCATCACCGAGGGTTCATCGGATGATCGACGGAAGTTCGCCAGAAACTCGCCGGAAGAAGCGATTGACGCACCGAAGCAAAGCTGCAGAAATTATCTTAGATTTAATCGTAGTTAGCACATTGATTAAGTTGGAAAATGGGAGGTGATCCCATTGGCTTAATCTTGGGGCAATTGGGCCCCTGAAAGACTGAAATTGGACCGAATGGAGCTAACCAATCGGACCCTGATTGCACCAGGAGGTGCAACCGCCCAGGCCAGGAGGTGGCACCGCCTGGGCTAAGCCTCCCAGCGAGACTGGGCGGTGCAACCTCCCCAGCCAGGAGGTGGCACCGCCTGAGCTTAGTCTTCGAGCTAGACTGGGCGGTGCAACCTCCCTGAAAGAGAGGTGGCACCGCCTGAGCTCAGTCTTCGAGCTAGACTGGGCGGTGCAACCTCCCTGACAGAGAGGTGGCACCGCCTGAGCTCAGTCTTCGAGCTAGACTGGGCGGTGCAACCTCCCTGACAGAGAGGTGGCACCGCATGAGCTCGGTCTTCGAGCTCTGGCAGAGAGGTGCAACCGCCTCAGTCAAGAGGTGGCACCGCCTAGGGCTCAGTCTCCGAGCCAGACTCAGGCGGTGCAACCGCCCCTGACAGAGAGGTGCAACCGCCTGGGCTCAGTCTTCGAGCTCTGCCAGGCGGTGCAACCTCTCCAGTCAAGAGGTGCAACCGCCTGATCCCGGAATTCCAGGATTTGATCGTTTTGAGCTCCAAATTTGAATTGGGTTGGGGCCTATAAATACCCCACCCATTCAGCACTGAAAAGATACAGACCTACACCGAATTCTTGATCTTTTCTGTGATTCTAAGAGCTCAAAAGTGTTGTAAAGCCTTTAAGTCTCCTCCTTCTGTTCTTCAAGTTTTGAGTTGTAAAGTGAGGAGAGAAAGGTCTGTAAAGGTTGTCTCCTGAGCCTGTCAAAAGGAGAGAAACTGTAAAAGGGCAGTTGCCTTCGCCTATTGAAGGAAGGCCTCTAGTTGACGTCGGTGACCTCGTCGGTGGAGGAAGCCAAAAGTGGAGTAGGTCAAGACTGACCGAACCACTCTAAATCTCTGGTTTGCGTTTATTTTTTAGCACTTTATCATTACTGCAAACCTCCTTCATAACTACTGCTCTCTGCGCTTTTACGAACAAGTTCTAAGTGTTGTTCTTTCCGAATCTACATTCAGACGTAAATCGGTGTTTTCGTACAATACAGTTTACGTTTACGTTTTGATTCTGCAAAACTGTCTTCTGTGCCTTCACGAACAAGTCTCTAAGTGCTGATTTGTCCGAATCTGCTTTCAGACGTAAACCAGTGTTTTCGTACGATATTTACATTGCAGTTTACGTTTACGCCTTGATTCTGCAAAACTGTCTTCTGCGATTTTACGAACGAGTTTCTATGTTCAGATCCCTTTAAATCTGCGTTTAGACGTAAATCTGCGTTTAGACGTAAAACTGCGTTTAGACGCAAACTACGTTTAAACGTAAAACTGCGTTTTAGACGTAAACTGAGTTTAGACGTAAATCTGCGTTTAGACGTAAATCTGCGTTTAGACGTAAATCTGCGTTTAGACGTAAAACTGTGTTTAGACGCAAACTGCATTTAAACGTAAATTGTGTTTAGACGTAAACTGCGTTTAGAAGTAAAACTGCACTTAATCTTAAGTAATCTTAAAATCGGCTTTTACATCGAAATCGTTTTTTATCGAACGAACGCAGCTTTCATTTTTAATCGCTGAAAGATTTCCGCTGCACTAATTCACCCCCCCCCTCTTAGTGCTCTCGATCCTAACAAAATCAATCACTTAAAATGTATCACATAAAAAGGAAAATATATTATTGGATTTAAAATCATGAATCTAGTTATGTTATGAATATTGTGAACCATGAAATTGATTTTGATGGTTTGAATTTAATGGGTTTTATCGAAGTCACGATCTTGATTTCTCGAGATTTATAACTTGAAATCTTTAATGAATCAAGATTTCTTACTCTTTATTCTCTTGCATTTTGAGAAAATTTTCAATATGAATCATAAGAGTTCTTATGCATGAATTGAAATCTTTTTCTCCTACATTTTCTTTTACGATTTACTAAAGGGAATATCTTTTTCAAAATTCATGACTTAAAATTTCATTTGAATATTTTTTATTATTTGATTTCCTAAGATATCTCTTTGAATATTTAAAGAGGAGAATTTTCTAGATGAATCATGATTTTGATGATTGAAGATTTGATATGCATGAATTGAGATCTTGCTCTCCTACTATTCTTTTTGCTATTCACTAAAAAGAAGACTAATTCTAATAAACCATGATATGCTATTTGACATCTTTTAAGGTTTATGATTTGAATTTTATTATGTAAAATTCCTTGTATTCATGAAGTAATATCTCATCACCAAGTTCTTCTTGATATTCTTCATGTGATGATATGAATGCATGCAATACTTTTGCTTTTTATAATGATGTATGTGATATATTACATATAATGTATCATGAATGCTCTAAATGATAAATGTTTGGTATCATGATCAAAATGTTGATAAATACTTAAAAAAATTTAATGTTTTTAGTATCTTGTATGATATACTCATAATGATGAATGATTTATTTTTCGGTATCGTACATGAAAAATGAAATGTAAGGTTTTAAAATTATGCATGTTCTAATTTAAAAATATAATGATGCATAAATCAGAACAATTACTTACCTTTGTCATAATTTGAAAATTGATGTAATGGGTCTTCCCTTCTTTTTGACAATGACAAAGGGGGAGCAAGAATTTCTAGCATGCACATCACGAAAAGAGGCAAAATTGCTAGCTTGCTAATCTTAAAAAGGAAGCAAGAAGTGCTATCTTGCAAATCTCAAGAGAAGCAATGTTTGCCAAGTTACACATTTCAAAAAGAGGCAAAATAGTCCATCTTGCACATCTCAAAACATGTAAAATTTTGCTAACTTTTTTGTGTAAAAGTTGATAGCTTGCATACTATAAATTTGCATACCAAAAGTGCTATCTTGCCTATATCAAAATGCAAAGCATACTAGAAAGCAAAAATTTGCTAGCTCACACAATTCAAAAAGAAAGCAAAAATTACACTTCTCAAAAGAGAAGAAATTGCTATCTTGAACATCATCAAGAATTGCTTGCTTGAAATCTCAAAAAGATGCAAAAATATGCTATCTTGCACATCACAAAGAAAAGCAAATATGCCAACTTGTATATCTTTAAATTTGCTAGATTGTATGTTGTAAAACTTGCATATTTCAAGAAGCAAGTGTTGCTTTCTTGAACATCTCTAATTTGCTAGCTTGCATAATGTAAAACTTGCTATCTTGAACACTACAAAGAAGTGATATCTTACCTATCTCAAGAAGCAAAAATGCTAAATTTATACATCTAGCAAAATTTACAAAATTGCAAAACTCTAAATTTTTGCTAGCGTGCATGATGATAAAAAACAAACTAGAAATTATGTTTATCATGCAATGTATTGAACTTAGATATCCCAAACACATGAGAATTGTACTTCTCCTTTTTGTTGATGACAAAGGGGGAGAAGTATATTGTTGGTATGTCATGATTTGATCATAACATGTTACTTGGATTTTTGAATCCAAGAGTTTCTATCAATATGGCATATTGATAGGGGGAGTTTGTTTAAACTCCAGGAGTTAAGGTTAACTCCGTCGTCGATTGGTTGTCAACATCAAAAAGGGGGAGATTGTTGAATCTCAGATTTTGATGATGAAACCAATCAATATGTGTTTATGTTTTAATCTACGTTTTGAGTGATGCTAGATGCTTCGATCAGGATGAGACAATTAAAGCAGGAAAAATCATGTTGGGCCGAAGGAACATGTCAGAAGATTGGACGTCGGGCTGGTGGATCGGTCGATGTATCGGTCGATGTATCGACAGAAGGCTTCGGGTCATAGATTCGGGCATTGGGCCAAGAAGAGCAGACATTATACCAAGGATATCGGAGTTGCAGAGTCAACTGGCCGATTGAGCAATAGGCCGCAGGAGAGGACGATGTGCCGAAGAATCGGACGAAGCGTCGAGAGACCAATGACATGCTGGACAACTTGATTAATGGTTAGTATTAATTGTCTAGATCGAAGTTTGTTTTACATGTGCAGGATTAACAACGATAGCAAGGCATGAAGCAAAATAAAGTCCCGGAGTCAAGGATGCGATCACGTTAGGAGTTCGAGAGTTCGTCGGAAGTTCGGACGTTCGTTAGAAGTTCTGGAGGAACCAGTCAAGAAGTCTCGGAGCTTGCTAGAGAAGCTTGTCGGAACTCACCAAGAAGATCATTGTGAAGTCCAAGAGCTTGACGAGAGTCCGTTGGAACATTGTCGAGATATCGTTGGAAGTTCGCCGGAAGCTCACCGGAAGAATAGACTTACGACTTAGTTTAGCTTAGAATATGTCTTAGGAATCGTAGTTAGTACGTAATTGGGCTTGGATTGGGCAAACCCAATTACGGGCCAGCTAGGCCCATGTAATCACTATGTTGGGCCCAATAAGAAGCCCAAACAATGCCCCAAGGAGTCTCACCGTCGTGGTATAGTCTTCGAGACTATGTTAAGCAGTGGTACCGCCAGTTTGAGCAGTTGTACTGCCCCTGGCTAGGTTTCAGACGGTGGTACTGCTAGTTTGGGTAGTGGTACTGCCCAGCACTACCACCCAGGTAGTGGGACCACTAGACCTGGTCGATGGTACCGCCCAGGGCAGTGTCAGCCAGACTGACACTAGGCGGTGGTACCGTCCATGCCGGGGGAACCTAGGATGAGATGTTTTTAGGCTCCAAGTTTGAATCAACTTGAAGCCTATAAATACCCCTCTCATCCCTAGTTAAAGCACGCAAGTACCTAAAGCTTGCATTTATTCTGAGAATTTGAGAGCTTAAAAGTGTTGTAAAAGGCTAGAAGTTCTTCTCCCTCTTTTCTTCTAAGTTTTGATCATTCAAGAGAGGAGTGAAAATATGTAAGGGTTGTCTCCTAAGCCTATGAAAAGGTGTAAAACTGTGAAAGGGTCGTTGGCCTTCGCCTATTGAAGGAAGGCCTCTAGTGGACGTCAGTGACCTCATCGGAGGAGGAAGCCAAAAGTGGCTGTAGGTCAAGATTAACTAAACCACTCTAAATCTTAGTTTGCATTTACATTCTACTCCTTATCTTAACTGCAAACTGTCTCGATTGCTTTACGTCAACTATACTTCTATTTACTCTTAAGTTGAAGAACTTTCCAAAATAGTTTTCATCGAAAATGATTTCATCGTACGAATGTCGTTTTAATCGATAAAAGTTTTCCGTTGCACTAATTCACCCCCCCTCTTAGTGCTTTTGATCCCAACATGGTCGAGTCCCTCGAGGGTATATTATTGAATCAGACTCATCTTATAACGATGGTGTTGACTTAACTTAGCATCATGGTTGGTCGAGTCCCTCACGACTATGGTGATTCGGAGGTCGAACATGATGGGAATCACAAGGAGTTATGATCAGCAAGAGTTACCTACCTTTTGGGCTTAGTGTGATTGGTCGAGTCCCTCTAGGTTATCCTAAGATGCTGATTGGATCCTAATTCCCACTATAAGTTTATCGGAGAGTTCCGTTTCACGTGCTGAGAGCGTTGCGTGACTCACAAATAAAATAGTGGGAGTATATTAAGATAGAAGTCCATATCTTGATTATTTATTTCTATAAAATCGACATGTTATTTATTTCTACTACATCTTTATTTTTAGAAAATATTGCTTTCAAATCCCTTACGTAGCATACTTGATGTTAACTGCCTCACTGGTCCAAATTATACGGATTAGCTCTGCAACTTGAGAATTATTCTCACGACGGAGAAAATTGCGTACATCCTTGATACAGTGATGTCTATGCTCGAGGAAGGGGAAAATAAGGATGAGATCACTCACTACGTGAAGTACATTAATGACTGTTACATGTTGGGCTCTATGACTTAGTTGCAGAGACAACATAAAAAGATGGATGCCATATCTATTCTCCTACATGTCTGTAAATAATTTGAGGAACAGGGAAGGACTCAGCGATATGAGATATCCAAGAGTCTCTTCCGATCTAGGAT
Source organism: Musa acuminata AAA Group (assembly GCF_036884655.1). Taxonomy (NCBI): domain Eukaryota; kingdom Viridiplantae; phylum Streptophyta; class Magnoliopsida; order Zingiberales; family Musaceae; genus Musa; species Musa acuminata. The sequence goes on from NC_088332.1 coordinate 22,435,665, forward strand.
AACTAAGGGGACACCGATTCAGAAATATGTCATAAAAATGATTGAGTAGATAGAGAAACTCACAGGTCTAGGAATGGTCCTAGAGAATAACTTATATGTGGACATTGTGCTTCAGTCCCTATCAGATTCCTTTTCACAATTCAGAATGAATTTTAATATGAACAAGCTTGAGGTGACTCTCCCGGAGCTTCTCAATATGTTGAGGGAGGCAAAGAGCACTATCAAGAAAAAGAAGCCTACACTGGTGAGACTAGAAAGAAAAGGAAAGCAGAAAAGTCCCTTAAGAAGGGCAAGTTTGCTAAGAAAGACCCGGCAAAGGACAAAGGCTAGTGCTTCTACTATGGTAATGATGGGCATTGGAAAAGGAACTGCAAAGAGTACATTGTAGAGAAGGCGAAACAGAAGCTTGGAGAAGCTTCAACTACACTCATGATCAGTCTCCATTTGTCAGACTCTTATGATAACACATGGGTATTGGATACTAGTAGTGCTTATCATATATGCAATTCATTACAGGTTCTAGCAAGGCCTAGGAGATTGACGAGAGGTGAGATGGACCTCAAGATGGGTAATGGAGCAAAAGTTGATGCATTAGTTATTTGCGAGGTCACCCTATATCTGTTTGGTGGAGTTATTATTGCATTAGATGCATGTTATTTTGTTTCTTCTATTATCAAAAACATTATCTCCATTTCATGTCTGATAGTTAGTGGATATAAATTAGTTTTTTAGAACAATAATTATTCAATATTATTAGATAATGAGATTATCACAAAAGGAACATTGCATAATGATTTGTTTATGCTATACACTACTCCACATATCATGAATATAAGTGTGTCTAATAGGAAACGAGATGAGGTGAACAGTGCATACTTGTGGCATTGTAGGTTAGGTCACATCTATGAGGGAAGGATTCAAAAATTACTAAAGGATGGATATATAGATTCATTCGACTATGAGTCATATGTAACTTGTGAGTCTTACCTTCATGGAAAAATGACCAACTCTTTATTTAGTGTAACTAGAGAGAGAGCCACTGAGCTGTTGGAACTCATATATAGTGATTTATGTTGACCCATGTCAACTCATGTCATTGGTGGTTACTCCTACTTCATTATCTTTACTGATGATTTCTAAAGATATGGATATGTGTACTTAATGAAGTACAAGTCCGAGGCCTTTAAGAAATTCAGAGAGTATAAGAATGAAGTGGAGAACCAGACTGGAAAGAGTATCAAGACTCCTCGATTAGATTGAGGAGGTGAGTACTTGAGTATAGAGTTCACCTAGTTCCTCAAGGACCATAGGATATTATCCCAATGGATACCTCCTTATACAACTTGGCTCAATGGTGTATCTGAAAGGAGGAATCGTACGTTGTTAGACATGGTACGGTCCATGATAAGTTTCGTTGACCTACCCATCTCATTCTAGGAATATGCCCTAGAGATCGCAGCTTACCTTCTGAACAGAGTTCCAACTATGTCGATAGTATCTACACCATATGAGATATAGAAAGGGAAAAAACCCGATCTTAAGGTTGCTAAGATTTAGGGCTGCCCTACCCACGTTAAAAGACACAACTCTAATAAGTTGGTATCAAGGAAGGAGCAGTGAAAGTTCGTGAGATACCCCAAGGAAACTTGTGGGTATTATTTCTATCATCTCGAGGACCAAAAGATCTTTGTAGCCAAGAGAGCAATGTTCCTTGAGAAGGAACACATTCTTGGTAGAGATAGTGGGAGCATGATAGAGTTGAGCGAGGTTGGAGAACTTAGCTCAAGCACTACTCAATAGCCCGAGTCTGTTTAGCTAACACACAAATTCCAACTTTACGTAGGTCCGACAGAGTATCCCATCCTTCTGAGAGATATGTGGGGCATATTAGAGATGATGTTGAGGATATTGATCCTCAGACCTACGAAGAGGCTATTATGAGTATAGACACCAGGAAGTGGCAAAAAGCCATGAATTCTGAGATGGATTCCATGTACTCCAACAAGGTTTAGAACCTAGTTAATGCTCCCGAGGGTATTGTACCCATCGATTGCAAGTGGATTTTTAAGAAAAAGATCGGAGTAGATGGAAAGGTAGAGACCTATAAAGCAAGGCTAGTGGTTAAGGGGTATCGTGAAAGGCAAGGTGTTGACTATGACGAAACCTTCTCACCCATATCAATGCTAAAATTCATCTGAATTCTATTAGTTATTACAACACACTATGATTATGAGATCTGATAGTTGGATATAAAAATCACATTCCTCAATGGAAACATTAAGGAGGAGGTGTATATGATACAACCTGAGGGATTCATGTCCAAGGACTACCCAGATAAGGTGTGTAGGTTGCTTAGATCCATTTATGGACTAAAGCAAGCTTCTAGAAGTTGAAACATAAGATTTGATGAGGCAATCAGATCTTATGACTATTATCAAAAGGTTTAGTATGAAAAATTTTAAGAGATGTCTCATACTGATGAGACATAGGATATCACTTTCTAAGAGTTTGTCTCCAAAGACTCCTGAAGAAAGAGCGAACATGGATAGGATACCCTATGCCTTAGCAATATGGTCTATAATGTATGACATCCTATGTATCATGCCTAATATAGTGCATGCTCATAGTGTCACGAGTAGGTATCAGATGGATCTAGGCTTGGAGCACTAGAAAGCGGTAAAGTGTATCCTTAAGTACTTGAGAATGACTAAGGATCTTTTACTAGTATATGGAGATAGTAGCCTCAAGGTTGAAGGCTAAACAGACTGAGTTTTCAGTCTGATGTTGATGATAGCAAGTCGAGTTCGAGGTATATGTATATCCTGAATGGAGAAGCAGTATGCAGGAAAAGTTCCAAGCAACATACTACTACTGACTCGAACATAGAGGCGAAGTACATTACTGTAGTAGAGGCAGCAATGGAGGGAGTCTGGATGAAGAAGTTCATCACAGATCTAGGAATCATACCGGGTAGTGAGGAGTCTGATAGTGCACTGTTTGGCACATATGACTAGCAATGCCTCGCATCCGTAATACCCATTCTCATTTATATAGAATTTGTGCAACTTCGATACTCTGTAGAAGTCCATATAGAATGCAAATAAGTAGTTGGTTTCCGAGTGACTTGTCTGGTCTCGTACGCTAATCAAAATAGCTCCAAGTGGTCTAGTACGTAAATGGAAATAGTATCGACTTCCTTCGTCTCTTCTGAACCTCACCATTAAGGTTGTTAATACTGTGCACGGTGCAGTGCTTCTAAATGGAAAAGGATCTTCTCAACCAACTTCTATGAATGCGAAATCGAATAGCCTTTACTAACCCAAAGATAGGCTGGCGAATTGGAGGGTAGCTATCTTATCTATAGTATCAGTGAAGTTCACGGGCTGTAGATAAGTGGACTCGAACCGTTGACATCTGCCCCAGGGTAAACTACCGCCTCTCAGGCCTCCCCGACGTATTCTTTATACTATATAGGCCAACGATAGACAAACAAGAACTTCCCCCGAACACAGCTTACAACTTGAATCTGTGTGCTCTTTCGAGAACAACTCTTCTTTCTTTTCTCCAAATAGAAAAAGGGGTGGTGCTCAGAGTAAATAGAAAAGGGGTGGTGCTCAGAGTGGGAATCCTATTCTAAAGATTCTTGTGCTTCCGTAGAATACAACTAAAGTAGAACTGGCCTCCCGCCCGACTCTTTCTTTGGTCTGAAGAATGGGCGTTAAGAACTAGTGATTGCCCTTCGGCTACCCTTACTGCCCGCAGACTGCTAATGCGTTATACTTATTGAACTAGGTCTATGGTCTGTCTGTGACCCCTGGAAGCCGCAGACGTCCTTGGTTGGTGTGATCTCGTAGTTCCTACGGGGTGGGTGGAGACGAAGGTCCCTGAATTATCCTATCCTTTCCTTCCTTTTGCCACATTTCGCTCAAAGGGTTAATTGCCACATTTCGCTCAAAGGGTTAAGGTGCTATAGTGTGCGCTATTCGCAAGGGCTAACTTGATCCTCTTCTCTACCCCTGGGATACCAGATGAGCTAACCCTAGGAGAGCCGCTTACTCAAACTATCGTCCATGGTAGATCCATACTAGATTAGACCAACGCACCTCCTCTACGTTCAGCCTCTCTTTTTGTATCAGTGGAGTCATTCAGCGCGGTCCTATTCCCCATTACTTAGAAAAGTGAGCCACGGGTTCAGGTACAATATACAATTCTATTATTTCTTACAATATTGATTATACAATTCTATTATTTCTTATTGACAATTCTATTATTTCTTATTGAATTCTATTATACTATTCTTTATTTATATTATACTATTCTTTATTTATATTATACTATTCTATGTATTTCTTATTTCTTTATAGTCAGAATTCTTTCTTACTAGATGATTTCTTACCGCCTTTCTTCTTTTTTACTAGATGATTTCTTACCGCCTTGACAATTGGACATCTAACCCGTAATAGGAACGACCCAATATCAAGAGCAGAGTTATACCAACGGAGCAATATCGCCCCAAGTTTTGTATGCATGAAAGAGTCAGATGCTTATTCCATTCTTTTTCTCCCTTACCTCGCCCGTGAAGTCAAAGTCAATCATCGCACCCACACCTTGAGATAGATTCAATAGATTCATTTTTGTACCTTCCTGAACGGCAGCATCAAACTCTTCGTTATACTGCGCTCTTCATGTGTGCTTGTTCCCCCCCCTTCTCCCTTACCATGACCAAGTCTTTGTGAAATAACTCTGATGGAAAGAAAGAATCGAAGGCTACCCCTATCAACTCTAAGATCCCTTTTCAAACTCACCAGCTCTCCTATTTCGAGTCAAGAGATACCCTATCAACTCTAATATCCTTTTTCTCCAACCAGCTCTCTCCTATTTCGAGTCAAAAGATAGAAATAGACACATCCCAATGCACTAATCAGGGGTGCGTGCGCTCGTAGTTACAGATGGCAGAAACCCTTCAATGGATTTTCGGTCTACACCACACAACAGATCAATTCCTTAATAGGATAGTTTCTCTCGCCTCGGGTTGATTTTCAGTGCTCTAGCCCCTTTCTTTTCTCTTTTGGACCTAGGGACATGGACGGAAGGTCTAATTTCTAGTGGAGTCTCGCTTCCTTTCCTAATTTGAACCTTTTACCGCTTCTTTCTCCTTTTTCTTTCTTTCTTCGCTTGCTTATAGGGCTTCTTGCTTGCTTATAGGGCTTCTTAATTATAAGCTTAAGCCCGGATCATTGTCCGCCACTATGCCTACCAATCCTAGGGCGCGGGGGTATGATATGCATTGGTGATAAGTGGATGGCACCATGTGATGATCGTGCGGACGACCAAGAATCGTTTAGTCAGATGTATCGACATTTATGACTAGGCAATGTATATGAAAACTCCAAGTATGTTGCTGGGCTTCAATCTTCTCTTTCCAAACCACCATGCGAATTCTGATTTCTTCTGTCTTGTCTTCTCAATTATGATTTGTTCTGTTCCTTCGATGTATAGTAGTGGCGGCGCGAGAGACCCGTCTGCCTAGCTGTGCAAGCCTTCTTTTTCTATTCTCGTTGATTACCATCGATATAACTCAATAAACTACATGGATTCACCTTCTTCCTGAATAAACTACATGGATTTACCTTCTTCCTGTGATGAAGAGGATATATGGTGTTGGGTCGGGTCGTTTAGGAAATGCCCTGTTAGGAAGTGAATCAGAAGGGCTTGCTCTCGAAGAAGCAGTTTGGGGAATATAAGCAGTTAGGGTAATATAAGCAGTTAGGGTAATATAAGCTCCTGGTAGACGGTTTGAGGGAAGTGAACAAATCAAATAGTAGTCAAATCAAAGAAATAGTAGTAAAATAAAAGGAAGAAGAAAGAAAGATTATGAAACTCTAAAGAGAAGAGAGCCAAGTCGAAGTGAACCATTGGCCGAAGCGAGCGGTATAACACTAACCAAGTCAGAGGGAAGAAGGAAGCAATACAGTAGGGGCAGACTATCTTGCTGGCAAGGAAGCGAAGCTTGTTGATTTTGTATGGAAATTCGTAGTATAGTTAGTTATCTGACCCTTACCAAGGCTAGTTCTCTCCCTTATAGTGATCAATGAACTTTCCATTCCAAATGGTACCGAAACCATTGACTTTGTTATTAGGGAAAATCGGGTTGCATCAACCCCGGTTGCGAGATATCAATTCATATATTATAGAGCATCCGTTAAAGATTTCAATGAATTCAGTGTTTTCCTAGGCGCTAACAGAAGGAAAGGTTCAGGAATCCATATCCCTATTAACGGAAGGAAAGGTTCTCTAATCCATATCCCTATCTTATATAGCATCTGTGAAATGGAAATTCTGAATTGATGTTTGCATGTTCAATCCCTATCTTATATAGCATCCGTGAAATGGAAATTCTGAATTGATGTTTGACTTTCACAACTGTCCTTATTACTTGATTAAAGCTATACGGACTGTGAAAGTTGCTTCGACCACGTTGACCTGCCTAGGCCTATGACTACGTCTATAGGTTCAAAAGGCTTTTGGGGCGAGACCTACTAGACTAGCGCTATGGTTCCTTGATACTTCACCGACACAGTTGTTAATTGCGAATTCCGTCTTCCATTGAATTATTTATATGGGATATAACTCGAACAGAAACAACATTTCCAAGCACATATTCTATACAGTAGGATTCCAGAGAAAAGTCAACTGAAAGTTCAGCTACCAATGCTCTTTGGTTTACCTGCCTCCATATTCCAGTTTAGTGAAATGACAGGAACAGAACTATACTTTGCGCGGGCTGCTACTTTATACTCTTCTTTGAAACCCAACTGCGACACTTACTCAATACTCGTAACTTGAGGAATAGCACTCAACTGTCCTTCCCGCAGCGCTTGATGGTTCACTTGCTTCTTTACTTGCTTCTGAACCTGCCTCTGATCTTTCAACTCACAAAGTAATAAAAGAATTTCAGTAAGGAGCACGGCGGTTGGCGATAAGGAGCACATCACATGAGCGTTACCAATATCCATCATAGCAGGCTAATTCTTCTGTTTATTACCTTGATACTGAAACTCTAACTACACTTTCTTTCCTCCCTGCCTCAAAGCAAGGAATTTCTTATAGAGCACCTGATATATAGATTCGAAAAAATACCCAGCTCCCAAATCCCTATCAAATCCCACGTAAGTCTCTTCAAATGCATTTGTAGCCTCAAAGAATATATACTTGAATTCTGCATTTCCAGAAGAGGTTGGCGAAGTCTCAGAAGCGTTATAAAGATCTTAGGATGGATAAGGATTTCTGACGGAAAGTGTAGTTCCTGGAGATCAAAGCTCTAGGTCCGTTTCCGTTCTGTTCTAGTGGAACAATCAGAGGCAGTTCGAAAGGAGAGTTCTGTTCGAGCATAGTCTGTGAGAGAGGTTATTGCTTGTGTCGGTGCGAGTGTTATCATATAAAGAAGATCATCTAGCTCTTTTGCGCGGGTCGCGATATCTTTCTCTTCTCGCAGTAGTTTCATCTCTGAACGATAAGAAGCTGGGTATTATCATTTCTCTTTACTAGGCGCTCAAGAGATATTAATTTCCATTCTTCAAGTATAGAAAACAAGCAAGGGAAGACAGATGTACATATTTCTTGTTGCGAGGTCCGAAAGGAAAGGGGAAGGAAGTAAAGAGCAGAGCCAGATAACGCTTCTGCTTGAACTCTAGTTGACTTTGCGCTTGATGGTTCTCCTACTGGTTCCTGGGGCGTATTTGCTTGTTCCTGTTCCGTAGGCATCTACTTCTACTTGTTCTTTTGCACCCTGCACTTTTGAAGAAGGAATGGAATAAGGATCAAAAGATGGAGCTGGGTATTTACGAGTTTCTATACTAGGTGCAAGATAATCCATTTCATTTCCGTTTGAGTTTCAAGAGCTGGTGAGGAATCTGAGGATGCTTTATCAGGACTTATATCCAAATGAGGATGCTTTATCAGGACTTATATCTATAGTACAACGTCTGCTTCTGCAAGTGTAGTTGAGGTTGAGTTGAATCTTTAGTAGAATCTTTCTTTAAAAGAAGAGGATATCGCAAGGGGAGAATGTACTGTAGCTCTTCAATTCCTAGATCATATAACATCCAGTGAATAAATGAATCGAAGAGTTGACTCGGAACAAGAAATATTCCAGTTTTCTTCCTTTGCGCTAACAAAGATATATTCCAGTCCTGTTTGAACCCTTCAAGTAGAGCTCCCGACGAATCAAGTACTTATTTAGCGTTAAGTATTGCCAGGTCCAGACCAAACTAGTAGTTAACCTTTTGAATGATCAACTGCAGAAGTCAAGTATATAGTGCCAGTTCTTGTTTAAAGATATGGATCATAGGCCACAGATAGATTGGGATCTCAAGCAGATGGGGTTCTTGTTTCATCTTAGAGATCCGTTCTTGGCGCTTGACCTTAGTAATCCTATATAGAAGCTGTTATCAAGTCAAGTAGAGCAGAGACATTAGTAGATGGCAGAGTATTGGTCTTCCTTCAGTAAGAATAGGATCTAAAGTATGAGTAGCATCATAACCAACAGAACCTGCTGTTCGAGTAAAGTCAACTATACAGACTTGCTCATAACTCTAAAACAGTAAAGTAGTAGCTTGGCCCCTATGTCTTTTACGTAGTGACTTGGCGACTAGTTCAATTCTTCAGTAGTATAGTAGCTTGTCGACTTGCTTCTAACTCATATTCACTCTCCCGTAGTTGCGTGTATGCTTGTTGGATGAAACTATAACGGATTCCTCGGGAGCTAACACTGCTGATGATCCTGATCTTAAAGCCTAAGATCCAGCTCTATATTCTGGGAAGCTACCTACGTCTTTACTATATTATATATACCAAGTGACCAAGTGCTAAAGGAAAGGGGAAGTGTTCATAACTATAGGATCAAGATTCAATCAATAGGGTCAATATGTTGGGCTACAAATGCATTTGAAGGAGAGTCTCAATGAGTCTTTTCCCTACCCTATGCTATGAGCAACCTCGAACATCGGTTAAACGACTCGAATGGACTGATTGTCTTCCTTTATTATTGCCTTCTTCGGCTAATGCGGTTCTAGTTTCATCGTAAAGCTCATCTCTCAATTCTAATGCTAAGTGGAAAGTTAGGGTGGGTAGCCAAGATAACAAGTGGATCTCGGTGTTGCAGTTCTATTCTATTCTATATGATTGGATTTGTAAGAGTTCAATGAAATTATTAAAGCAAAGGAGCTCGCACCCCAACATATGAGTAATCAGTACAAAGAGCTCTCGCGGGACAAGCAGCTTAGGCGAACTCCACTCTACTTTCTATAGCGGAAGATCTTTTATCTCCACAAACTCGAACTACAGACTCAACACTTGAAAGTCAGAACTGCTTCCCTTTCTTGAGCTTCTGATGAACCCCCAAGACTAGACTTGCGCTTGCTGCATCATATGATACAGCCCCATCTTATGCTTCCATTCTGATCGAGTAAACTGACCTGCTTATACTTACGTATGGGATTCAACTAGAACGGGAACTGGCCGCTACTACCACTACTAGGGTCGGGCATAAAGATGAATATTGGCCCCTATTTTCGAAGTTGAAGAAACCAAGAAACAGTACTAGAGCAAGAGAATAAAGATAAGGGAAGCCCGGGCATAAAAGAAAGAAGAATAAAGATAAGGGAAGCCCGGGCATAAAAGAAAGAAAGGACTGGCCTGGTACCCAGAGTTATGAGGAAGTCCTGTTTCATATCATATAATAGGAGGATTCCTAATCCGGATCCCTGCAGTAACATAACATAATTTGGAATCCATTCCATTTGAATTGGCACTTTCTCCATCACTCTTATATTGGGAAGAGACATCCACACTAATAGTCTTGGACTATTTGCTTTGTGAAAATATATGTCTTTTCTAATACCCCAAATATGGGCAGATCATAATTGTTCATCTTGACTCCTTTGTTATAAGATCGGCTAAGACCTATTAGCCCACTCCAGGAGCTACTCTACAGTTCATTACCATTATAGAGAGCTACTCCACAGTTCATGGCCATTATATAGAAAGACAGATTTCACGAAGGGAGAGCCATTAGTGATTATTCTCTTACATGATAAATCGAGATCAGGTGACATAACGCAAGGTCCTCAAAAAGGTAAACAAATCTTAGAAGTCTGTTAGTTTGATTGATGCAATATCGATAAACCTCGAAAAGGAGAGTTTCCGGTTGGAACGAGGGTATACCTTAAATTATTGGAAGACCCTAGCCCTGGAGATTTTCTTGATTCAAGCTAAGCTAAGCAGCTATGCTAACCATAGTTCCAAGTAGTCTCGTATCTCTTTGGTTTATCAAATACCAATGCTTTATCGATCTCAGGGGATACAGATACATAATAGACATAAAGATCAGAGTATTGTAAAGTAACATCCAAAGTGTTGGTTGGTTCAAGTCCTTTCTCCGTCGTGGCGCTTAGGAACAAGCAAGTGCTTTTGCATCTTTTAAGGCAGGGGATTTCAGGCGCAATTGACTGTTCGAGTTTCATCGTCAAGCGAGTGAAGGAAAGTCCTACTTGGGGGGCAGTAAGAGAATATGGAATAGAATGAGGGGCGAAAGCCTTTGTATCAAGAATCCGCAGTAAGAGTTCAGTCTGCCACAAGCAGTTCTTCAAAGAGAGGTCGTGCGCTAACTGAGTCTCAATTTCATGTCGCAATGCGAGTTGTTGACTTTCCTCGGGTATATCACATCAGTTCAGAATTATTGGAATCCGATATAGAAGCCGAATCGAAAGATGAAAGACATTCTGCAAACATTAGAGGCGGTAAAGAAGAGAAGAGAAGAGGTGTAGCTGAATCAGAGGTGTAGTTCCCTTAGCGAGCTCGTTGAAATATCATTGAGTGCACACTGATCATATAAACTAGTAACACCTGACTCTAGTAACTCGAGAACTTGCGCAACGGCTTTCAGAATGGAATAATATAATATCACAGACATAAGATAGACTTAAGATATCACTGACATAAGATACACTTAAGTAATAAAACATTCAAAAACGAAAACAATAAGTGTTGGCTTGGCGACTCGAGAGCAGATAGTGGAACAAACGAACCCTATTCCATAGAGCAGATAGTGGAACAAACGAACCCGTATTCTATTAAGTATCGTATATAAGCAGTTCTGTCAAAAAACCATATTCTATCTGTGCGGTGGTATACTTCCGTTTGAGGGCCCGGCCCGGGTAGTGGTGTCGGTTAACGCTTCAACTCGGATTTCCAGTCATTTCCTATGGGTGATGAGGAATTGCCATATTGTCCTGCCGTAGCTCTGCTTGTTAGTTGGCAACTTTAGAGAAAAGTGGAATCCGTTTTTGGACGAGAGAGGTGATTCTTCTGCGCTCGACTCTCAATAAGGTTCTTTCTTAGAATTCTGCCTCTGATCCTGCTGATTCATAGTTGAGATACCTTCTGCTTGACTTGCTACTGCTATCGCAACCATTAATAAGTCTGGACCAGTGTAAACTAATACTACGCGTGTCAACTAATAAAACAAAGACAGATGAAACAGGACCGGACCACTACACCCTAGAGAAACCGCTTCTAAGTCACTCACTACTTTTGTCTGCTTGAAACACTAAGCTAACGGGAGCAGAAGAACTGATATAGTAACAACAAGTTAATTAAAGAACTGATATAGTAACAACAAGTTAATTAATAGGCCAAGTATAAGGGATTAGATATGAGCAATCTTCCACATTTAAGTAAGTAAGTCAATTCCCCTCAGTATAGGTTTACTGGCTCTACTGCTCTCAAACTTCTAAACAGAATCCTATATCTGTGGACCAGACCACTCTTATTCTTTATAAATATCAGATATAATTTGATAGGCTTTTCTTATACAGAAAGTCTACAGAGTTGGTAGACGGGAAAGAGAAGTGGTTTTCTAGAAAGCTCACTGCCGCTATTAATCAGGATCTACAGCAACAAAATGAGTCTTGTTCCGCCTCTCTGTAGTCAACAAATGAGGAAAGAATGAATGAATGAATAAATGAGGAAAGAATTCATCCATGTATTTAGAGCACTGGACTTGCTACTTCAACCCCCTCTGTCAACAAGGGATGGCGCCTATAGAGAACCTGGACAAGTAACAGTTGAACGGATGTCAACTCCCCCGGGGCTCCTTAGCGCAACATTAGAAGTAGCTTGGCCCCTTGCCCACCTCTTTTCCTTGGTGAAACATTATACCTTGCTTGCCGAAACTTATTCTAGAGGTCTCGACTTTTGAAGTTCAGGAAGGAGTTTCATCCTGTATAGATCTATTAGTAAACAAGCCTACCCCACCCCACAAAGTCAGTCAACTCCCCTATAGTAAGGAGTCGGGCCAAGCCTAGCATGCAAAGTCAAAGGTCAGGACGAAAGAAAAGAAACTAGGCGTTAGTAAGGGGCGGGGCAATAAGGCTCTTGCTGTCACCGCATCTGAACTCCTATGACTTTCCTACGTGCTTTGCGATCTGGGTCTTTGTTTCTCTCTCTGCGAGTACTGCTCTCTTGCTCTTTCCTCTACTTTCGCTTTTGGCTTGTTAGCAAATTCATCTGCTTTGAAAATGTGCACGTGATAGAAGAAAAAGAACCTGTGTGTGCTTGGGACGTGAAAACCTCGTTGATTGGGGGAGAATCGAATCTATTTCACTTGCCAGGGAGATAACCCTCGGTCAAATAGTCTAAAAGGTAAAAACACCTCTTTCTAATCGCCACTTTCCTGGCCCTCTATAGCAATGATCTATCTTATTAGGGCCTTGCCCCATATGCTTTCCTATTTTTTCCAATCAATAGTTCGAAGCCTCTGGATTAGCGTCTTTCTTTTTTGCCCCAGCCCTCCGAGCAGTAGCAAGGAGATTGAGTTAGTGTAATACCAGGAACTAGAGCTGGTTAGGAACATATACCCTCATTTGGAATTGATCTGATTTTCCTATTCATTAATTCTACGGATTGGTAATGAATGAGTATGACTTTCTTGATTTCTTTCTCGTAAGTAAAGACAACATAGGAAATAGATGCTTCACACGGGTACCTCAGTAAAGACAACATAGGAAATAGATGCTTCACACGAGTACCTCTATCGTCGACAACTAAGGTCAAGTAAAGAGCCTCCCCCATTACAAGGAGCTACAGCACCGATACAATCAATCACCTCTATCATAGACGTCAAGCCAATAAATCACCAATAACCTCTATCGCGGATAAATCAACAAGTAGAGTGAGGTCGGGTGTTGTCGATTCATAAATAGAAGTTTGAGTTCTCGTGCTTGTTAAGTCTACGAGAGAATCAATAGTGCAAGGAAAGTCTACAAGATCAGACAGAGTAAGGATCAGTTGCTATAGAGGATGGAGGAAAACATCAATCTAAATGGCCACCACTCCTCGGGAAAGCAAACCAATCACTGATCTCGCTGCTGACCCTACTAAGTATTCTGTCTGAAATTCTTTATACTCTTACTTTCGAGCGGAGATACTATATAGGGCAAACAGGACGGGACAATAATCTTTCGAGCACAGGGAGCTCCGTTAGCCCCGAGGAAACCAACCAAGCCTAAAAGCAACTAAAGAAATAAGTCAACCAGCAACTACAGCAACTAAAGAAATAAGTCAACCAGCACAGCAACTACAATTAGTGGTAGCGCCCCGTTCCGCTCGCGTAAGCACAAGTTTGATATAGATACTCTCCCATACCTATAACCTCTACTTCTGGCAACAGATGAAACAGAAAGATTGCATCTACTCCTTGTGATAGAGTTTCATCTGCAGAGTCGCATTCCCTCTGACTTTAGAAACGACAACTACTTGCTCCACCAGTTCTTGCCCGCCCTCGTATTGAAGGGAACTTTCCGATTGCAGATGACGAATTGCACTCTTTCACTTATGCACACAGCTTCCCTTTTTCCTTTTACCACTCGGATAGAAAGATCAACGTGCGAAAGCCACGAGAGAAAGGCTTATTCTGGGTTCCTGCTATAATAAAGTAGAGCTAGGCAAGGTATTTCTGTGAGGAGATGAGGATCGAGGCAGTTCAGTTCCCCCCCAGGTAGGTGCTTTCTTCGCGTCTGTTGATGGCGCTCTGTCCTATCTGCTCAAGGAAAGCTGTCCAACTCAATGTATTACGCATCAGCGGCATTTGCTAAATAATAAGAGGAAGTTTGTTGTCTGAATTGCTACTATAAAGGAGGAGTGAAAGTCTGCTTAGTATTCTGGTACCGGGGGTTTCTTTTCTCTATTAGAATAAGAGGGGATCCTTCGTCCATCTCTATCTCGGTCTGGGTAATAGTTAGAGAGTACTTACTGTAATAATCATAGACTACTAAGAATCGTGTCACTCAAGGGTCCCAGATCAAAGGCAAAGAGTTGGTGAGTAGACTACGAAGTGTACGGAAAAGAAGTCTATTGATCCATTATTTGTGAATAAGAATTGGTGATAAAGGCACATAAATAGGAACTTTACTAATGTTCATCGTAGCAAAAGGGATCTGCATGCCCTACTTAGTTTTACTTATAGCAGAGTTTGGTGAGTCACGCCTTTGTATTGAGGAATTTTCGGATCGTGAAACAAGAATGATTGACTAGCTGCGGCTTTTGGAGACATTTATCGCATGAGAGTTAGTGGAAGTAAAACCAAGTAAATAGTCCCTTGCTTGTATTTGAGTATCTACCCATGAAGTAGTGCACAAACAATCTTTTTCGAAGAAAAGCCAAAATATAATGGGTACTGGTAATATCGATATGCTATACCTTTCTCAGACCAGGCACTGGAGCGACGATTCTTACCACCTTTATTTATAGGCAGGGTTCTTGCTCGTACGATGTGCTTCTTGTCTTACTCATGCTAGTAGCCCTTTTGGTTTGAGAAAACGGATTCTATTGAAGAGAGCTATTGAGCTACGGCTCCTGGCTACTTTATGACTATTAGTATGTTGCACCACTGGTCAACGACACCTCTCTTCATCTAGATCGGATGATGGAAAAAGTGTGGATTAGTATAGTACCTGTCAGTCAGAGAAGGTCTTGGTTCGGTTTGTTGTGCTATCCCGAGCTCCCTTATACTCGTAAGAAAGATGGAAATGGGTAGCTTAGTCTTATAGGATGTAGCCTAGAATAGTGATCCTGCGTCCCGGGCAGGGGGTGCTATAAACAAATAGATAGTCGACTTTACTTAACCAAGTAGCGAGGACCCCTCTTCCAATTCATTCGTTGGCAATAGTCTCTTTCTATTTTGGAGAATCCACGAACTGACAATCCACGTGCAACTAAAACTCTTATATTAGCTCGAGCTTTATGTTTGTTTTCTTTCCAAATCCCAGTGTGCGGTTGGAGAGCGAAAGACTTTACTTGGAATTTGTGGATATACTCGCTATGTCTTTAGCTCCTCGTAAGCATCTGCCTTGACTTAGAATTACTATATCTAGCTGCTATGTCTTTAGCTCCTCGTAAGCATCTGCCCGGGTCTTTAAAACACTTATACTTAAAGGAACGTTTCCAGGAACTCTATTCTACATAGGTGGTGTGGGTATCCCAAGGAAGACGCCGCAGCAGCAAAGGCAAACTCTGATCGAAGCGAGATTTCAAGCAAAGGAAACAGTGGAGGAATCAGCATTTGATCAAACAAAGTACCCGGATGCTTGATGGTTTGTTTTTCCTTCTTATCAAATCAAAGAGAGAAAAGTTGTCCAGTCGGTTGAGGCAGAATAACCGCAAGTAACTAATTCTCTATCATTTTCTATGGAGAACAAGAAGGAACGTCCTTCAACCAATGTGTGTGGGGCAGATACCTCAGTATATAAGGAGAACTTTCAAGGGGCAGCCGTATATGAATAATCAAATTAATGACTTATGATTCTCTTCAATCTGAAACCAGGCCATGAATGGAACTTTGATGCTTATGATCCAAAAGAACCCTTGGAGTGTAAAGCAGAGTTGAACAAAAATAGGCCATAGGTAGTTGGTAGGACACTAAAGTGGGAATGAAAAGTTCGGAGAGTTGTAGCTTTGCTTTGATTGGATAAAAAAAGAAAGACGGTGCTGTTTCGGCAGGGATTATTGGATGACCAATGCTAAAGTTATGACCGAAGACTAAGGGCTTTCCGCATTAAAGTTGTGGTAGTAACCTCCTATCCCTTTACTGTAGGCGCCCTCCTACTCCATAGATCCTAATTTAGGTGAGGCATTCTCTCTTTGACTTCTTTTGAGGTGCAAAAGGCTTTCCTAAACAAAACTAGGTTGCTGTCTCAAATTGATCCAAAGCTAATATTATCTAAAAACTGTGTTGGTTCTCCGGCGTTGGCGCAGTTCGTTTTCTACGTGCTTCGTTTACAATTGGAGCGAGCCTTACAGCATCTGCAATAGTTGCGTGCTATTACTCCATTTCAGTGATTGGAATTTGATGAAGAAAACACTTATCGAGCCTCCATTTAGAGAGTTTATAGCAATTCAGCCAATGCAGTACGAATTGCATGGCTGGCACAATCAGAGTACTAGAACCACGCTGCCTATATGAAAAAAACACACTTTGCACAACCGTTTCACCTAATGGATCGTGGTGAAGTAAGCAATGGATTCGGCGGATCATCCATGTCACGCAGAAGGAAATGAGCTAGAGTGAGAGTGAGGTGAGTTTGCAGAGGGGTTTTGGTGCTCGTTAGAGCATGGGAATTGCGTTGCCTAGCAGAGGGCAGAGAGGAATCTGGCCATTCCCCAGCTACTTGCTGCTTCCGCCCTTTCGGCTTTTACACATCCCCGTTAGCCTTTCTCTCTTTTCCTTGAATCTGAGGAAGAACTGGTTATCAATCAAAAAGAAACCCTTACAAAGCTAGGTTAGCGAGTTCTTTTAGCTTGGTTTCCACAGCTGCTTTGCTATCTTCCTTACCCTAAGAATGGGGATCTTAGAAAGATGAAGGTGACCGATTAAGCTATGCTTGCTGTAGTAAAGCCCTCGAACTAGAAGGGAGGCGTCCTGCGCTATCTTTATGTGTGGTCTCTCCCCCTCAAAACAAGGGTCTGGAAGCTTTGAGACGTCCACAAAGTCCACAGCAGGTATTGTTTTTGCAGCGAAGGATGGTTGACTCTTGATCTCCTTCAGATTCTCCCTCTCACAACCCTCTAAGAACTACCTGGGTATTAACGGCTTACCGGATAATAGGAAGCTACGACGGGGCTTTGTTCCATCCTTAGATCAATAGGATTAGAAGGATCGTTGATCTGTTCCACCTCTTTTCTTTTGATGGCTCGATCTTTGCGATTGATGGTTCACCGTTGGATAAAGCCGTTTACCATTGTTCTCTCCCATCCTTCAAACCTGCTTCACACACTCAAGTAGAGATAAGGCCAGCAGACCATATGGTTTCCCAAATTCCTTTTCTTTTTTCAGATTTCAAAAGAAAGAAAGAAAGATTGGCTCGCTCTTTCAGCTAACTGGTCCCTACTCCATATATCTTATCTAAAAAATATTACATGAAGTTATCTAAATAATATTACATGAAGTGGAATGATAGAGGGAAAGAGAGAGAAGCATTGCATTGGGATTGCGATTCATACTAGCTATTCCTGTTTCAATCTGCTATTAGGGCTATGAGCTCGTTCTATACAACCATTGTCTTTGCGAAGGTTCAAATGGAATGTCGGGAAGTTCGTTCCTTAGCCTAGAAACTCACTCGGAATTCAGCTAATCTGTCTTTGAGCTATCCTAATCCATCTTCGTAGGTAATGCTTTTAGATTATAGGCTGGTTCTAGTTCCACACTGGAATAAAGAATGGAGCTAGCTCACTGTATTGGTGAAATCAACTTGCTTGTTAACTTGCCGTCTCCCCTTGAAACCGTAGTCACTCCCAGTATTAGACCCTAGGAGACTGGCCGGTGGAGCTAACTTTCCCACCTCCCGAAGGGAACTCCAACTTAAACAAACGGGAAGGAAGATGGACTCCCAGAGATGGAACGTCGATATGCTCGTAAGCTACCGATTAAGAGATAGGCTCCCAATTGGACTTTCTTTAGAATATATCCTGCCTGCAGTTAGCTCTTAGGTTCTTACGGCGGAGAGCTATAGAGTATACCTGGACGGTCAGAACTAGAGGAGATCCCTACTTAATGAAGCCTTTTTCTTTCCGAGTCAAATTGACAGCAAAGCAAAGGGCTCAGCACTCACACTTTATGGGTTTCAGCATTGTGAGGGAAAACAACGGCTTATCCATAAGCAAGGGCCTGGCCTTCAACTTACTAAAAAGAGACCGCCCCAGCTTAATAAGTATACTAGTAGATATACCTTAATAAGTATACTAGTAGATATACAGTAGAGAAATCAGATTTGATACTCGTATATATACCGTAGAGAAATAAGATTCTATAGGTGAAAGGAAAGTAACGATTCAGAAAGTCATCTCCGCTTTATGCTTCTTCCAATTACGTAGGAAGAGATAGATTCATTTCATTTCCGCTTAAAAGCTCCTAAGCTAGTTTCGGTAGTCGGAGCGTTAGTCAATTTAGCTAAGAACTCCCAGACCTCTAAGCTCAAAGAAAGCCCTCTGTTCTTCTTGCATTCTTGGATGTACCCAAGATTGATGTCCGTTAGAACTTATCACTTTATTGATCGCTTTCTTATTGTTTGTCCATCTTGAGAAGATTCTTGTCTATAGTTAGTTCCCGAGAGGATCACTTGTACCACCTTAGGAGAGTGCTCACTCAGTTAAGGGAGTACAAGCTATATGTAACAAATAGTATAAGTTTGACTTAAAACTAAGTCATAGGTATAAGATAAGATAGAAGGATAGATTGGGTTATTCGCCCTACTGGCCCTACCTAAAGCTGTCGTACTGGTCATTACTGACGACCACTACAACATGAGCACCCAAGGGAAGGGGAGACTCGTATTCAGTACACCTCGCCCAACCGCCTTGTTTCTTTCTTCTCCCCCAAATGGGGATGAGCTCAAGTGCTAATGTGATCTGAGGGAAGTGTTCGGATTGATTCTTGTTCTAGCCGCTTATTCTTTGGTCTACTATATTTCTTGTCAATGCTGTACGAGTGCAATCATTATGAATGTAGGATCCTTTCCGGCCCTAATTCTTAGGTAAGTTCTCATTTCACATCCCAGTTTAGTAGGGCAATCTTAATTCAATTGAATCTTGAGAACACCAATGATAGATATAAGTAAAGACATAAAAAACAGGACTTGTTGCTCTGGGGCCCAAGGCTACTCAAACATCCATTTCTTCACTGTTATGCTATAATTACCGAGTTATTTATTTCGTTGACAACAAAGAATCAAGTAGAACAGGAAAATAATACAGGGATTTGTTTGCTCTTAGCGCTATAATCAATGGTCGAATTCTTTGCACGTAAAAGTCCGCTCGATTGGCGCTATCAATCATGCGTTCAAGCAGGGCGAATAGCAGAGGAGAACCTTTAGCCGACCTCTTATTTAAGTGTATTGCCAGGTCCGCTCCACCTTATAACTTGGAGTTTCTTTTCTTTATGTTAGTGTTAATGTTATCGTTGCTGCCTTGGAAAGCTGTCTCATAGCTTTTTGCTGCTGGGGGCAACTGGCCATTCTTTTGTGTTTTTCATGTATGCATCATGAGTATAAGTTTGTTTCCTCATCGCATATGTCCGCCCTAATAAAGAAAGAAGATTATTCACACACCTATATTGCTTAAAGAAAGTGTGTTTGCGCAGCTCCCTGCCCATTTGTCTTTTAGAAAAGGTGGGCCTTGTATTTAGCGAGTCTGTTCTAAGTAAGTATTTCCACTCCATGTATAGGGTAGTAGCTGCTTAGCATAGTTGTCTTCCCGCTAACCTCTCTTAGGATGCGAGGAATTGAGATCTCGCAAACGGCTTTCAGCACCTTCTTTCCATAGTGTTTAAGAATTTCATAGATATCCAACAGAATCGGGAGAAGAACAAATGGAGAGGGTAATCAGAATTAGATAACTATTAGAGAATCTCAATAATGGAGCACGCACAGTCCATACAATGAGTAAGTCCATAAGAAGTACAAGTCCGTACGTCCATACCCATAAGAGCACACTATCTATACAATACAATGAATAAGTCAATAAGAGCACAGTCAGTCCCCATACAATGAATATAACAAACAAGTCATTCTTCTTTACTTCAAACGGGGGAACAAGCTAGCTCCGAGGAGATGCTACCACCAGACTTGTCGGTCACCCTCTATTTCAATAAAGTAAACAAAAGCCGAGCCCCTGTCTTTTAACCCACTAGCGAGAAAGGGTAAGCAGGAAGTCAAGAATAATGGAAATTGGGCTTGCCTCTGTCCTAATGTATCGGGTTCGTGTGCCTCTGACTTCGTTTTGAGTATTGGATGGATTATCTTAAAGGGAAAGATGTTTCAGGGAAGGAAACAGTTTCGGAAGGAGAGAGCCTATTCTATACCAGCATTATAATAAAGATGAGCCTAGAGATGCAAAAGTCGTTTAATTCCATCCAATTTCTTTCTATTGGGGTTCTACTATGTGCCGATTAATGTATGATCCATATAGATTTGGAAGGGAATAAGTGTGGTACAGGCGTGCGCTCTTTTTCTTTGATGCTGTAGTTGTGGATGTTGGTACCTGTATTCAATGATATGTGCCTCATAAATTAGATAAGGCGTAAAGAAAACAGTAGACGAACAGAGTTAAGCTCCCAAAAACAGGACTTGTTTATAACACAAAGACAGGTGCCGGGTAAAGCACTAGAACTATAGGAGCGCTTCCTTATACTTGATGAAACACTAATACAGCTGAGGAGAAGGGAAAGATACTGATGCAACTACTTATCGTAACGACGAAGCGCAATATACCTCTAGCATTTCACATAAAAAATCACTGGCGCTCCTTACTACCTGAACCATTGCTTTTCCTTGCCCCACCCACCGGCCCATACTTCTATTTTCCATAGGACAAAGGGTTTCCTTAGATGTTTTCTCATATTTGTTGGTTTACGAACTTTCTCCATAGTCCACCTTCTTATACTCACATTGCTGAGGCCAGGTCCTGGTCCTGCTCGATGGAGTTTGAGCAGCTGTTTCCGTGCCCACTCCTTGAGACCAATCTCAAACCTAAACACCTTGTATTCTTCTGCCATGTTCCCGATCTACTGCATCAATAACTCAAACTTCCTAAAAAGCGAACAATACCTATATATCATGCTACTTCCTGTTGACTTCCTTACTATGATTCGCATCGAGAAATGCTAATCTCCTGTGAAAAGATCTCTCCTAGTTAGATTCTTCCATTTTCTACAGAAAAGCTCATTCTTACCCTGTCCATTCCCTAGTCTTAGAGCTAGGAGTTTTCAAATAATATGTCTATCTTGGCTTTGGCTTGGTCTTCAATTGTCACACTATCCTTGCTTTCGGGCTATTTAGTTTACATTGTTCTCACCTACGAAAATCCACCTGATGAATGCAAGAGGTAAGCCTTGCCTTGTATTCAAGGTCTACGTCTCGTCCTTACCATACGCTTCGTAGGCAAGAGGAATGCTATCACGTCAACGATGTGTGATCTTGCCAATTCTCATATCAAAGATCCATCTATCTTAGTTCTACTCGAAGCAGTAAAAGATCTATGCATTGACTCCGCCTTTAACGCCAAGAGACGAGACTCAAGCTAACAAAACTCCAGACTCACTACTTACTATCGCCATTAACTTAAGGGCAGCTTACTACCTTTCAACTTCATTTTCTCGAGTAGACTTAAAACAAGAACTGCTTCAGATCCCGATCCAGGTTATCTACAACTTGGGCCATAAGAAAGGTCAACTTATTATCCCGCAGCTATGTAACTGGGCTTGCAGACGGAACTCCACTTTATGAATCGCCAACACTGGCAACAGGTTCTTCTCAGGCTTCCTAACCTCGAACAGAAAGAGGAGACTCGTCGACAACAACAAGAATGACACTTCTCATTGCTACACACATGGGTTATACGCCGATTCCACTCACAC
The DNA here is from genome assembly GCF_036884655.1 of Musa acuminata AAA Group. Taxonomy (NCBI): domain Eukaryota; kingdom Viridiplantae; phylum Streptophyta; class Magnoliopsida; order Zingiberales; family Musaceae; genus Musa; species Musa acuminata. The sequence goes on from NC_088332.1 coordinate 22,457,629, forward strand.
TCACACAGGAACAGGCTATTCATTTGCTGATTCATTCTCATCGCCAACACCGGCAACAGATGTGATTAACCTAGCTTTCACGCCTGATTTGGAACTCGCCTCTGCTCTTTCATCTACTCTTTCTTCCTCACCATCTCCATTTCGAAGTTCAACATATATTTCTGCACTGTAATGCTCTAATTACCTGTTGTATCTATACTAAACGATCCGAGCCCGAGCCGAGCTTCTTTCTATGCTTGAAACTTGACTTCCCGCGCTTGCAGTTCACTTTGGACTTACGTATTACAAAAGAGATTCCTCCCCGACCCAAACCAAGAGTCAGAGCACCCCCAAGGGATTCTCGTAGACAACACTAGAACATACAGCCAATTGAACCGCTCAACCCTAATCCTATGTAACCCTAATCCTATGTAGAATTCGGATTTCTATACGCTATCCCTACCATCTTTAAACAAAACTTTCTACTGGACCTCTGTTCAAGATCGGAAGCAGTGGCGCGAGGGAGAGTTTCGGTCGGAAATGAGAATTAGAATATGACTTTTTTGTATACCATGTGCTCCATAAGAAATTCTGTATTTGTTTACTCGGCGCTAGGGGGTGATTTCGCACCCAGAGAGTAAGCATAAGTTAGTTCTCATATGGAAATAGTAATGATTGAGGAAAGGAATAGGATTGATTAGAAGTGGAATTAGAAGAAAAGAACTGTTAGCTGATAAAGACAGGATTAGCTCTGAACTCTACGGAGGACGCAAACTTGACTTTCAACTTACCCGTAAGAAGCACTTGTTCGTCTTGTTGGGCTCCCTAACACCGATGACTCAAATAGTACTTTCTCTTTATTTGATGATTGAGTTTTTCCTTGAACGCATAGTGGGCATGAGAACTTGGATTCGGCTTCCGTATCTTATGTCTCTTATGTAGAAGATTCCACTCGCACTGCGGTCCTCTGATTCTCGACCAACACAATTCTATATCCGGGCTGGGCTCACTAACCTAACGCTTACGGATTCTGATCAATAGGAATAGGAAAAAGCTTCTGATCTCGCTTCAACGCCCTCTTCTTAATACGGAGCTTATCTTTCTTGTTAATCTGATCCAGTCCACACCTTGTTTATAATCTTTCAACAGAGTCTGGGCATTATTAAAGAGGAGCATCAAGGTGTTGTCGACTCGAGAAGTGATTGTATTGCTTGTGTCTAAGTCATAAAGTGGAGTTTAGGGGTGCATTAGTAGAGTTTCCGTTTTCGGCTTTTACACCAGGTTCCTATTCTTTGACCTATTCCTTTGATTCTTCAGCTGCTTTGGCTCATTCTTTACTGATAGTTTGGGCTTTCAGCACCTCGCCTAAAGACTGACTTGCCCCGGGTGAACTCTTGGATTACTACCCTATTGGTAGGTAAAAGCCTTACTTTATGTCCCAGCTGACCAAACCTTTATCTCGAAACTAGAACCCTGCTCCACTGCACCTTAGCCTAAACCTAGTGCTTCTCGCTCTTTAGCTACTGGCTTCAAAGCTTCCTTTCCTGTCCCTCACTCATTCTTACTACCTTAACCTTGATCTTATGTTTTGAGTGTGAGTCTCCCTCTCTTGACCCCTGATCTGGTTTGTTAGTTAAGGAATCCAATCAATTAAGTCAGAATGCAAAATGGGATCTCCAAGACTGACTTAGTGCCCCGGCACGCAAGAACGATCAAACTGGCAAATAATAATAATGGAAATAGAAACAAGGGCCAAGAAACAGTACTAGAGCCAGAGGTAGAGGAGCCGAACCGAGAATAAGAATAAGGGAGTTATAGACCGGTAGTACTTGTTCTTGAACACCAGGTGTTCTTGTCTCATTCTCAATCTTATCTTATTAAAACAAGGGAAAAAGGGTGCCTGCCTCCATTCAATAAGCCGTTAGCGCTACATTAATAGTAGCTTGTCTGAGAGTTTCCTTACCTCGAACTTATTCTTATAGAGTGGAGTTTCCAGGCACTGCTTACGATTCCACTCGCCAAGTAACTACTAACCAAGAAGGCAAGGGACTACTAAACAAGCGACTACTGTCTACTTTCCCACAAGACATAATTGACTACTTGCTTCACACATGGGTTATACAACTTGCTTAATTGACTACTTGACTCTATTACAATTCCAGTTTTCGGCGTCAGGAGCTCAACAAATTCATAGCTAAAGTGAGTTATGTCCTGTTTTGAACTGCGTCGGTCAAGTTTCAAGAGAACCCCCTTATCGTAATTGGCTAGTCTAGTGGGGCTCGTCTAAATTTCTTAACGGATGCAATAGCTATATAAGATGGAGATTCAAGAACCTTTCCTAATGGTTAGTGATTCAAGAACCTTTCCTAATGCGCCTAGGAAAACACGGAATGCATTTGATCTTTCACGGATGCTCTATTAACATAGGAATTGATATCTAACATAGGAATTGATATCTCGCAAACAAACCTGAATTCTGCATTTCAATATAACTGTGCCCCTTAAGTTCATTTCAATATAACTGTGCCCCTTAAGCGCGCGAATCTTTTTAGCTTGTCAGGGCATCTCTCTGATTTGATCTCCTTCTTTGAACTCTGATCCTTCTTCTTGCGCCAACAAAACCAATAAGGAACCTAAGCGCATCTAACTCAGTAAGGAGGTTGGTCCTGTCCTTGAGAGTGACTAAGAACAAATAAGATGTTATAGGCGTCAATGCATTTGTAGCTGGTGATCGGGTCTTCCATGATAGATTTTCCATAAGAGTAGTTTCCCATAGGTTAAACGATCGGAAATAGAGGTTAGGTTGGATACCTGAAATACGGAAATAGAGGTTACAGCCCAACGCCTTACGCACCGAGACAGCAAACTGGTATATTTCTTACGCGGAAGCATAAGTTGGTCTAGAAGATCTGATTGCCCGAACTACATCTTTCGCGCTTGTTGTTTGCTTACTTGATACTGCTTAACCTCTGTCTAATTACTTTTTTCTCTTTTCTCTATTATGACACTGATTGACTTAGCACTGAAGAAGCAAGCCCAGAAGAAGTCAAGGAAAGATCCGCGTAACGTGTGAGAATTCAGTTCAAGAGTAGTAAGCTCGTATATAAGTCTGGACTGGACCACTTAGCGCTTCAGGAGCCATCAACTCTTTTGACAAGTTCAATTACCGGGGTAGGGTAGGCGCCTAGCTTATAGATTCCAGGTCCTGAGTCAGTCTATTCAAGTTGGAAAGGGGTGAGTCAATCCGATACTCTAGTCAAGGGAACAAGTAACAACGGCTTTCGCACAAGGAAGGTGTTCGTCTGTATTGACTGCGCTAACTGAATTGGCCATTTCCGGAATTCTTTGTTGAAAGTTACGTTCTTGCAACAGAGCTCCGTGTTGGGTCAATAGATTGCTGCAGTAGCTGGATCCATAGCTGAAGAAGCAAGGGAACCCGCGAGGAAACCAGACCAGTCAGATGCCAAAGAAAGGGATTGTGGGTATTTCTTGACTTTGCTTCTAAACCCATATACCCCATGTGCAAGAGAGAGAAAATCCAATGATGAACTTCAAGTCAAGTGGAGGTCGGCAACTGAATCATAAGTCAGAGTGTTGTCTCCGAGATCAGTAGATGAAACAGAATCATTAGAGTTCCAACAAGTAACTAAGCAAGGAAGAGTATCAACAAAGCAAAGGAGAAGCTGAATGGTGTTAGGAATCCTTAACCCATGAAGACAGAGGCAGAGTGGAGTTGACTCTACTCTACTTCCGGGCAGAATGTCATTGCAGCGGACTTAGCGCTTCAGACGGAACCCCATAATCCAGGCCCAGCAGAGCAGGTATTCCATTATTTCTACTGACGCTAAAGTGAGTTCCTTATCTTGCTTTCCCTTTGCCTGATTGACTTTCCGTCTGATTGACAGCTTGACCTTTGTTTTGTGTTAGTGCTTATGTAATTGATGCCTGATTGATAGCTTGACCTTTGTTTTGTGTTAGTGCTTATGTAATTGACAGCTCTTTCCCTTTGCCTGATTGAGTACTTTAGAAAAGTAGAGATCGCTTGATTGACCTTTGTTGTCGTAGAGAAAGTATGCTGCTATCGGGTCTGTATATCTAGGTGTTGGCGCGGGGTATTTACTGGAATCTATTCTAAGTGGTGCATTCACCTTCTCTTCTTTCGTGAGTGGTGCTACACTGAACTAAACTCTCAAGTCATATTTTCATTGAAGATACCCCCTTCTCGAATACTGATCTATTTCTTTGCTTCAAACTACACTTTCGTACAACATACCGGACTTCAACTTAAGGCCCACAGTACTTGATCTTGAAACAGCTTTAGATCCAACAATCAACTACTACAGACGCAAGAAAAGGAAAGAACAACTATTATATGTTAACTGACAACTATTCTATTCAGTAAGAGCACTATGGTGGTATTCTATTCAATAAGAGCACTTAGGTGGGTGACTTTTCTTTCTCTATTGTGCCCCTTCCCCTATGGCTAATAGACCCCTATCCTCTGGATACAAATTCGAAACTTATCCTTTTCTTTTGAAAAAGAGAAGAATGCATTTAGTCGGGTACACGCCACTACTCGTTTCATCATGAAGTTAATAGGAGCGTTCGAGGAAAGTAGTTAGAGTTATTACGCTCGTATGCTCGGCTCTATCTCTGCTTGCTATTGCCTCGATTGATACAGAAAAGAGAAACAGCTCTGCTCTCTGAACTGCAACATCGGCATCTTAGAAAAGGAAGTGGATTCTCTCTCTCTCGAGTCGCCAACAAACAAGGATTACTTGGAAACGGTCCATTCTCGTTTGCCAATCGTTTTAGCTTCATATATGAATGAGTCATATTCCCTTTTCTATACCCGATGAATGAGTCCTATTCCCTTTTCTAGACAGTCATATTCCCTTTTCTATACCGAGGTTGTTAGTTAGTTTGTGCCAGCAGTAAGCAATCCGGGCCAAGGAACGGATAGACAAGCCGTGCGCCCTTTTGATTCTATACCATGACGAATCAATTGATTGAATGTAGGCATCCCTATTTCCTTTTTCCTTCCCTACTCTTATTGACCTAAAACAAGTAATGACTCCCAATCCACCCCTTTCTTTTCCATTCATAGAGAAATCCTATCGTCCAAATCAAGAAGAAGGCAATCATGGACTAAAATAAAAAGAGAGAAATCTTGTTGATTGAGACTGCCCAAGCAAGGAAAGAAAAAGGGCACTTCCAGATCTAAGATGATAAATCAAATCGAAACAATAGAAAATCTTATATCGAAACTACTTATGGCCGAAAGAAAGGATCGAAACCACATTCATAGGCTTCTGGGTGGGTAGAACTATTATAAGCAAATAGAAAAGGAACACCGAGTAAGAGCAAAGAAACCATCAGACTTATAACTCAATAGAGAAAAATAGGTTCCAATTCGAACATCATAACTGCCCACTGGGTTCTCTCGCTCCTTGCTCACTACGCGGCGAAGAAGAAAAGCCCAACGAGAAAAGGAATTAGCGGGGCCTAGCCTGCTTTAAATGACCCAAGAGGACGGTACTATGTAATGTGGAATCCCAAAAAGATCGTACCCGCCTATACTTTCAGGGGAAAAACTCTACCCTTCCTTTCAGTGACTTTGATATAAGGACTTCCGCTCGAAAGCCGATTCAGATCTCCCGCTTAAGAGAAAGATGGATGGCTATAAATAGAAGTTATATCCTAGCCAGAAAAGAGAAACAGCATCTATATTCACGGAAGTTATGGACTTGAATCAGAGATTGTATTGACATCCCAAACAGATGTAGGAAAAGAGGAAGCAAACATAGCTAGCTCACGAAAGAAAAGAAAGCCTTGCCATTTATATACATGCGCTAGATATTGATATGGCAACTGCGCTAATCAGAAGGGCACACATCTTTTCTCTGAGATTCAACCGGGGAGGGGCGAGACTTTGATTCAACAACCGTAAGAAGGAAGAACCAGGCCAGACGCTCTAAACTAGGCATAAGTAATCGAAGACAACAACTCAAAAGGGAGGATACCCTGTAAAAGAAGAAAACTCAGTATAGCATTGGAATGACAAGCCGCCTACGAGACAAGCCTCATTGCCTAACCTTTAACAGTCCGAAACTCACTGCCAAAAGTCTGTTATTGACCACTATAACCCTTGCTTTCCCCTGTCTAAGACTTTATCCCCGAGTTCTCCGCCTCTATCTCCTGTATCTCAAGCTGACACTGCCAATTTCTTATTCTTTAGTTTGAGCGTGAGCCTGCGTAGTTCACATCACAGAACTAGCGTATGATCTAGCGCATCCAGATTAATAGTAAAACACAGAATCCAGAATAACAAGGCGGGTAGTCAATCTTACTAGCAAAAGAGTGGAACTAAGGCATACAAGAGTTGGAACGACTACTGGAAAGAATAGAACTAGTGTTTTTCAGACTGTTCCTTATAATCCAAAATAGAACCACTGCTCACAAGGAGCGAACTACTGAGAAAAGGAATCAAACCAATGCTAATCGGAATCCAACCTGTGCTACTGATACCTTAACTCGAAAACGGGAATCAAAACACGACTGATCAAGGTTAACTGGTAGTAGCTCGACTTGCTCGTATGCTGGTGTTAACGCTTCAGAAGGACATTTAAGCTAGCTCTAATACCATAGAAAAACCAAATAAGTACTCACGTGAGCTCGGGCAAAGGGCTGCACCATATTTCTAATTGTTGGCTTTCACGACATATTTTATACAATTTCACTATACTAAGGTTGGCGACGAGCGGTTCAATTCTTAAGGGGATCCCGCTTACAGAGTTAGAGCAAGGGCGGGCGATGTATATACTTTTTTTGAACAGTGTGCGTGCCTCTATTCTATTTTTGAGAGTCTTCAGTCCGTTTACGTAATATTAGTTGTGCTTTTCATTCTCTTGGTGACAGAGAGGGCGCTAACGGAGTGTAGTGAGGTAATTGCAGTAAGAAGTTAGTGTTAGTTCATACTATCTATGTGAGTTCAATGATTTGCAACGTTTCGCAAGAGCAAGCGCGGAGAGTCACCCTTAGCATCCCGAACTATAAGCAGAAGCAAAGGAAAGAATCCGTTCATATGCAGTTGAAAGATAATAAACAGTATAATTAGCAGGAGCAGGAGGCAGATTAGGAACTATACAGATCCATGTTATCAAGAAGAAATGCATTGCTAGGATTTTGATGAGTTGAAATAAGTCTTTCCTATTACACGGGTAGTGGAAGCCCTTTAGCGCTACTTGCCCAGTTGCTTGGCCCTTCCCACACCTTACCTTACTTTATCACTGGAACTCGTATTGAACCTAGGGATGAAACAAGAACTAGGCGAACAGATGATCTTATAGATGATGAAACTTGCTAATATGAATTCTGTAATTCCATTCTGAAAGTAGTCAACTCAATTCTGAAATGGAATGTTGTAACAGGTACTATACAAAGATGTAACAGGTACTATACAAAGAATAGAAAGAATAGGATAGAACAAAGAATAGAAAGAATAGGATAGATTGCTCTGAACCAACCGGCGGGCTATGAAAACGAAGAATGCAACTACTAAACTAAGAGCTATAGGAGCAAGAGAGGGCGGGGCGAGTTTACATACCCAGACTGCCGCTACACATTATAAGTCATATAGCTAACTAGTTGACTTCTCTGCTAAAACATCTTCTGCACCCGAACTGGACTTTCTTCGCACAGAATTCGATTCCCTTACGCTACAACATCTCCTGCACCCGCATTTGAGTCTGGTGGTATAGTGTACTTTTTGCTCCTCTCTGAGTTTAGAGTTTCCTCAACTGATTCTTCTCTAGGCTCGGCTTTCTCGAACAGAAAGAAACACCACAATCAGATCAGGCAATAAGAGTAAACGAACACAGGACTTGCTCAAGGCACCGAATGAATTCATATATCAATTGTTTGTCTCCAGCTCGGAAAGGACTCTCAATCTGGCAACACACTCCTCCGCGCTTAACTCGCTAACGCGCAACAGGCAACTCGCTGACGCGACACATGAGTTGAAGCCATATAAGTTGTAGATTCATTCTCACTTTGGAGCTATAGTTTGCTAGGCACTAGCCCATCCTGTTAGTCAGTAGTTGAGGAGCGAGTTGTTAGTGACACTATTCCTTGTTTAAGTCCTGTATGCCTTTGTTTCATCCTTTTAGTGACCTCTTTCATTCCATATTGAGAGTTATAGCTCTGGTAGCAGTAGTAAAAGCCTTACTTATGAGAGTGAAAGAGTAGTTTCATTTCAAATAGTATTAGTTTGCTTCTTATAGGCAGTAGTTAGGTTCCTGTTAGCATTAGTGGAATTCCCATAGTTGTAGTTTGATTCTTTAGTTCAGTGTCGGATCCCTAGTTAGGGGAAGAAGTCTTCTAAGTAGTAGTTCGATGCCCGAGTTAGATTCTTTCTATTAGTAGCTCAATTGCCTGTTAGCACCAGTTTTTGTTTGAAAGCAAGCAATGACAGAGGAGCTATAGACTTAAATAAAGGCAGGGTTTTCAGCCTTGTTAATGCGTGGAGTAAGTCTGAGTTGTGTGTTTCAGTACTACCTGGCCTGGCCTCTACTTCAGACTGAACTGCGGAACTTGCCTACTAAATCCTCTTTAGCTAGTGTTCGTCTTCTTAATTCGGTATACCATACCTCTATTCCGGCTCATCTCATCTCATCGCTCTCTTGCTCTTTTCACTCTGTCTCCTATTGAAATTATGACTTTCTTTCTTTCCCGCTTCAAAGCCAATACCAGATCCATCTCCATCTCGAAGTAAACCAGTCATTTCTTTCGAGCACCGAGCCGAGTCAAGCAATAAATACTCTCATTCTTTGCTTGCGCCATAGAATCTTTTTTCTCTGATAACAAGCGGAGCAGGAAATTCAATTGAACTTTCGAATATCCATTATAGTGCTAAGAGGCCGAGTCAACTACTCCCGTCCCTGTAGCTGCGCCAACACCTAGATATCTGACCTCTTCTTCTCTTTCTCCGTGTGCAGGCAGTAGAGAAAAGACATTTGGAATTCCATTCTCACTTTCGAGCCGAGCACCAGATTTCTAACTCGCTTCTTTCCTTGCGGGTTCCCTGGCCTACCTCCCTCCGTGTTTGATTACTAGGTTTTTTAATGCCTCGCCCTTGTTCTTATTCCATTCTTATTCCGACTCTTTCTCCTGTATAGTATTCTCCCGTATAGTATGTATTCTCTTTTCAATTCCAGTATCGTGTATTCTCTTTATCCTACTCCTTGCCCAGTAACTCCCTTGGGGGAATCGGTACTATGGGTATAGTAACAGACTTCGGGCTTACTCCTAGACTACTATACTACACCTCTCCTCTGTAAACTAGGGATTACTTGATCACTGCCTCCACTGCCTCTGCAAGTACAACATCTGCCTCTGAGACAACTAAAACAAGTAGGAAAGTTAGCATTCAATTAGAATAGTAGAACAGATGAAACAAGGGAAACTAGGGATTACAACTTAACTAACGGGGCACTCTCCGCCAATGTCCTTACTTATCTTATTACTTATCTACTGCCGCTACGGGCCACTCAATGTAATCGACCCTTGCTTTGCTGTCTCTACTCCTCACAGACCTATACCCCCATTTCTTATATCGGCTCTTCCCTTCTTCGCTTAAAGTCTCTGAACTCTCTCGGGTTTTCATTCAGTCGTTAACCACTGATCCGATCCGGGTCTTTGCTCCACTTAATATGATTCTGACTATCCTTCCTTTGGTTCTGTAGTTACTGACCTAAATTCCTATGTTGTAGCATAGTATACCTTTAATAACAGCCATTCTGACTAAACTTATGGAGAGACCAGCCCACCCATAATAGACTGAAAACACTGCTTGATGGAATCGAACCAGGGAAACCCATACCTTAACTCAAAGTAGGTAACAGCGCCCACTACACAGGACTTCAACCAGTGCTTTTAAGGCTATATAGCTACCTCGGATCTAACCCTTGCTTCAACTCTCACGACTCCACTTGTATTCTATATCCCAACTATAAGTCTCACTGCCCTTACTGTTAGCCCATCATCTCTGCGCGGGTTCACATCTGACTTCTAAGTTCTAATCTTATACTATCAGACCGAAACCACACTACTTAATAGAATCTCTAACTACTATAAGTGGGAAAGAAACTCCGAAACCCTATTCTGATTTTCCCCGGAGAGAGCTAGTAGTTTCAAATGCGAAATCAAGCCTTAAAGAAAGGAGTGGGAGCCTTAAAACTCACCTCGAAGGTAACAATGCAAGGCAGGAGCGTAAGGCCCTAACTCGAATGTAAGAGTGCAAGAAGGGAGTGGCTGGTCGGGAGACAGAAAAAGGGGACCTCATAAACCAGGCCGGGAGACAGAAAAAGGGGACCTCATAAACTAGACTTATTACCACTAGTTTGATTCTATTCCTATATGCGCTGGGCTGTACCCACCAAGGAACTACTACAAACTTAACTGCACGCAATAAACAAACATTATGTATATATGTATTTGTTCTTATTCTTGTTGTGCTCGAGCGGTAGGTTGCTCCTTCTCTATTCTTTGTTGTATTTTCATAGTTGTCGTTTTCAGGCTTGCTTTCCTTATTCCAATTCTTATTCGTATGTTGGATTCCCGGGCCAAGTAACAACTATACAAGTATTAATACGAGTTAACACCAAGTCAAGTCCTTTCTTCGTCAAAGATACTCGTATTCTTTACTTATAGCTTAAAAGCCTCTCCTCAGGCTACAACTACTGATTCAACCAGACACCTCTACTTGTCAACTTCAGAGAAGACTAAACTAGGGATAGGGATTCAACAAGAACAAGAGCTGGAGACTACTATCTTATTCCCCAACCCCTTCTCTATACTCAGGAAAGCCAGACAAACTACAACTACAAAGGCTAAGAGTTACTTCACACTATGTAATAGGTATAAGAGCCGTCAACTGGTTCCCTTTCCACTCTACCTGGCATACCACACAGGTTCAGATCCCTTTATCTTCTTCTCTTTCACTCCTCTGCTTGCACCTCTACTCTAATACTACTGCTATACTCACTCCTCCAGTTTATACTATGTTCTTTATCGCACTCTTCCCAGTCACTACTAGTGTAGTAGTCCGTAGTTAAAGGAGTTGTAATGAAATAGCTGAGTGCTTAGTTAAGGTAATAAATTCTCACTAATTCTAATAATAGGAGTGAATCGTGGTTATGAAGTTAAAGGATGTAGGATGTAGTAAGTTCCTAGCGTAGCAGCGAGTTTCAAGATGTTAGGCTCAAATGCAACTCTAGGAGCTTCCAGTGGACAAGATAGTCAATTCTCCGACTTTTCTTGCCCGTTCAATTAATGTATTTTTGAGTGTATGAAAGGTTCATGTTTAAGAGCACGCCTACTCTTTCCCCTCCCTCTACATTCCTTGCCGCTGCAAATACTTGACCCCTATATGACTGACCTCTTATCCAGCTACTACTACAGCGTATGATCCTTTATCTCAACCTCACTTTTCTATTGGAGCTAGTCCTGCAGTTGCTCACCAATTACTTAAGGGCTAGAGCACTCGAACTCTCCTTGAAACAAGGAATTCTTGACTTAGCTCCCTCTTACCTATTGCTGCTCAGGGTCAACTTCAATTGTTGCAAATCTAAAACACCCTTCCTTATTGGCTGTTCCACGACACTTTTGCCTAACATATTACTTGTTCAAACTATCCGGGACAGGACAACTTCTGGCACAAGACGGAGTATCAGGTACTTACCCTTGCTCTTCAAAACTAGTATCCAGTACTTAACTTAATGCACCCTTGCTCGTCAAAAAGGCTTACTGCCCCGCTACAAGTTGCTTAATCTCTCTATAACTCGCATATCTCATAGGAATGTAATAAAGTCCGAAACTCCTAACAAAGCTTACTTATTAGCTTGTTCCTCTCGCTTCACTGATTCTCTCTCTTTCGTCGCCAACTCATGAACTGAACTTAGCCCTTACTTTCCACTTGACCGCATTAGCTTCATCAGAAGGAATAGATGATGACCTTCAAGTAAAGTTCTTTAAACTCAACATCAACAGGAGCTCAGCGCTTTACCCCACCAACGAAGTAAGCATTAGCACGACAATCATCTACTTAACTTGTTTCTTACTTAGAGTCAAGGAAAACCCTGGAATTGATCGTGATCTAGCAGCAAAGCTAGTAATTGCAGATGAAACTAAAACGGAAGATTCTCCTGCTTCCTTCACCATATATGGCTTCTACTTTTGATACTGATCCTGTTTATGGAACAATACTTTCATCTGTAACTCCCAGTTCGAAACCTTCCTGCTAACTTTTGCACTGTTCCTTGACCTGATACTTGACCGCTACATGGGCTATCTGCACCCGAACTCTCGTAAGCTGCAGATGGTAGTTGAGTCATTCAGATTGCTAAGTATCGAGATAAGAGCATATAAGTAAAGAATGTAATTGACTCTTGAAGATGAGACTAGAACAAAAGGTGCTGAAAGCCACTCAAGCAAGAAGTTTCCAATTGGCCATTAGCAGGGTAAGACATAGGTTAAACCACTCGAACTCCCCGTTAGCGCCAAGTAAACTAAAAAGCTTAGAGTCCACCAAGCTACGGATAGACAAGTAGGAAAGCAGACAAGAAACTACTAAACAAGCAAGGGCGACAGGGCAAGTAACGACTACTAAGACATAGCAAGTAGGCAAGCACCGTAGACAAAAACAGCCCTGCAAACAGACAAGCAATAGTACTAGAGCAAGAAAGAAGACATGGCGTCAGCAACTGCCAAGCTACTACTAGATGAAGAATTGCGGTAACTATAGGAATTCTTTGACTCCTGAGTTCAGAGTTCAGTTCAATTCCCACTTGACAACTTGCCTACCCGACCTCTAGTGTTAACGCCTAACTCTCCTCTGATCTTGCCTCTCTCTTTTCGTTAGAAAGAAACTACTAGCTTCCCTTGACTCTCTATCCTCTGATCTTTCCTCTGATCTTGCTCATCTAACTTGATTCTTAAAACACATAGTAAGTAGTCAACTAGTTCTCTTACCGACCCGACCTCAACTCTCAAGTCCGAAGCTTCTGGTAGAGCCAAGCCAAGCCTACCCTACCTCTAATAAGTGCCCTACCCGAACTAACTCTCAGTTCAGAACCACTTCTAGACTACCTCCCCTCTGATCTTGCTAATCTACTTCTGTAAACTCCCAATCTATCTTCTCTGTCAACAAGGGATTCCACCACTTTTCCTTGGCTCTGTAAACAAATACAGATGCAACTGAACCACTACTTGGACTAGACTTTAGCTAACACCCGAACCACCCCAGTACACTTTCTTGACCACCTCCCCTCAGTCAACTAAGAAAGTTATTGCTCTGGTCTGGACTACTCTCCTCTGGCAACAACAACAATGAGTGGACTCCCACTGACTAGCTACCCCCACACGTTTAAGGCTTATACCTATGAGTGGAATTCTGATCTCTGATCTTACTACTTAGGTACTATAGCATCTTAGAATTAATACCTTAGTTACTTGGCCCGGGGTTTTTGAATAGCTCAGCAGACTTCCTATGGCTCTTTGAACTCTTTCTCCTCTACGCCTAATTCCCTCTGAAAAGTAGTTCCCCGTGGAAAGCGAGAGAGCTTTTGATGGAAGAGGAATGACTGGTTCAATGGTTTGGAAGCTAAGCTCCTTAGAAAGGATTGACCGAGCCCCCCTTATTTGCTTTTCCTGTTTGCTGCCTAATAAGCAATTGACTCTTTGTTTGCGATTCTTTCAAGGAAGGATAGGATCCATCCGATCATATTGGCTCTATAGTGGAAAAGGTCTTTCTTTCATGGACTATATCCCAGCAGACAGCGACCCTCTTACTCACGTGTAACGAATCAGATGGTAGGATTCTCTTACGTACCTGGTATAGGTAGTTAAAAGATGCCTTTTTTCTCATCGAACAGCGGAAAATGCAAATACCTTTACTCCCTGGGCACTTCCTTCGTCTGCTTTCTTCCGCCAGTACTCTTCTTGCTCCTATTATACTATTCTCTTCTCTTTGCTTTTCGCCTGCCTAAACTCACCGACTTGGATATTCCTTTTACGTACGTGAATAAGTCCCTTGCTTGGCTACTTTATTACGCTATGATTCCCAAAGAGAAAGAAATAGAGGTAAGTTGGTTGGCTAGGCAAAGTCAGATGGTATAGTATAAATATGTCCGTATCTCTCTAAACAGTGGGCAAATTTCTTTGGTGGGTGAATTAGCTCAAAAAGAAAGGCCTTCTAAATCAAAAAGAAAGAAGGTTTAATACGAGGAGTTAGAATAAAATAACCGGAGGTGTAGCTAATGACAATTCGTGTTGAGTCTATTTTGGTAATGCTTGAGAAAGATTGTTCTTTACCTTACCCTTCCCACCGACCTGTTGTTTTCCTTCCCCGAATAGATAGACCTTTTTGTCTTAGTGCAGATCGAAGAAGATATTGTTGGTTGAAGTCACCAAGCAACGTAGTCGACAAGACACTACTAACGACCGCCAAGACACTACTAACGACCGCCAAGGCACTGGGCAAGTAACTACTAACGACCGCCAAGACACTACTAGACGCCAAGCAACAGCTACATAGCATCAGACTGTCACTCACTAGCTTCAATCTGAGGAGCCACATACCAATACTAACTCAGAGACCCCGAACACAGGACCACTGACTTAAGGCTTATACCCAATAGCTCACCTCTCTACCACTACCACCAAGAATTCAACACAACCCTAGATGCTGGCCTAGTCACAGACTTCGGGCTGACTCCTGACTCCTGACTTTCCTCCTTACTCTTGACTTTCCTCCTGACTCCTGACTTCTGGGGCAATCGGTGGGAATGTAGCTATTGGTTAAGTAGCTATTGGTTAAGGCTTATACCCACTAGTTTGATTCTGACCAGTGAGTTCACCCCGACCCTACTTCTTTCTTGAATTTGAGCACCCGAACTCTACTAAAGCTTAGTTACATCCCTTTTTCGGGTGATTGGTGCATTTTCTTGAAGTTTTGTCCTTGCCAGCTCCATTCTATGACTCACTTGTTTTAGGCTTTGATGCGCTGGTTCAAGTCTGAGATGCACCGGTTGAAGGCTGTTCCTCATCAGTATCGGGCTTGCTAGCACTGGTTGGAGTCTTAAAAGAGTTAGTTCAATTCTGCCCAGCACTAGTATAAGTCTGTTAGTTGGTGCACTGGTTCTGCCACTCCTTAGCTTCAGTCCGGGTCAAGTAGGAGGTCAGTCTGGTTGTTAGGTGCCTCAGTCGGAGTCTAGCTCCCCTTGCTTTAAGTCTTGGCTACCGAGACCCTGTATCAGGCTTTGACTCACTTGTTTAAGTCTGGTTCGGAGTATTAGTGTTTCAGGCTGTTGGGGCAGTGTTTGGTTCTTTAACTACCTTGTTTCAACCGGTTTCCTATATAAGTGGAAGTAGTAATTATGGAGGGGACAAGCCTACAAAAGAGATAGATTGTATCATTGCTTAACACAAGCTCCCGACCCGACCTCTACCTTTCTTTCTTCCTTTCTTAATAAGAGAAGAATTCATTTGATAGCTATTTTCTTATACTAAACGTCTACAGTGGCAGTAGAGGAGAAATGCAAGTTGAAAACATCCAATTACTTAAGGGCACAGGGCGACTCTACAATACCCCGGCTCATCTATATATGGCTCAGTCCAATCAATAACTCCCCTTTGGCATTCTTCCGAACTATGAGACCAAACCACAGCAATAAGGCTTAACCGAGTCCTAATGAATAGCGTCAATCCTCTTAGGTCCTATCGAACAATAACTTTACTACCAATCGGACTACCTGGACTACCAGTGTCGGACTACCTGGACTACCAGTGCTTTCACTTCACACGGATTCAACTTCAACACCCGGCCCGGCATCAGATCTTATTCCGCATCTCTACTTTCTTTCTTGATTTATTGATTTCCTTACCACCCCGCTTCTGCTCTTGAAACTAAATCACCCTTACCTGTAGCCGACCTATCCTTTCAGTGCCGACCTAGACTCTAACTTACCTCGACCGGGATTTTGGATAGCAAAGTCATTACTTCAGTACTTATAGCTTCCTGGCCTATCCCTTACTTTAGAACCAGAACAGTGAATTCTGCATCTGTATTCCGACCCGACCTCCAGAACTGCTTACCTTGATTCTTATTAAGAACACTGCTTCCCTTGCTCTCCCATTAAGTACTCTTCACTTGCTCTCCCATTAAGTAAGTTAAGGACCGAGCCAAAGATAAGCCCCAGTCGAGTCCCCCTAGAATGAAAAAGGTAGCCATCTAAAGCTGCCCTTGTTGTGAGCTAAAGCCCAAGAAGTACTAGTGGAGCTCTTTCACTTTGTTTTGATTATTATACGCACAGAGTATCAATTCTCATTAGCGTTGGTTTCATTCTCTCTTTTATTTACTAAATTCCTTTCCTTATCTATTATCTTATAATATCATATGTTTTGCTTATCTATTATCTTATAATATCATATGTTTTCTGTATCACGAGAGAGCTCTTGCTCCGGTGTTCGTTCAGTAGAATCCCTATTCTCAGTGTATTATGAGTAAAGTCCTTATTGCTACCTATGTCATTGATACACCATTACTACCTATGCCATTGATACACGCAATATAGTGTTCATTGCTACCTATCTATGCTATTGATCTACTAAAATGAAAAGAGATAGTGATTGTGCTATCGACGAAAGAGAGAGAATCTGCAGCCCGCGAGAAGGAACTAGTTGACTTCACTTTAATCGGGAGTTCACCTTTTGAATGCTAAGGTGCAAGTGCTACTATAAGTTCAACTAGAAGTATAAGGTATCGTGGTAGATCACCATCAGCAAAAGCAAGAGTTTTGGGTATTGCATAGAGATATACGGGTCATATTCCTTCTGAATCAGCAGTGCCAGTTAAGTCCGGAAAGTCAGCTGATAGAACAGAGGCGTAATCCTTCTTTGCTGGTGAAGAAGTAGTTTCAAGTAGAGGTCGGGTCGAGTGCTATTTTAGTTGCATCCACAGTGGTTGAATCCCTTGTTAGTAGTTGCATTCTTTGTCCAGTGTACCAGGGAAGGTGGTTTCATTCTATGTCCAGTGTACCGGAGTGCCTTATAGTAAGTTGCAAGCGGGTATCTCGGGCGAGGTAAGCAGCAATCGGGTATTGGTACTAAATCAATAAGATTCCACTTTCAGATTTCATATATAATATAATAAGTGGGCGAATCCTGCTAATAAGATCCTTCCTTCACCCTTACATTTGTTCATCGGTAGAAAGCCTAAGATCCTTTGTTCATCGGTGTTAGTAGCAGTTGTTCCCGAGTCCTGTGTTTGGGCACCCGCTAGTCAATTGAATTCCACTCTGCTGTATGAAGGTAAGAAACATCAGAATGAGCTAGGTTCTATTCGAACAGTATTGCCAGGACAGTGCTTTTGTTAGCTACGAGTATCCCAATTAATAGTAAGGGCCCTACTTCTTTATAAGATGAAACAAGGGATTACTTTCTCACTTCCTCTGATCCTGATACAGGCAATTCTAGAATAAGATAATAATTCATTTATAAATAAGAAAGATAAGAGTCAGCAGCGTAAGGAAAGGAAGCAAGAGAATCCGCTGTGTGAGTTTAATCCTGGTGAGCAACAGTAGGAGTTCATATGTGAAGCAACAGGTGGATCAGCAACTCCAAGTCAGCCAAGCAGACAAGTAGGAAAGTAGAAGTAAGTAGAATAGGGAAAAGAAGGAGCTGAGGCTGCCAATGAGATATAGGAGCTAGGAGCCTTAGTTCAAAGAGTAAGAGGAGAGGGAAGAAATAACCTGGAAACTAAGAGTGCAACCAGGTAGTAAAAGAATGGAACAGGTCAGGGCAAGAATGAAACCAGTAAATCTTAGAATTGAACGTCGTTGTATAAGAATGAACCTAGTTGTCGACTGGGGTGCGAGTAATAGAAGTTCATACCAGAGTTGAGGAATAGAAGTTTCTACTGGAATTACTGAATTGAACTAATAAGGGTAGAGTTAAAGAATAGAACTAAGTCGACTCAGACTGAAACCGGTGTATCTGAGACTTCACCCATGTAGTTACAGGCTATCCGACCCGAGTGACAGGCTAAGAGTGGAGCTAGTAAGACTTAAGGAGTGCCCCAACAAGCCCGATACCAGTGCCGGGCAGAGTGAAGCGGTGTAGTATGGGTCTTGGTATGTAGCTGCTCAGGCTGATGCTCTGTATTGGTAGCTAGGGTCTAGTAGCTGGTATTGGTATGTGGCTCCTCAGACTGAAGCGTGCCCCTACTATGTTGGGTAGTTAGGGACTGAACCAAGGGAGTTACAGAATCAACCCGGTGAGTCAGAGAATTAGACCTATGACCTGAACTCCTCATTTAGTACTAAGAATCAAACTCACACCTAGGAATGCTGATACTAACAACCAGACTTCAAGCACTAACTCCAAGCCCGATGCAGGGTATTATCAGACTGATTGATGCTTTGGGTAGCTAAGGTATCTAACTAGTAACAACAGGACTCGTACACCCAACAACCAGCCTGAAACCAATGAATCCAAGAATTGAAACGAGTACAACCCAGACCGAAACTAGTGCATCTAAGACTTAGCCCAGTGAAAGTAAGCCTTAAGCAGTGCCAGCGGGAATCAAAGTAGTGCTTGTAAGAACCAAACAGTGCACTATCAGACTCAAACCCATGCTTCCAAGACCGAAACAAGTGCTGGGCAGACTGTTGCTGGGCAGATTGATACCAATTCTCTCTCCACCTCTAGTAATACCAGGTGGAGCATATCTCTCAGTTATACAGTGCTTTGAGAATTACTGTATATACTTGGCTGTTGCTTCATCGCTCGATGGATCTGTGTTGACACTGGCCCAACCCCAGAGATCGAATACCAGACTGCCCGTGTGGAAGGCAACTCTGTTTAGCCAGCAATCAAAATCCACCCATAATCCAGTGGTCCAAGCAACGGAAACAAATAAGTAGGCTAGGGCTTCACCTAAGTTAGGTTAGTGAATTGGTAGTTCTTCACACAAGTCAAGACTTCTGGTTAATGGTTTCGCTCCCCTACAATATTGCTTGCTTGTTTTGAAACCTCTTGTTAATGCTGGAGCAAGTGCTTTGGGCCCAACTAGTCCTGATTTGACCATTATGTATTAGTTGCGAAAGTAAGTCAGCAGCAACCCAATCTTCTCTTCTGCGCTCGATAGATTCCTGTTTGCTGTTTGACAAGGAAGGCGCTAACTGAAAGGGAGTTGAAATTCCTACTTACGGGGGAGTTTACACAGGATCAGAAGTCGAAGCAAGATCTGTAGATAAGAGCAGAAGCTATAGGGCGAGTGGAGTCTGGCATACCCGAACACAGGACTTGGCGACGAGTCAGCTGCTATAAGGTATAGATTAGTAGTCGATACAGAGCCAATTCTTCTTACCTCAGTTAGATGAGATGAGAGCCTCATTCAGATATGAGCAATAGAGTAGTTGGCTTGAAGACCTGATTGAGAGTCCCTTTCCGAGATACCCCACAGCCTCGGAGACTTCTCTTGCAATACTAGATTCTGAGTGGAAGGCTTTCACACCATCTGCTAATTATAAGGGCAGAGGCAATAGAGGCCCCTATAGTAAGTTGCATCTAACTCCATTTCTTTGATACCAGAATGAGGCTTAGGCTCCTGTCCTTGTTATCAATCCGCTAGCACAGTTGCAAGAGGAGAGGGAATAGAAGTTACTTAACACCGTCGGAATAGCTCAATTCAATTGAGAAACTACTTCAATGGAATCCGTCTTGTTCCCCCCGCTGGGTAAGATAGCAGAGGTCAGGTAGAATCAGTAACTAACCACACCTAGTCTTAGAGTGGAAGCCAGGCAGTTCGCAGTGAGAGTTTAGTCTCGTGGGTAATTCGCTCTCCTATGAGAAGGGTCTCTCGGGCTAAAGTAAGCAACACTCGGGTCTTAAAGCTTAGGCACAAATATAGCATTTAGTAATGAATTCTTTCTGTCTTTGTTGACAGAGGCGAGGCCCTTATAGTCAGTTTATGGCGCCTAGAAGGAAGCTGTCCGGGGGCCAGTACGACTTTATTCTCTTCTTTCTTCCCTTAGTTACGGATATCTTATCTATAGTGATTAAAGAAGCAAGTCAGAATTAAGGCCCACCCTTCAGATGAGAACTCTAGCCCTAGCTTTTTATAGGAACGACAACTATATGAGAATTGCGCAACACAAAGCATTGCTGAAGAGCTCCTAACGACGCCGATACAAAAACGAGAACTCAATCTCTAAGATGTCGACTTTCCCCGCACCCGAAGGCATAGAGAGTCAGGAACTAATTCATATATCTATTAATGAGCTATGAGCTAGTCCAGTATTCTTTTGCACTCTCCTCTTGGCATTCCACTTTAGCTAGAAGCAGCTCAAGAATAGGGTTTGAAATGCATTCTTTCGAATCCTTATATGTTTTTATGGAAATCCCCCTTGGAATACCCCTAATGGAGCAACGAATGAATTTCTTGTGTATACCTGCCCCCGACTCGGCAGCATCAGATCTTATCTCCAACTCTGGAAGTCAGGTTGAATCAGTCGAGCACATAGCAAGTAGGCAAGCGGACTCCTACGGAAGGTATAACACGTAAGAATCACACCGGCAATGAAGGTATCAAACATAAGAACAAGAACAGTTCCAGTAGTCCGATAAGATGAAAGAGCTGTTTCCTTTCTCAAGTCTGGTGGTGTCGCAGGAGAATCTTTAGTTTCAAGATCAGATAGATGCCGAAGAGTGCGAGTGCAGACGAACCCCAATTACTTGACTATACTAACTAAAGGCAGAGGCATAGGGTTATGGTATCGGTGAACAAGTAAGCTGCCCGCTCACGTAAGCGCAACCAGATTAAGTGCTAAGTGGAGTTTGCGAGTGGAATTGAATCGTACCTTCACAGCGCTTGTTCCCTTCCCTGATTTGGAAAAGAATTGAGCTATCTTCGTAACTAGAGCAAACCAACCTCTTTTGAGCCTAAAGTGGAATTGAACGGACACACATATAGAAAAGTAGGTAACCAAACAACATAGCATGGCTTTAATCACTCATATCAGCACCCCTGGAAAGCTCACATTAGCACTTAGGCTACTACAGAAATGACTCTCTCAGGTCAACAAACGCAACACCTGTTGTGGGGCGTTAGCAAGTTAAGCAGAAGCCATTTCCATTAGTGAGATGAGAGTAATTTCACAGAGTCAGCAGTACTTTTAGATCGAAAAAGCAAGGTCAGCGTCAGCTGCTGGCTGCTGGTAGCAAGCAACTCAAACAAAGGCAAAGAGAGGAATGAACTACAAAAGGCTGTGACATTGCTGGGTTATATGGCACATCAGTGGAATTCATATTAGTGTTTGACTCGCCGATCGAAAGAGGGTAGGGTATTCTTCAGACTCTCGATAGACTTAGTTAAGCCTTAACGAGCACCCCAAGAGAAAGAGACGAGTATTCAGTACTTAGGGAAACTCCGACCCCTAACGCTAAAGACAATAACTCCTATAACGTCGATGAAGTAACTAACTAATGACTAGACGCATGAACAAGTAGTAGATTCCCAGAAGCAAGAACAGAGATATAACATAATATGAGTTGACATAGCGGCTATACTTTCCGTTTCTGTCTTTGTCCATCTGTAGCGCTAAGAGAACTTTAACTGTAAACTACCTTCCTGAACCCTGCTTGAACGCTTGCTTCCTTTCCATACTTACTAACGCTGAAGAATGGAATAGAGTGTGCACCTATTTGACTTTCCACTTATCTTGCATAAAAACTGGTTTTGAAAAACGTTACTTGAAGCGCAACTACCGTAGTTGGGCGAGTTAACAATCACTTCTTAGAGGTATGTTGAGCCAGTAGTAAGCGGTTTTGCAGCAACAAGCAAAGCAAGGGCCATAAGTATACGAGAAAAAGCAACGGAATGAAAAGTAGAAGCTATCTAAACTGGGAGATCACCATCAGAAAGAGGTAGATCACGATCACCATCAGCAACTGCAAGCTTAGGCGATAGAACTCCACTAAGTAACGGAACACGCAGGGTAGGGGCAAACCTAGGTTAGGGCTTTCTTTCAACAAGCGAGGGAATAAGATGTTAGGGGCGTCAATGAATTTCTACAGCCTTAAACAAGGCCTTACGCGCCGAGGAAAAGAAAACAGCAAACTGGTATTAGTATTGAGCTCACCTTTCCTTTCCGGTACTTGACCTTATTTCTCCCTTTCCTTTACTACTTTCTAATTATACCTTTCCTTTACTATACTTTTTGAGCTCTCTATCTAAGTCATTCCCCTCTGCCTTACTCACCTGCTAAAGTGATATTTCTATGCTTTCTTTCTGAAGCACATTGTATTGGAGTACGGTTTCCTTTTCTTTACCGCTCCGTTGAACATAAGTGAGTAGAGTTGCTAGTTTGGTTTACAGCCAACACCTTCAATCCATAAATAAGGGAAAACTGCCTTAACTACGAAACACTCAATTATCTAAGCTTTCGACCGACCTTGCTTGTTGCTACGCCCTTGCTATTACACCTAAGTTCCCTTTGACTCTAAATCCAATATCATATCTTTGTGCACCCCAATGGCTTTAAGAAGAGAATATAGCCGTTCACACCACACGCTCTCACGGATATTCCATTCCTCTTTGTGCTGCTCCTATGAGATCTGATTCTGGAAAACTCCCGAACACGCAACGGGTTGCTTCAGCGCAATAAGTGTTAGATATTAATGATTTGTTGATTGCCCTACTGTCTCTCTTGAACTTCTCCCTACTGTCTCTCTTGAACTTATGGTAATGGCGGTTAATGCTTGACGAACTGAACTGTTCAAAGTTTCTATTCTTTTCCACAAGTAAGGACTATGGGGAAGAAATGAGTTATTGAATTAGGCTTAGATAGAATTGAACTGTAAAGTCGGTGTTAACTTGACCTTTCTTGTAATTGAGTTCAGGGTCGCAAAACACTATATTCTATCTAGTTAGTGAGCAAAACACTATATTCTATCTAGTTAGTGAGTTTGAACAAGCAACTCGGTTTACTAAGTTCTCAGTTTATTCATGATTTCCGTTTAGTGCCCCCATTCGATTATGTAGTAGTTTCAGGACAGGACCCTTTCTTATAGCATAGGCGAGATAGATAGCATAGGCGAGATAGATGATAGCATAGGCGAGATAGATAGCATAGGCAAGATAGATGATAGCATAGGCGAAGATAGATGATTCCATTCTGAAATTCCTATATGTGCTGTGGATAAGATAATGAATTTGTATGGTTTACTTGACTCTGTCCCTACTGCTAAAGTATTCTGCTCAGTGGAAAGGTGGAGTAGAAAGGAATTGAAACCCCGGGGCCAAGCACCTAAATACAAGTATAGTAAAGTACGGGTACTCAGAAGAATTCATAGTCAACAAGGAGTATAAGAATTCCAAGTCGGGGGTTGGAAGTATATAGAATAGGAATGGAACAAGTAAGTGCGGGTACGATCTACCGACCTAGTATACGCTTGGCGAGTGTAATCCCGAGTTTAATCCTAAGTGAAGTGAAGTGCTATCCTATAATCTGATATGAATTGGAATTCCAAACCTTTCAATGAAACTTAAACAGTCTAAAGCAAGTCAAGTTTTCGTCAACAAGAACAGGACATTCAACAGCTTCGGATACAGCATCTTCTCTCTACGACTAGGTTTAGGCTTCAACACAATCTTTCGAGTCTACTAACCCATCATGTTCAAGGGCTGGGCGTTTCAGAAGGACAAAGACAGAAACAGAGACCAACCATAGCCTTTGTTGCGTTGTTTAAGCCATGGTCCACTTTCCATGTTGGAAATAACCTTTCAAACCCAACAAGCAACTACGGAAGGACAAACAAGCAAGGGAACAGGCGAGGCAACCAATCCTCAATTGAATTCTTTGTTGCGAGATAGTATAGATTAGAGATTTTGTAATCAACAGGTGCTCGAAAGTAATAATTCCATTTTGGATAAGTTTTGACATATAGGTAGCTTAAAAAACACATAAAAAATAGGCTTTCAAACTCGTCTTTAGGAGGGAAAAGTGATTTGGATAGGTTTGAACATAAGGGTAGCTCACAAAAATGAATATAAATGAGCCCCCCAAAAGTGCTTTAGGAGGGAAATTGGATTTCTTATCGGTTTTGCCATATAGGGAGCTTCCAAAAGAATTGGAAAATGTCCCAAAAACTATGATTTCCCTCGTAACAATTATTTGGAGAGTTTTGAGAATATAAAGTATAGAAAAAGTAGAGATCCGCTGTATCCCTGTATCCGAACTCAACTCTAACTGCAGCTGATCCTACTCAGGGTATAGCTTCCCCAACGCCTGGCCCGGCATCTCATATAGTTCCCGTATCCGGGTACAGCTTATTAGTCTAATCCAGCAGGAAACCCAGATTTGGAGTCGCCCTTTGTTCGGAAACTAACAACATAACGAGTTATAACAGGTTTCAACAAGTCTGGTTTTCGGGGTTAACGTCTTTTATGGTCAATTCTCTATTAAGTACTAAACAAGCAGTTATAGTGCCATATAAATAGTGCCTTTCTCGCTCTTCTCTCACCTTTCCTTTTTCCAGTCTCTCTATTTCTTAAAACATTTCTTATGTCAAATCATCATAGGTTGGCCCGGGTTCTCCTCAAAACTTCCCTTTCAGAAATACATGGGACTCTTTCCATCCGGATTTCTCACTTCATAATAGATTAGGCAATGAGCCGGTTCATATAAGTATACTCAATAATGACAGACTCCCATTGAAAAATAGATGCTCAGTTAGAAAGTACATCCGCTAGCTTATTGCTATAGCAATCTCTAGGTATGTTCAGAGAAATTCCATCTCTGTTAACTTCTGTCACTAGATTCTGAGACATATCCAAATAAAGCATCAATATAGGCCCGCTTTCCCTGGGTTCTGCTCCATCACCTGTACTGGAAGCAGCAGATCCGACTCTCGCACGCACGCACCTCTATGATCCTTTTTCCTCACCATGTCCCGATTCAGCCTTACCTCCCCATGTCCCCCAGAGTCAATCTTTCTTTCATGGGCCTAACGCCCTCGCACCCTCCTCTCTCTATGGCAGCCAAGATCTTTTTCCCCTATGAAGTTCCGTCTTATATCTTCTTTCCCCTTTTGACCCAAGTGAGAATCTTTCTTGCGCCTCGGATCAGCTTTACAAGCCAAAGCAGGGAATATGGTCAGAGGTTGGAAAAGCTCTTCTATTCATTCGATAATAGCACTACTAGGTGGAAGCCAGATCCGTTTCGGACAACTAATTCGGAACCTATTATTATAGTAAGTCCGTGTGAAGTAATAAGTCTGTGTGAAGTAGTAAGTCCGTGTGAAGAATCCTCTATTGGTGCTCAAAAAAGCAGTAAGGCAGAGCAAAAGATCATAGACCCGCTTCTTTCTTCTTTCTACTCTCTCTATCTCTCTCTATAAATTACGGACGGAATCCATTCTATGGAATTTCTCTTTAGAAAAACCATCATCCCTATTTATCTTCTAACTAACGAAAAGGAAAACCAACGCCTCGCCTCTGCTAGGCCCCATTGGAGCTATTAATAAGGCTCTACCAACCCCCACATACATTAAGTATAAGAACAGAACAGCCGGTCCAGAGTAGATAGGCAATGTATAGACTGGAGCGCAATGACAAAAACACTGATGTTATGGAGTATGGGCTTTCTTGTACGCTTCTCCTCCCGTAACCCTATTCTAACATAAGAATATGCCAACTATTTCACCTTATAAGAATATGCCTACTATTTCACCTTATCGTATTGCTATGTTATTTTGGATTATGAAACAACTATGGCTGCCTTCCACTACAAGGGTTTTCTAGAGTGACTTTCTCTTAGATTCAGCTCACTCCCTAATGGCACTTAACTTAGGGTCGGCAGCAATACCTTGCGCAGAACAAACGGAGTTTTCAGAATAGTGTTTCACTCCCTTTGCAGTTAATAGCCACTTCTAATTGTTCGTATATTATTAATGACTTTATTTGCAACTAGCGTATATTATTAATGACTTTATTTGCAACTAATAGAAGCCTTTAGGCCTAGAGCACCTCACAAGTGCTTTGGGCTTAGTTCTGTGCCACCTTTAGCACGCGCCCAGATGAAGAAGAAACTAGGAGTCGCTATACTTTTCAGGTATAGTATAGAAAGAGAAAAGAGGAATTCGAGTTACCGCTGGCATTTCGGAATGTGGGACGACAATATAGGTTCCCGCTTTCTTAGTTTAGGGTACAGGCCCAGAGATAGGATGGAGGTTCATTTGATTTGCGCTTGATTCTAATAAGTTCCAATATAGAAGGTAAAGGCAATCAATCAATCTTATTTCTGATCGCCAACAAAGACGGATGAAACTGATTGAAACCTCGCTTCCTTAACAGAGACCTACGCTCTTATAATAGTATAGCAAGCTAGATTCTTGGACCTACGCTATTATAATAGTATAGCAAGCTAGATTCTTGACTTTGTAGCCAGCAGTAATGGGTAAGTCTAGAGAACAAAGGTCCTTCGAAAGGAAAGTCCGTTTTCAGAATGCAAGTGTTAGTCAATAGAATAGGTTGGGGTTATTATCTAGGGCAGGAAGTAGCAGAGTCACTGAAGTAGCTTAGGAACAAGTAAACAAACAAGGGCTTTCGAACATGTAAGTTTAATATATCCAAATCGGTAATAAGAAGAACTTAGATGCTATGATAGCTCTTTCTCGAAAGATTGTGAGGGTAGGCCGAAACCTTTCCTTGTTGAATGTGTGGGTACCGCCTGTTATAGAATGAATGGTTGTAACCCAAGGGATAGGTAGCTTACTATTGTATTGTTCATCTTTGTGTTATGCGTACATTTTCTCTTCCTCGTTTTCTGTCTGTATCTGTGTTTGCGACTCGATAAAATGCTAGATCAGGAGTAGGAACAAGATAAGATACTGTATACGGGAGAAAGAGTAGGAGAAGATACCATATATGAACCCCTGTTTACGCAAGAAAGAAAACAGAACATATTGAATTGAAAACAAACATATCAGAACCCGGAACAACAAAATAGTCCTGTTGCGCCTAGAAGAGAGAAGAGTACTGTTGCGAAGAGGAAACTCGCCAAGTTCACTTAGCAACTACGTAGTGACAAAAGCATAGAGCCAAGCTACTGTCGAACCGAAAAAATAGAAGAACCTGTTTCCCAGAAACGGATTTACCATTGGAGTAGTTGAAGAGCTGCCCTACCGCCATGAAGACAGGACGCGGAGCCGAATTAAGCAAGTAAGACGAACACTAGCGGCCCTTTAGCGCTTTCACTCGTTAGGAAGTAGGTAAGAGCACAGAGCACCCGGTTGGTTACCCAATTCTTGGAAACAGAGCGAATTCTTCTGTTTCGGGACTTCAAGTTCAATTCAGACTTAATAGTATAGTATAGTACCTGGCCTGGTTCTTTCTATTCTGAGTATAGTACCTGTTTGTTACTTCAATGCCACACTTAATCATTTCCCGACCTCGACCCGAAAGATTCAATCAATTCTTTGACTGCAAAATTCCTTAGTGATAGAGCAAGAGCATCAATCAGTTCATAAATTATGGATTCCATTACTGTTTTACCTAATACAGCTAGGTTAATGCTTTACGGGGGGACTAAGCAATCTGATAGTGTGGGTCATTTTCTACTTTTCTATATGATCTCGGTGATGCTATGATAGCTCGGCGAAAGAAATAGTGGAGTTTTTCTGTTCCATTGGCCTTACTACGTTGCTTGGTGGACTTGCTGATGACAGTTATTAACTCCTAATATTACTGATCGTACTCTCTTATTTGTGCTTTTTATCTGATTCCTCGACCCCGACATTGATGGAATTGTTGGTCTGGTCTACCGCTCTGCTTATGCTTATTCTTCTTAATAGGAATGAATACGATGAAACTGATTGACTTTGACTTCCCATTTTGATGAATATCGAATTTCATTATATGGTTATCCTTTCACTTCAAATGATTCTCACAGCATCTAGATGAGGACGTACGTCTTCTGGGCTGCTACATGAATTGACTGAAATACGGCATAAGCAATGGTTGGTCTATATAGAGTCCAATATAGCAAGCTTCCCACTAGTTTTCGAGAATTTGGTTAATCTTGCGGAATGAGTCTATGTTTCTGCTTTCTGCTTTTTGGATTTATTGAGGAGTGGAAGCTGGTCTGGAACCAGTGATACCCGCTAGAGAGAAAGGGGCAAGAGCTTACTTCTGCGGAGTGCTATTCTATTTTGAAAACCAAAACAACCTGGAATAATGAAGCTCTGTTGAAAATCCAAAATATACTTCTTTACTTGTAGGAAGACATTTGGAACATCTAGCTTGTATAGGGACTACTTCTTTGATGCAGCAATAGCCGTGCTCATCGTTTTCATCTTAACAACTGGACGGAAGGTTTCCTCCAAATCTATCCAATATTATATTATTGAGCAAAGACTGGATTTTGTTTGCTATAAGCCGTTTGTACGTACCTCTAGAAAAAAGAGAAAAGAGCCAGATGCTTTACGCTTGACCTTGCACACCTACTTGTTTCAAATCGATCGCTTACCCTTTCTTTAAGTAAAGGAACAAAATCACTCCCCAGGTATTACTTATTGAAAGAACTTGTAGCTCTGGTCTCTCTCCAACATGATTGAGATGACGCTTCATAAGAATCAAAGGAATTGGGTTCTTTTATGGAGAAGAGAGACTCGCAAGATATACACGATTACAAGTAGATACAGAATGAACAATAAAGTAGGAGACAAAAGAATTGCATGAAAGAAAGCAAATAACAGGACGAGAGATACGAGAGGAATGGCGTACCTCAGGCATGCATGTTGTCTGGAACTGTCTCATGGCTTGAGTCTGTAGAGGAAGAAGCGTTGGTTTACTGATCTCTTTCAGGTCCTGGCTGAGCTTAAACAAGATCTTGTGTTAGACTAAGTTTCTATCTGGTATAAACTATGTAAGAGAGTCACTGGTATAAACTATGTAAGAGAGTAACAGGCTTCTCTGGCTTTTAGATATGTCATAATTCACTGTAATACTATACTTGGGAAAAACTAGACTCATCAGTGTAAGAGAAGTGGAAGTGGAAGCAGTGGAGGCAGAAGGTCGCAAATCCCCACTCCCCCGGAAATTCAAAGCAAAGGCAGAAAGGGATCTGTTCAAACCAGAACTAAGACTAGATAAAGATGTAAGGAGGGCTAATTCCGCATAGACCAATAGATAGATTCAAAAGAACAATGCAATAAATGATCCTTCGGTTCGGTCAGTGATTCTTTCCTTTAGTAGGAAGAGCCATGCTTAGGTCAGTTCCTTCAGTTCGGGCATTGACCAGGTTAGTGATGAAAAGACTTCCAGCGCCTTACTGTGGGAATAAATAGGGGAATTGATTCCGTCTGCAAATGATAGGGTGATGGCTCCGGAGCCTATAGGTTAACATCAAATTATAGAGCCAGATGCTTTCTTCATTGACCAACGGATGCTTTCTTCATTGTAATTGGCCAAGTGAAAGCGGGCGTAGGAGCTCCTTTTTGGTCCAGGCACCTACTACTACTATAGTATAGGGATTTGGAGGACCATATTGACGGTAGCACCAGCAACGGAAGTATACTAAGTAGATTTACCCAAATCAAATACACCTACTCTATTTGGCCGACCCCGCCATGGATTTCTCAATCAAGACGAAGACATATATCCCGGGTTCTTTTATGTTGTTGGGTAAGAAGTGTTGTTCCTCGATGTCACTTTCCCATGTCAACTAAAACCAAACTAAACCACTATTTCCTGCAAGTGTTCCTGTGCCTTAAGGCGAGCAAGAGTCTAAAGTTCAGTACTACTATAGTTTTGGAAAGCGACGAAGCAGATCTGTCCTTCTAAAAGAAAGGGTGAAGGATTTCGAATCGCTACGAAAGAAACAAACCTCTTTGATCACTTGTTTTAGGTAGCTATTTAATCCGTCTCATATGTGCGATTACCAATTCCTTCTTTGAAAGATGTTTGCTTAGCCCCGCTGGGATAGACATAAACAGCCAGGATTGCATATCTTACCCATGGTTTAATGGGAATTCATGCTAGAAGCTTGGCGCGCGATTGAATGCATTCCTGCGAGCCTCTTTCCTTTATATATAAGTTCATTATTTATATCTGGTAAGACGGAAGTTCATTATTTCTATCTGCGTTCATTCCGGTACCTAACGGCGCGCATCTCTAAAGCAAAGACAGGTGAGAATTCTAAGAAAGAAAGAAAGCCACACTACTTAGAATAATCAAGAGCTGGCGGGACTACCGGGACTACTTGACTTTAATAGTTCATCTTACTTCTAAGCAGATAGTTTGCTTCGCAAATTAGTAGGAATATGGAATATGAGCTTGTTCTATAAACTACATTCCAATCGAACGGCTCGGAAACCATTATCGATTCAATCTGTAACTGTCCTCTGGGGATTCATCATTCAATCTGACCTCAAGCTGTAGTTTGCTGGGCAGCGAATGGCATCAAAGCGGATGTGCCGCGCCTATCTTGATGAAACCAGAAGCTAGAGTCAGAGTGAGCCCCCATGTTGTAAGTTCAAAGAATGGCTTTAGTAGTGGCACAAGACAGATTTCAAGCAAGGCGGAGTGGGAAAGCTAACCCGTTCGCTTAATCTTACCTTCGTCTTCGTTCGGGCTTTGTAGCGAGGAACGTCTTACATCGAGTTTAAGCTATGCCAAGAGATCACACAACTTTGATACGGTCGGTTCCCTTGGTAATTATTAAGGGGAAGTCCCGAAACTGAACTAGTGAATTGATAGGATCATTGCTAACCCATTGGCTTCACGAGATCGGATAGCGCAACATAGGGCATTTTCTTAATGATAAGATTCTATTTCTACACTCTAGACATATCTGGCCTCTGATTTCCTTGCCCGCCTAAGAATATGCCTTCCTTTTTCACAGGTGGGACGAAGTCGCATTGATGGAATCGGCCACTTATCCAATTCCGTCGCCGAAAAAGTCAGTTAGGCTTTACTTGACGAGTATACCTTAGTTACCGGCTTATTGCTTATTAAGACCTGCGCGGAGTTTCTTTGCTTTCAACTGTTGTTGGCAAAAGTCAAAGCAGAGCTGACCTGTAGTCCCATTATCCACCTTTATAGACATTTTGGAATAAGGTTCTCTGTTTAACACATCTTGGCCGAGCAGGAAATAAGTGCTTTGTCGGTTGAAGGTGCTCTCTTCTCTACTCCGTCACATAGGATAGATACTTCACTATAATAGTCTTCTATGCATCTTCTGTCTCGTCTCTTGGCTTTCGGGGATATAGTTTCAACCGTATAGATTCTCCCTTAAACACTCTCGCACTAGGAAGGGACCAAAAGCAATATACCGCTCTAGCAAGAGAGACTCCTTTCATTTTGGATCGTAAGTCCACTTTTATTCCGTTTGAGTTTGTTTGCCTTTCGAGTTTGTTGAATCAAAACTTTCGTAACACCCCGTTCGTTGGTGAAGTAAGCCGCGAAAACTAGCTTGCTTATAGTCCCCCGCCTAGCTTCTCTGTAACCAACAACGGATCCATTTCACCGGGATAGCATTTACCAAAGAAGGTTGTCTCAAAGCCACACCCCCGCATAGACACCTGAAGAAACAAAAGCTTAAGGCGCAGGCCGGACTCAGCTAAAATGCGAAACTTCAACTAATAACTAACAGAATAGGAGCACTCATTAAACCTTGGATGGTCGTCTGGTATCCAAATCCAGAATTCATAGAACAAGGAGGGAGCAGAGCTGACAGCAAGTATCCTCAAAGCCAGGAAAAGGGGTTGGTTGGCTTCTGATAGATATTCGGGGGACCCTGTGTTGAAACTACAATCGTATATAAGGGTCTCCGCCTACTCTACGAATTCACATAAAAGGAAGACCTAACAAAGCTAGTTTCTGGGTGATTTCAGGAGACAGAACCGAAGGAGAGGAGCTTATGCCACTCGACAGGTTGGAGAAGAGCGTAAGCCACTCGACGAGGAAGGATAAGAATATGAGTCCTCCTTAATGAAAAAAGCATCAAGTTGACGTTAGAGAATAGATCTTTGATGAAAAATGAAATAGAAAGCCGAGCGAGTTAGACTAACAAGCTCTTTATGTATCGTAGGAATCATTAGAACCGCTGGCCCTAAGACCCTAAAGACACGAGCTCCACAATGGAAGTAGGAGCATCAACCATTTGTCGAATCGAAAGCTTCGCCTACGACGGAACTCAGCGCTTGTCTTACTTTTTTGGATCTAAAACCATACTCCAACCCTGCAACAAATGAGCGGCATATGAACGGAACGAGACCCTTCGAAGAGACTAAGATCGGGGAGAAAAAAGCCCTTTATTACTATCCATTCATTTTATGATTTGGAATAGTTTGTGGATTCTGCAGGTGAAGATTCGGCGTCGGCCTAGGCTTCTTTATACCTTGGATTTGGTACGAGAGCCTATGCTTTAGGAACAGGCTCAGGCCACAACGCTTAAGGTGGAAAGAAAGAATCCTACTCACTTTGTAACACAGACTCAAATGGGAAAACTAATCAGAAACTTCCACTGCGGAATGACCCGGATCAAGGGTATTCTTATTGTAGTTATAGAACCCATATTGGCTTGGCTACTTGAATCATTTATTCCCCTCTTTTATAGCTGATGATTTGGCTGAAGCTTTGGATTCTGTACTTTATATTAGGGTAGGGGGAAACATGAGCTTTTGGTTTTGATGCTCCAGTGGTGAGTGTAAACCCACCGAAGCGAGTGTGACAAACCCAGTTTTGACTTTCGGGGAAGTGCTCCAATGTTTAAAGCGGAAGACGAATCAGAGAGAAATGGGTATATATCTGCAGGGGCGGAACAAGAAGCAGCGCTAGCTAGCTACAGGACAAGACTCAAAGTGGGCTTTCGTCTCCGGGTAGAACCCAACGATGATAAAGCCTAGCTATCCTTGCCCGCGTTCTTTCCGGGTAAAGGGCAGCTCATTCGTTTCTATCTCCATCGGGATAAGCTGAAACCTACGCTGTGCACAGCTAATCAGTCATTGCTTGTGTTCGGAGCTATCTGATGTCCATCGTTCCGAGCTACGCAAAGCTGCTAAGCGATCAATCTACCTCACTCCCCCACCTGACTTATAGTTATAGATTAGATCTTTCACTTTACTCATCGATGGAAAATGGATCTTTCGACTATATAGATTCTCGCCCCGCCTAACATCTATCATTCCTTTGAAAACCCCTTTAGCGGCTGCACCAATATAGTATTCTATTATGAATTTGTCTTCTTTCTTATCCGCCTACATAGACTTCACTTATTAACTAAAGTCCAGATCCGCTTTGTCGCATTCCTCCCCTTCTCCTTCGCTGACTAGACTCGTGCCCACTCCACTGTCGATGAAGAATGCGGACGTATAAGCTTTCCTTAACAAAAGCATTCCCTTTCCCGCTTTACTGGAGCATTTCTTTACTTGACCGGACCAATTCATATATATATAACCCTGACAAAACGAAAAGAATCCCATTTGTCTATGTTCTATACTGTATACGCTCTTCTTACCTGAATTGCTTTAGGTATTTTATTCGTTCCCTTTCAAAAGCTTACTCAGGCTCATATTCATAGGGGGGCGCCTATTTCTCTGTAAGAAGAAGAGCCCTTATTCTTCGGGTATTAAAGAAAGAATACTTTTTTCTGGCTGAGGATGCTAAGACCGGATAAAGACAGTCGACTTACTTATTCTGTGCATTTGCTTTGGCATTTGTCCCTTGGCATTCCTAAAGTCAGTGAGAAAATCTCCTATCCGGCTCGTTCCAAGTATTCCATTCGCTCCTCTCTGCATTCAGCCCATGAAGCTTCCCCACTTCAAAGCCTTGGGCTGGGCGCTTGCCTGGGCCTCTTAGTCAACTATTTCGCCTTATTGAAGGACCTATTCTCTCTCGTGGGCTATTGGCAGTCCCATTTTCCTAGGGCCATTTCCATTCCTAAATCCAATCTCAAGCGTTACATTTGGTTCTTCTTTACTGCTTTCATGCGGCTGGATTTCGCTTCTTTCTAAGAGCCGTAGACAAAACTCTGGACGGCTAGTCTCCTTCTGGGCTGACCCTCCTGACTCATGATTGTAAAAGATCATGTCGAGTGCGAGCTGGGGGCCCAAGGTTATTGGTTTTGGAATGAATGGGATTAGACTTGTCTGTGAAAGAAGATCTGTCCTTGCCAGCGCGAGTCAAATCCTTATAACACTTAGAGCAGCTCTGGATCTGGCATCAATTGTTTATCCTGTATGATCAGAGCACCGGTTCAGGCATTGGGAGTTGATTCGATAAGAGTCATTGCGGAGTAGAGAACTAGCAGCTGCTGTTGGAAGATGGGATTGTATACTTGGCAACCTCTTTATTCCTAGACCTAACTGAGCGAGAACTCTAAGGAATAATCCCTCAAAATAGAAAGAAGGACTATCTCTGTCTTTCCCCCTATGGCAGCTTAAGTCTTTGCTTTAACAAAGTCAAAGAGACTATCTGTATTTCCCCCGATAGCTTAAGTCTTTGCTTCGACTAACAAAGTAAAGGACTGTAGCTTGAGAAAGACTGATTTCTTGGTGTTGGGCAAGAAGGGAAGGATTATTTCAAAGTCAAGTGAACAGAGCCTTAAGGGCAATCAGGAGAAAAGAGAGCAGATTCACCTCGCACTCAACTTGCATTTCCGAACTCCACTTGATGATTCTGAACCGAACCTATCCTTGAAGTTATGAACTGGAACTTGAAAACTAATACTATATTTTATAGGGCTGAAGCAACTCGCCGACAGCCCAGCTACGGGTGACACGCAACTACATCCAATTGAAACAAGCAACTACAAGTATCGAGTTCCTAAGCGAGGTTAAGCTCCCGAATCAACAGTAGAAAGTCAGTAAGCTGCGAGTGCGAGTGGTGTTGTCAATTCTGCAAGTGACGTTTCTTGGGGAAGAATCTTGTAGTGAGTAAGCTGCCCTGAAGTTAATGGCGAGAGTAAGTGGTGAGTCAGGACGGCAGGAGGAGTCTTTCAAGTCTAGTTCGTGTGTTGTCGATTCAGAAAGTGACGTTCTAGCTGGATCAGGTGATGAAGCAGGTCCGGGCCCAATCGTTCTCGTATCATATAGTCCAGGCCCCATCGTTTTCGTATCATATATAAGTGGGTAATCAGAATAAGTTATATGCACAGCAGTTCCATATTTCCATTCATGTTTTCCTTTACTCGGCACAATAAGATTATTAAGTTCTAAAGTAGTCTAAGGTGCGCCGCTTGGCTTAACAAAGAAAGAATCTCTATATTAGCACAAAAACAGTGAAATCAATTCAATGAGAAACGGAAATAGTGTTCGAGCAAAGGTCTCTGTGTAGTCCCGCTCGCTAACCCACCTAGTGCTCTGTGCTCAAGATATTTGAGTGAAGATTCAATTGCTAAGTAGAAACTCGCTACCGCTATCCATTATGCTTGTTGAGTAAAGAGCCGTATCAGAAGCTGGGTTAAGGGCTTACTCTAGTCCTGTTTCTTTTGTGTTGGCGATTAGAATAGAATCCTGAGTGGAAAGGTTTTGTACGAGTGTTGTCTTATACAGATACATAAGCGGAAACCTAGTTCTCTGTCATTTAAGAATGGAGTGAACTTACCTCCTTACCGCAAAACAGAAGGCTAGATCAGGTAGCGTTGACAGTATAGTAGCAGAGGGGTGTAATCGAAGAAGTAGCGACCCTAGTGCCCCTCTCTAAAGTCATAATTCTACTAGAGAGTAATAATGGAGAGTCTACCCTATCCCCTACTTACTTGATATACAAAGATGACAATACGATCTCGCCAAACCAAGGTGTCTTCGACTAAACTAACTGTTAGGCCTA
Organism: Musa acuminata AAA Group; assembly: GCF_036884655.1. Classification (NCBI taxonomy): domain Eukaryota; kingdom Viridiplantae; phylum Streptophyta; class Magnoliopsida; order Zingiberales; family Musaceae; genus Musa; species Musa acuminata. The sequence goes on from NC_088332.1 coordinate 22,493,498, forward strand.
GCCAGCAAGCTCAGAAGTCGGAATGAAAGTCCGGCTACCAGAGGAGCTATTCTTATATTATATGATTCAGACAATACCTCATTAATTAGATCCGGGTCGAAAGAAGGCCGTGCGAGTGATGATCTCCATCTCTGTCTGTCTTTCCACCCCTTCGATCATTCGCCTCAGAGGTTTGGTACGCTCCCCGACTTTTCCTTTTCGGTGATGAAGAGGTCTATTAAGAAATGCACCCTTATTCCCTTGTTCTATAAAGAAATGCACCCTTATTCCCTTGTTCTATTAATCCGGGGGGCAAACTAATAATGAAATCGCGTATACTTCATATTGGGGGAGAAGATGAATTCAATCCACTTTGATCTCTACTGCGATAACTCATATATAAAGAGAAGGCTTTGCCCCCTGCTTGCTTCTCCTCTTTCCTTTGCCGAGACAGTTCCGGTCCTTATGCTTGATGTTGATAGAAGAGAGGTCGGTTCAGATGTAGCTACCGCTTCCTTTTTATTGAAGCTTGTTCCTCTGCCGAGGTATATGCTGATTTAGTCTGTCTTGTACTCCGAAACAAGGAAGACAAGGAGATACTAGTCTAGGAAGCCGGATGGACAACCTGCTTTTCTTAATTGCTTTCGTTATCTGTCATTTCCATTCATAGGAAGCGCTAGAAGACCCGGGCAATGGCGAGTATCTAGCTAGGTGCTTTCCTGTTTCTAGTCCTCGGTTTTTGCTGTCTTTCTCTAGCTGGTGTCGTTCATAGGCGAGCGAGTTCATGCTTTTCCTCCGTTACTTATGCATAACCAGTGGCTTTCTCTGGGAATGGACTATAGGCCTATGAAGCCTTGGTCTAGAACGGGAATCTCTTATTTCACAGATGAGAAGGTTTTGATCTACGAGAGTCCACTACTGTGAGTAAAGATGGAGACTCAGCGATGCATCCACTGGTCGGTACTACCCTATCCCTGTGGATTATGGGGTAAGTTCCAGGCTCATGGAATGCTTGCTAGGTCTTAAGGATCGCTTAGGGTTTCTCTACAGCATCCGATAATAGGTCTCGTTCCCATATGACCAAGTCCTGTTTACGCCCTTCCTCACAACATGGGGCTCGGGAAAGTGAGTTGGTCTTGAGTTATCTCTTGAGATCTTGCCAAGAATCTACCATTCTGAATATCCTTCCATCGAGTACGCCACCACAACTTTACATCGCCTGATCGGTACATGGTAGCAGTGGTATCAGGCTTGGATTCACCGGTTTGATTCTAACTCTCTAGGCTGCATACCCATACTAGCTCATCAGAGAATCAATACCCACACTAGCTACCCTTCCCATACTAGCTCAATTGATACCCTAGACACCGCATCAGCCTGCAACTACATAGAAGCAGTCCCATACAGTAACATACCGCATCGGTCTACCCAGCACTTGTTAGAGACCTTAGACTTAGGTTAGCCATCCCATACCAGTAACCACCTAGATCAGCCTGTGACTGCTTAGTTCCAATCTCTAACTCCCTTGTTTCGTTCTATCACTCCCAAGCATCAGTCTGCCCGGCACTGGCTCCATTCTCTAACTACATAGCTCCATTCTCTAACTACTAGCATCAGTCTATCCCTTAACAGCATCAGTATAAGGAGCACTGCTTTAAGGCTTAGAGGCATTGGTATCAGGCTTGCACTTCCCCGCCGTTGTCTCAGTCTCGTTAGCAGTTGTTTGGTTCTCGTACTGACTGGTTGAAGCCTGTAACTCCTTGGGTTCACTCTATCCCTTAGTAGCCCAGCAGCCCCCGGGAAGTGGTTTGGTTCTGTAACACCTACAGATCAGTCCGAAACACCTAAGCATCAGCCTGAGTCATATGAGGCCCATTCTGCTACTGCTTAGTTCCATCCTGCTCGGTTTTAGTTTCATCCTTGCCCTTGCTAGTATCCGTCTGTTAGTTGGGTGTTTGGTTCCTGTCCTTGCTCGCTTAAGTCTCCGTGGTACTAGTTTCAGCCTGAGTCGAGTGAATTTGATTCTGAGTCTGCTTAGTTGGATTCTTTGAGCTTGTTCCCGCGCCTTGCTAGCCCTAGTTCCATCCTATGCCTTACCCGGTTCAGTCTGATTGGTATTGGTTTGATTCTGTCACTTCCTAGGCACCAGTACCTTTAATCACTAGCTCCATTCTTTGATTGAGGAGACAATAACTAGCCTCTTGCTCATATACCTGGAAAGGAAAGTAGTTCGCTAACAGAACTCCAAAGCCACCCCCACCCGGAGACAAAGATGAAATCCATTATTTGAATGCTTCTGCTTCATCAACAGAGGAATGAGATGCTTTCACACAACCACCGTAAAGAGATGCTGCACCTTGATACCGCACAGCTTAAGATCTTTGAACGGAAACGGATTCCTCTCTTTCCTTAACTGCTACACCAGTGCTTTATTCTTCCTAAACCTATACTTGAAAGAACCATACTCTGTAATTGAATCAACTCCTTAAACTTCTTCGCCTGTACCCGATCTTGGAGACAAGGAACTTGAAGACCCGCTTGTTGCTGACTTGATAACTACACTTTCTGACTTGACCTCGAGCGGAAAGAGACTCCACTGAAGTACCTTTACCAATAATGCCGCGCTACCATTCTAAACCAGTACTAGATGATTTTCTTCCCTTAACTCAAACTCTTAAGCAAGATCTTGCTTGTGGAATGGAAATGACACTTCTTTTCTATCTAGTGCGCATATAATAAGATAGGAATTGAAGAGCACTTAGAGTTGGTCCCCGGGCCGGGGTATAAATGGAAATAGACGACACCTTCCTTACGACGATACCGCTTTTCTCTTGATCAACTTTATTAACTTATTTAGGGCTACTAAACTGCACTGGAAATATACAAGACTGGAAACTGCTTGAGCAACCATTAACAAGAAGTCTTGGTAGGTACTATAAATGGTGAAGTCAACCACTCATTGAATCTAGATCGCACATTATAGAAGAAAGTCAACTAACATCATTGTTTCAACACAAACTATCCCCGCTCTCTCTACCAATAACTGAACTCGTAGACAAGGAGTGTAAGCCTACGTAAGCGAACAACATATCTGACTTTATAGACAACTTATAGACCATAGTAACTCTTTACCGAGCTTCTGTTGCTTGTTGACTCGAACTTGCTATATAGTAGGGGAGCGCATTAACTACTGGTTTTGAAACGGATAACTGCCTTGCTTTCCTATTTGACTTGATACTTGACTATGCTATTTGACTTCCAACTTTCGTATGCTATTTGACTTCCTGCCTTGCTTATTTGACATCCTGCTTGCCCACTAGCTGTGGAACTACTCCTTTTCTTTCAATCGAATGCCTCAAGGCCTCTTTCTTAGCTTAGGTTATCTCCTTGACAAAAAAATAGACTACTACGAAGGCTGGTGAGAATGTAATGGAACTATATGGCGGAGAACTAACGAGAAATCTTTATCCAACAATCACTTAAACAAAAATCCCCGGTCAGGAAAAGCAAGCTCTATCCAAGAGAGCAGGAACTTTTCACTCTATTACTTAGAACTAGCAGTAACACTCGAAAGTAGGCCACTCACACTGCAACACGAGGGAAACTCACAATGTAAATAGAACTTCTATATTAATGAAGAATACACAGATAGATGGACTGATACTATAGAAATAAGTGTGGAATGGTCTTCTAAACCACTGAGAAATCCCAACCAACTGTAGGGTTTAACTAAGTCCTCTGCTGCACTCTTCCCCGACGATGACACAGCCCCATGAAAAAGCAATATTCCGCCGCTTAATGCTTCTGCTTGCTGACGGACTCTAATACTAATATCTCTTTTCTGCTAGACGGACTCCAATGCTTATATCTTTTCTTCTATTGTGGGTGAAACCACAGGTTATGGATCCGTGGTTACAGGCCAGCATCCAAAACTCAATAAGGAGACTTTACTGACTTTTGCATCTCTAACACCCAGACCCCTTCCTTATGACTCTCAGGAATAGAATTGAAGTAAAGCACCGTTTTCTCTAAGCTTCTACTAGCTCAGTGACTCGAACCCTAGACAAGAGTACTTCATTCTTGCAAGCTACGCAAGGTAATAAACATCTTTACTTTATTAGGAGTGGGTGCCATTGAGTTCGGGGTTAACGCTTAATGGAGTTTCACAGTTGTGTGAGTTAGCGAATTACTAATTACTATATTACAAATGACTATAAGGAAGGCCCGGAAAGATTCCAGAGGTTTGTTCTACTTCTCCTTTCCATTGCAGCCAAGAAAAGATAGCCTCAACTCTATATCAACGTCTTAGAATGCCTTCTGGAATGATGGTTACCCTATAGAATCCAAGGTCTTTCCATTAATCATACACCTGGATTCACATAGTTAGGGGAGGAAGGCAAAGTGTTCAAACTCTTCTCCGGAAAGTAATCTACGGTCTCGTCTCGAAGAGCATAGTTAAGGACAATAAGGCTTATCAAGAGGATAGAGTCCAAGGCTAAGGCTTTCCCGAATCTTATTAAGAGCGTACCCTACTTTGGATATATAATAAGAAGAAGTTCCGGATCGAGCTAGTTCTCTTTCCACTCATAGTTCTCCAAGATCCAAGATTCTCCCACTTTTTGCCCTTTCATTCCTTGATAGATTTCCCATCAGCACCAGTAAGGGTTAGTAACAAATTAGATAGAGACTATAAGCTAAGTCCGGGTAAGTCACTTTGGATATATGGACTAAAAGAGGAGCAAGGTGCTGAAAGCCTCTTATATGGACTGTAAGAAGAGCAAGCGTCGTAAGGTGCTGAAAGCCTCTTATATAGACTGTAAGAAGAGAAAGCGTCGTAAGGCGTTGAAAGCCTTTATATGGACTGTGTAGAAAGAGAGATAAGAAGTAACAACTAAGATCATGGTGCCATCGTAGAGGATCCATCTGCCTCCATTCTTAAAGCAAGGTGCTGAAAGCCTATTATATGAACTCAAAGAGGAGCAAGGGCAAGGTGCTGAAAGCCCAATTCTATGGACTGTAAGAAGAGCAAGGGGAAGTAACAAATGAGATATATGGACTCAAAGAGGAGCAGAGCAAGCTATCTTATAGAGACTAAAAGAGGAGCAGAGCAAGCTATCTTCGGTCCTTAATTTCTTCTGCCCCGGCCTCGCCTCTCCTTTTATTCCACAACCCTATCCATACTAGACATCCATGCCCAATAGGATAAACTCCGTATGAAACCACAGCCCCAATAGGAGAAACTCAGTACTTACAGCAATTGACTTAAGGGCAAAAAAGAGCAGGACTATAATCTCTCTCTCATCTTGCAACAAGGGATGGTGCCTAGACTATTGAGAACCTGTCTAGGGTGGTCAATAAAGTCAACTATACAAAAGATTTAGCTGTGCGAAGAAAGTCAACTATAGAAGAAGTAGAAGAAGGAGTGCGAGAGGAATGCGAGAGGAAACAGTAGTGATAGTTTAGTCTACAGGACAGGTTAAGAAGAAAGAGGTGTTGACAGTTGCCAGAGGTAGATGCAATGGATAACCGCCAAGCAAGGGTTTGTTTACTTTACTTCATACAGGACAGACCCTGACTTAAGTGCTAGTGTTGTCGGTGAAGAACTCAAATCATTCCACTAAAGGGTACGGGTACTACTTGAATTCATACTTATCATACAAATACAGTACTGGTCTTCTACTCTGATCAGATAAAAATCACTACTAACAAGAGTGGAGCTACTGCTTCTTTAACTCGCTACTCGCTACTAATACAGTAGTTGCCTGGACTACTACTTAAGGATCAGAGTTTTACTAAACTTATTCTAGAGGGAGATTCGAATTGGTCACTGTTTCCAGGTAATTCAATTAGTAGGCGTCAATGCACTAGTAAAGTAATGAATTCTTTGCTGTTGACTACATAGAGGTAGGTTCGGGTTGACAGTTCAAGTGAAGTTGCGAGGGTTGGTTAGTTGAACTAGGAAGAGATCCAAGTGCTTTATTCGGGTTTCTCTTTTCACTTAAATGTGAGTTGGGGCAGGGCAGATTGCCTAGTTGCTAAGGCGCGGAGTCAAAGATTTACTTGTTGCGGCGGTAGCTAAGCGTTGACTACCCGGTGGTATTGAAATCAAGAATGGAGTTGAGAGTGAGCAGTAATTAAGGGCACAGGACTCAAGAACCATAACAGTACTACGGGTTGGTTTCCTGGACCATAAGTAGACTCATCGACAACTATAGCAGCAGTGGATTCCAAGTAAGGATCTTCAGCAGTGCAGTGTGGTACGCTAGGTAGAGTGGAATGGGAAGTCAAGTCACCAAAACCCAGAGTGGAATCAAAGAGAGAGGCAAGGACAGGAGCTGACACTGATAGAATTGCAGACGAAACTAGGGATGAAACAAGAAAAGCACTTTCCACGGGCTCAGGCTTACTCTCCAGAGTGACAGACTCCAACTAGCACCAAAAGCTCCAAAAAGCATCTATAGTAATAGAAAGAGTGGAGCGGCCCTGCCGCCTTTCCGCTCGCTACCGTTTTAGCTCAGGCTCCTCCGCCCAAAAAACATCTATTGTAATAAAAAGAGTGGAGCGGCCCTGCCGCGCAACGTTAGTAGTTGCTTGGCCTATTACTATTGCTACCGCACCGAGAGCATCTACTGTAATAACTTCGTTATGACTATTGGTTGCTGCCGCGTAACATTAGTAGTTACTTGGCGCGCCGTTGCTTGGTCGTTAGTAGCTCAATAACTCCTGCCGCGGAACGTTAGCAGTTCCTTGGCGGTCATTAGTAGTTGCTTGGCGGTCATTAGTAGTTACTTGGTTGATGACTTGGTAATAACTCTCAAATAGCAGGATTGTTTCTTACTAGTTGGTTAGTTAGATCTAGTTAGTTGGTTACCTGCTTCTGGTTAGTGACCTTCTTCTATAATACCGGGGGAGGTCAGCTACAAGTGATAAGCCGGCCGCAAGCAGTTCTTCAAGCGGAAAGTAAGGTTAAGGCGACTCCATTCAATTGCCTGTTCCAGTTCTAAGATATGCAGTTTTTAGGTATCCAAAGTCTCCTGTTAGTCAAGTCCTAAGGTTAATGAGCAAGTCCTTTATCCTGTTGTTGTTGTTGAAATAAATAAGGCTTTTGATAAGTGGAATGAAATATGTGAGCCCGCCCACTATTGGAAGAAGTAACACCTTAGACACGTTAGGATATAGTAAGATTCGAACGGAAAGGCCCTTAGACCATTACACAATGGAGCACTTGCTTACACCACTAGTTATATTACTGTATAACAGGGAAGGGTCTCTATCTTTAATAAATCAAAGAGCAACTACTCTCGATGGTAAAAGCTAATGGAAAATATGGTCAAAAAGCACTTTCTTAAACAAAGGATTAACAAAGAAAAGAAAGGTGCGCCTATGTTTGGGCTGATACGAGAATTGGCCTGACGCTCTTATGCTCGTTATCCCAGGCAATATGATATGCTTTGCGCTAGAAAGACGAAATGCCATTGGAGGAGCTGACCTAGACCCTCTTGTCTGTATGTACCTATTGGAGGAGCTCACCTGGACCCTCTTGTCTGTATGGACCTATACTATATACTTCTGACTTCCTAAGTCGAACCCAGCGTCTTTTATCCTCCGCATTCGCTCAGGCCTGTTAGGGTGGAAATATACTGTTAGCCAAAAGGTTTGAAGTTCGAATTGTACAATGTTATTACATCATCTGCTGTGAATGAAGGAATCGGATCTTGTCTCTTTGAATCTGCTTTTAAGGGCAGGAAGCAATCACTCTCAACTCTCTCTTTAGAGAGCGAAGCCCCATTCGTTCCCAGGAAGCAATCACTCTCAACTCTCTCTTTAGGTAGCGAAGCCCCATTCGTTCCCTGGGTTAAGGAGCAGTCCTTGCTTTCTTTTCTTCCCATAGCAACAGGGCTCGCTGAGAGTAGCCGGTCCGCCAGTCCAGTAGCAAGCCAACGGTTGCTAACTTTCTTTCAAATAAGATCTGTCCCAGCGGTCAGTCTCATTTGCATTAATTCTTCTTTATTTAAACCACCTTCTCTTTATGTATCAAATCGTTTCTGAGGGAAATACGGAATTAGCTCTATCTTATCCAATGGGAAACTTTCGAGTTAATCCTTTAGCGGAAGTCCTATCAGTGCAGTATTTGTCTGAGGAGTTATTCCTCCCGAGCCAGTAGGCCGATTGGTGTATAGAAAAGCACCTTCCCAGCCTGTGTTACTAATGAAGTGTTACAAGTAGTAATGGCGGTCTCCTGTCTGTGGTAGTCAAGCATTTCCGTGGCTATAGGAGACAAGCAGTAAATCTTAGTGCCCTGTAAGCGGTAGTTGAAGTAAGGCTTTCTAACTCCTAGTCGGCTAGTAGAAAGAGGGTATAGGATAGATACTCAAGAAAGAGCTCTTAGTCTACCCGAAGGAAAGTCAAGTATACGCAGACAAGCAACAGAGGAAGAATTCTTGGCTGAAGCATTATATTATATTATAGTTAAGTTGGGATATAGTGAAGTTGGGCTTACACCGAAAGACATCTATCTTACTTTCTAACAGTCCTTTGAATTGAATAATGGAGTTTCTTGCGAAATAGTTGCTAATTTAGATGTTTCCATTCTTTCTGTTCTTCCATTCCTATTCCTATAACTTGAGTTAAACGACACTCGAATGTCCATTAGCTTACTTTCGACAACATGGATTAAGGGTAGAGACTTTCCTTCCCACTTAAAGCTGATTACTTAAGCGCAACACCGCTACTTGGGTTGGGCATTCTCCAATAAGTATATGCTTGTTGGGATTCAACTCACACTGCGGATTCTCTTGGATACTTACCCTTGTGCATTGGATTTCGGGCCGGATGTAGTATCTAGTGCCCACAACCATCTCAAAGTAACGTGGGGTGGTGAAAGTGCCTCAACAGTCGGTAATACTGATTCTTCCTAACACAATGGAAAGGGTCGGAGAAGAGATTGACCTGTGCTATTGAATAAGAAAGTAGAATGTAGAGATAGAATAGAGTTTGTCAATAAAAGGTCTAAGTGTCGAGACTCCCCAATTGACTCTTCACCCTATCTCTGTGTAAGATTGAACTTGGCCTCACATGGTTAAGGGTTACAAGTGTCTGAGGGAAAGCAGTCACAACATTAGGAGTGCTTTCCTGAGTCTCAAGAGGGCGCAAGACCCACCGATTTACAAGAAAGAAGGAAGGAGACAGTGCTAATAGCTACACGGCGGAAGGAGACAGCGCTAATAGAGCTACACAGAAAGCAGGATGGCTTGAACCCCCGCTTTCGGGGATATATATATATATATGGATTCTTTCTTTATATGGTCAAAGGTGACCCTACCCTCATCAACGATCTGAAGGTGAGTAGCAGAAAGATGAGCAATTGGACTCAAGGGTGTGCAAAGCCTGTTGCTCGAAAAGGGGATACGCGCTTGGTAGACGAAGCCCCCAGCCGAGGGAGAATTCAGTCTCCACTGCATCTTGACTTCGGTGCCTAAACAACAAGAGCACGGAAGACAGCTTTGTCCACAACTAACGTTTGCGCGTTAGCGAGTTCTGTGTTGTGCGTTAGGGTGAATGTAGTATATAACTTAGTAATATTCCCTCAATAAGTTGTTCTATACGTGTTTGAATGATTTTGTTCAATTCCATTCTTTTCTTCATGAAAGTGTCGAGCAATCTTCCCTTCTATGATTACATTGTAGCCCAGAACCCGACGCCTAACATCTCATAAGGCGCACGCACCCTATATAGTGATAGCAATAGGTAGTGTTGTGTAAGAAAGTAGCTTCTTGGCTTACGAATCCGTTTTCTATACATGAGGCAGACGTTCTCCAATGAATGTTCAATCTTACAATAGGTAGAAACCCTCCATCCCTTCACCCGCTACTATAATTACTGAGCCCGCTACTATAATTACTGAGCCCTTATGAGATACTCTCTTATTTACATATAATGACTGAGCCCTTATGAGAGGAGAGACTCTCTTATTGACAACCGAATCAATTCATTGTAAGTTTTATTGAGCCTTTTCTATCTTACTTATTGAAGAGGCCTAAACTACTCGTTGGAGGAGACCGTAAGAAAGGACTCTCGGCCGGGAAGCGGAAGATGTTTATTACGAGCCTATAATTATACGTTTGTATTATGCATCTCTATTCTTATTAATTGCAGTCTTTCATCATATAGTAGATATCAGAGACCTAATACGGAACTAATGGACTTACCCTAATCAATCTGTATTCTGAATTCATCATAGAATGAGCTCTTCCTGTCTTTCCTACTCATAGGCGCTTGTCCTCCCAACTAATTCATGGGCCTTTACTCAACTGGATACTAATAAGAGATGGCCAGAGAGGAAGATTGCCAAGGCTGACTGCAAGAGCACGCAGAACTCATATCGATTCTGGTCTTCTTAACTTCCGAGCCGAGGGAGCTATCGGTTTGGCTTGCTTACGATAGGGCTTATTCTTTATAGTAAGGAAGGGAGTTAGGAAATAGGTTCGTTCTTTGACTGTTGAGTTGAATCGCTAGTCAGCTGTTAAAGTCAAGTATAATCGGTACGAGTGTCAATCCTAGGAGCAGTAGCTACGGAATGATAAACAGTCGTTTTCGAATTAGAGAAAGGTTTGTAAGGCTTGGGTTGCTGGTTGAGTGCATTATTCTTGTATTGATATTCCTTGTTTAGAGGTTAAGCCCTATACTATGGATACAGAGTGCAATTCCTACTTATGAGTTATCTTACTAGCAGAGAGAATCAATGGATTCCTTATCGGGAGCGACCTTACCCCCTTCCCTTCCCTTCTTTTGAATCTGATACAGCACTAGCAACAACTCATTCATTTCTTATTGATAGTGTAAACAAATCATTCTGAAACTTCCACTACAACTTGAAACTGAACCTCGACCTTCCACTTATGCTCTTTTCACACCGTTAGCGAGTGGAACTCCATTCTTTGAACCATCACTCGGGAAAGCAGTAAAGTATACCATTCTCGTAGTTTAAGCTCAGTTAAAGGTTGCTCATAGGGGGAAAACATTGATACTCGTAAACTGTCCTTGGAATTCATTGAAGCCGCCACATCTTACTTGTTCAAAGCCACTCTCTGGGACAGGACAACCTTAAATACTGGAAATGCACTAGCAATGTAGTATAGGGCCTTATTCTAATATTCTTTATTCTGATCTGATTCCCTCTCTCGGAGACAACACAAGCACCCGACCTATACTGAACTTGAGAAGCGCTTGCGGATTACTTACCCTAATATTTCGAATGGAATCGTACCCCATTTTGCATGGAATTGACTACTATAATAATCTAGAGCTTTAGTTTCCTTTCCTCGCTTTACCTTTATTACTTGAAACCGATGGTGCGAAGAGAGCCATCCCATAAGTTTCTTAAAGACCAGTCAAGGAAGTGAAAAGAAAGGAAGTCCCAAGCGAGCCGAAGACAAAAACCTAAATGTGTCAGATCCCAACATCTCAGATACACTCATACCTTCCCCTTTCCTGTGTTTTTCAGAAGGATATTATCCGGCCGAGTCTCCTCAGATCCCGTTAGAACTTCAGAGATAGCTATCTCGTATGCTATTTTTCTTCTGACTTTCGTGGAGAGCAGAGGCCTATATTCAAGGCGCAAAAAAGGGAAGGATTACAATCCGAGTTGATCTCAATTACTTTACAACTATTCAATCAAAGGAGTGTTTTTCAGAAAAGTGAGTTGATAAGCAATCAATTACAGGCCCTTCTTTTCTTAAGTAAAGGCATTCTCATCTTCGAAGACACTTAGCCATGGAAAGGGGAGAAAGCACGCCCGAGCTGTAGGTGTGTATAACTGTATAACCTTCCACTCCTTCCTTGCCGAGTTTAATGTGGCAAAAGAATACCTTTCCCCTTGTTAAGTGAAAGAGCCTTTAGAAGGGATAGGAAGGATGGCAAAAGAAGGACCATAGCAGGTAGAATCGTCAACAAGGGGGACGGGGCAGTATATAAGTCATTCCGGTTGGTGGGGGAAATTAATGCGTTTACAAAAAGACAGTAATAGGCTCGATAGATATAAAATGCAGAGATCTTTTGACGAAGCCCTATCAATACTGCTTACCGCTCCGTGGGACTGCAAAAGGGAAGAGAAGAGAACTGATGTGTTATTGGCGAGGTACAGACCGCCGACCCCGATTCAGATCCTATTTCCTTTGCTCCCTCTTGATTCCACCAGCTTTTGGTAATGAATTGAGCTAGACTTAAAGAACTACTTGCTGCTGACAATGCCACTCGAACTCACCCCACTCTATCAAAACAGCTGGCTCTGGCTCTGCTCTACCTCTTACTGGTGAATGCAGTACTCTGTGTAATTACCTGCTTATACCTATCAAACCCACTTATCGACTGGCTATTCTAGTTCATATTTGCCTATCATCTGTACTTTGAAACTATACCTACGCTTTCAACTTTACCGACAGAGATGATCTTAACGAGGAAACTCGAATACCACTTTCAGAGTCAAACAGGACAGGAAGTGCAGCTTACCTCTACCTTTGACCTGTGCCTTAACCCAACTTTCGAACTTATTCCGTTTCAGATCCAGATCCGGCTTGTGATCTTGTCTTGTAACGGCGGATTCTCTTTATACAGTTTCTTCTCTTGTCTACTTCACTCTTACAGCTTCCTTTGTTGGGCCTGGCAATACTTACATACTTCTTTCCCAGAACTACACTTTCATGGCACTGGTTCTTCTATGGATCTTGCTTTGCTGATTCTTGGCTTCCATCGTAGACTTCCGTAATATATATAAGTAAGGCAACCGGAACTGGCCTGAACCTTGATTCAAAGCCGATACTTGACTCTGCCCTTAACCCGCCAAGCTAACCTTAGCAACGGGACTTGCAACTGAAAACTCCACTTGGCCAAACAACTCGAGTCCTGTGTCAGCCCAGGAGTCAAAGGCTTTATGTTAAGTTCAGGGTCGTGGTTAGGATGCAGGCGCCAGTTCTATATTCCATTCCCTTTATCGGGTAAAGAATACGAAGCAGGGTATTGGTATTGGTCAGGGGTAGCTCAAGTAAAGAATCTAGAGTCGTAGTGAAGAAAGAAGATACGGGATAAGGTTAAGGTGAGGAATACTGATCGGAAGCTTGAACAAGAGAATAAGCGGGAACAAGATAATCATAGGGGGAACTCTATAATCATAGGGATCAAGTACATAAGAATAAGTAAGAGAATCAGCGGGAACAATAAAATAGACTAGAGAAGAAAGAGTAGCATAATCTATTACTTACTTATATAAAGTTTGATTAGAAATTCCATATGAGTCTAAGAATAATCAGATAGGGCGCAAGATGGTCTAAGTGTGTGAGTTGTCCGGTGGAGCAAGTCGTTGTCGTTCATTTCAAACAAGCAAGGGAACAAGCACTAGTAATAAGGGCGAGGGAACAAGTCCCAAGTTCTGCTTTCTCCTAAGGCTAAAGTCAAAGAACTCCCCGCTGCACTCACATGGACATTGACTATTGAATTTCTTAAGACGACCCCATGGATTGATTGATACGGGACCCCCCAGACCCTGTTGTCGATAGTCAAAGGGCATATTGGATTTGGAAAAAGCCCTAGGCAAGGCTAGGCTTGGCGTGGTAAAGGATCTCTAAACAAATGGAATGGGTGTAAAGTGAAGCGCATATAGCTCCTTATTATAAGACGGGACATTAGCCTTGAAGAAGTGCCCACCCGTGACGTTCTTTTTTTCATAGAGTGGAAAGGGCTCCTGGTGTAAGAAGAATACCAATGAAATGGGGTGCCACTATGTATTCTCATTTAGATAAAACCCAATTGAAAGACTTATGAAGGAATAGGCTATCAAGCTTATCAACGCTAGAAAGAGATATTTGCTTATGAAGGAAGCTAGAAAGAGATATTGGCTTATGAACGCTAGAAAGTGATATTGGTTTATGAACGCTAACCTGACACCGAAACCTATCTTTAGGAGCATGCCCGGGGAACAGAGCAAAAAGGAAGGTAACTACACTACACTACTGAATCCTTTCTTCTGCTGGTCTTTCAATCGCTTCCAAGCAGGGAATGCAGGGAAAACTACCCTCGGGTTCTTTCGGACTTTCCAAGCGGATGTGTAAGCACTCCGGGTTCTTGCTGACTTTCCTCTTTGATAGTATTACTCTGTCCTAGACACTTTCCTCTTTGATAGTATGACTCTGTCCTATACTTTCTGTCCTATTTCATTAATTGAGTCTAGTCAGTTCCTTTTATATGTTTCAATTATATGAAGTGAAGTCCATGAATGCATTTACTTCTTTACTGTAGGAGAAGATAGGAAAAAAAGAAAGCGGACTTCGCCTAGTCTTTGATTCCTTCCTATCTTTTGAGTGTGATAAGTGGAAGATTCCTTAAACATTCCAAGCTACCTTGTATATGACATTTGTCGGAGAAGGGGCCAGTGCCTTGATGAACATATCCATTAACGCGACTCTAGAATTGTATTCTTTCCTGCCATTCCCTAACCATAAGGTATCCATCTTTGTCTCATGCATGAGTAGTAGCTATCGAATGTAAGTATGAGTTTTCTGCCTATCATCTGATTTTTGGATTCAAAGTCGGCTATTCGATGTAGCTAATGTAAAGAAAAAGAGAACTCCCTGCCGTTCTTTTAGAGCCTTATCCCTTTCTTGAAACTATATGCCTTACCATTTCTCTATATGAGGGCATCCGTTCGCCTCTCTCTCTTTCTTTCTAAGTAAAGTCAGTTCTCTGTCTTGCTTGCTGCTTTTTAGAATACCCCCTTCCTTCCTGTATTTCGGTTTCCGCGCGGAACTGGTGTTTCAATCATCTTCTTATCCCTTATCTTTCTCTGTAATAAAGCATTCCCTACTATTACAATGATTTTTCGGTTCCATGCTCCTTTTTACTGCTTTCCTGAAGCAAGCAATTGCATTTCTTTTTTATTGGCACAGCGAGAGGGATTTCCGTTTGATCAGTCTATTCCTCATCGGTATGTCAGCATTCAAGCATAGTCCTTTAGCTCTATGCATTTGCTTAGTCTCTGGGAAAGCCTTCTATTCTATTGTAGTGTGTTATCGGTGAAGACATCTATTGTAATAACTCTTAATAACTATTACTTGCTGCCGCGTAACAGACGCAGTTACTTGGCCCCTCTTTCGTATCAGGGACAATCTCCCTTTAGCTTTAGGTATTGGATCAAAAGGCGGTTAATAGCAAAAGTGGAAATGATTCTTGTACCTCCTTAACGCTGCAAGTCATTATTTTCCTTAGTTTACAATTGGGGATTCCGCTTTATTACCATTGTGGTCTTCGGGGCTTAGACTCAGTGCTCGAGTGGGCCTTCAGGAAACAATCATATTAGCGGGCGAGGGACTGTGTATGCAGTTGTAGCACCAGTTGCCTTGTCCTCCTCTGGGCATTAGGAATATAAGTGCCTTCCTTTTTCCTTTATCTTGGATACCGGCTTCTCCGAAGAAATGACTTGTTTGGCTTTTTGGGGTGACTTGTCTTGTATCTCTCCTAGTCATACCAATCGGTGGTACATCCATTTAGCCTTTTAGACTTTGAGTGGGAGCTGGGTTATGGGCTGGTGAGGTCTACCACCATTCCCGTGGTGCTTATTATTGTTTTAGGAAGAGAGATTCCCGTGGTGCTTATTATTGTTTTAGGAAGAGAGTCTATTGTGAGCACGGGTGTTTTAGGAGGAGAGTCTGTTGTGAGCACGGGCTTTTCCTTTAGTTAGTCTAACTGCCTTCCTTACAGCAGAGTGGTCAATAGGGACCAACGTATACTCTAGGATTGACACCTTTCCCGCTAGTCTTATAGGTTAGGTTATTAGTTTCAAAGCTATGTTTTGAGCCTCCACAATAAGAAGGAATAAGGTAAGCGTGTCCTGTATCGACAATGCAGTCTACAGAAGATGCGGGCACAGAGTCGGCTTAGTCAGAGATTCTTTCAAAGAGATCGACAATGCAGTCTACAGATGCGGGCACAGAGTCGGCGTAGTCAGAGATTCTTTCAAAGAGCTTAGTTAGCCGTCTTCGATTTACAGATTAGCTTTAGTGAGAACCATCTAGTCTGAGAGCTTATATGAGTTTGAGAACCATCTAGTCTGAGAACTTATATTAGTTGGAAAGTGAAGTATGGGGGCCCTCATTTATTCATTCCACTAATCAACCATATATCCCCAAGTAACTATCATTAGAAGGAGTAGCATGATGGGGATATAAACAGGAATAACCTTTGTATAGGAACAAATACTAGAAGACCAAAATACGCAGCGGAATAAAATGGAAACACAATCAAACAGAACACCAAGATATACGTGGAAAACCCCTTCAATGTGAAGGGTAAAAACCACGGGGCAAACTAGAGATAATCCACTATGAGAATAATGAATATACAAATCTCAATCTCTTGCCCAAAACCCAAGAAACAACCACAAGAGAATAACCGGGATACAAGGATCACGTTACTGCCCACAATATCTAAAACCTCCCAAGTAATCACAGCAAGAGCCTACTGTAGATTTGATCTAACCTGAGATGAGAATACTACTAGATGATTGTGAACAGTCTCTCTGCGTTGTCCTTGTCTTCTTCCCTTTCTTTCTCTTCCTCTTCTGCCTTGTTCTCCTTCTTCTCTTTAGAATCTCGTCGCTCCCAAGATCTGCCTCGTTGCTGCCTTTTTATAGCTTTAATCTGCCTCTAAAACGCAGCCACCACACCCCCTAATCTTAATTAGGGTTAGGTTAAGAGGGGGTGTGAGCTATGGGCTGATAAAGCCCACATGGGCTGAATATGGGCCATCAGCCCAACAACCTCCCCCTTCAGCCCATAAGGGAGGCTGTCCCATGACTTCTCAATGTGAAGCCATACCGACCAACTGTCGGCATATCTCCTGTCTTTCTTTTGTTAAGGTCTTCGTCAACATGTCTGCTCCGTTGTCATCTGTATGAATTTTCTGAAGCTGCAACTGCTTCTCTTCAAATACATTTCGAATCCAGTGGTATCTGACATCTATATGCTTTGACTTGGAATGAAACATTGGGTTCTTACACAAATGGATGGCACTCTGGCTGTCACAATGCATCACATAATTTTCCTGTTTCAGCCCCAATTCTTGTAAGAATTCTTTCATCCATAACATTTCTTTGCATACCTCTGTAGCAGCAATATATTCTACTTCTGTGGTGGAGAGAGCAATACACCTTTGTAACCTGGATTGCCATGACACAGCTCCCCCTGCAAAAGTAAGTACATAACCTGAAGTAGACTTCCTCGTATCTATATCTCTTGTCATATCTGCATCTGTGTAACCTGTTAACGCAGGTGGTCCACCTCCAAAGCTTAAATAAACCTTAGAGCTCCCTCTGAGATATCTAAAAATCCACTTCACTGCTGCCCAGTGCTCTTTGCCTGGATTTGCAAGAAATCTGCTAGTAACACCCACTGCATATGCGATGTCCGGCCTCGTACATACCATTGCATACATTAAACTTCCAACTGCTGAAGCATAAGGAACCTTTTGCATTTTCTCCTTCTCCTCATCACTTGACGGACTCTGTTCTGAGCACAACTTGAAGTGACCTGCAAGAGGAGAACCAACTGGCTTAGCATTGCTCATACTAAATCTTTCCAATACCTTCTCGATGTATTTCTCCTGTGACAACCAAATCTTCTTGTTTTTCTTGTCACGAGAAATCTGCATGCCTAGTATTTGCTTTGCTGGCCCCATGTCCTTCATTGCAAAAGACTCACTCAGTTCCTTCTTCAACCTGTCAATTTTAGACATATCTTTTCCAAGAATAAGTATGTCATCAACATAAAGTAAGAGAATAATAAAATTCTCACCAAACCATTTGATGTACACACAATGATCTGAAGCCGTTCTTTTGTATCCATTTTCTGTCATAAATGAATCAAACTTTCTGTACCACTGTCTTGGAGCTTGCTTTAGCCCATACAAGCTCTTCTTCAACTTGCAGACAAAATTATCTTTACCTTTGACTTTGAAGCCTTCTGGTTGCTCCATATAAATTTCCTCCTCCAAATCACCATGAAGGAAAGCTGTCTTCACATCTAACTGCTCAACCTCCAAGTCCTGGCTAGCAGCAATACCAAGAGCAACACGAATAGAAGACATTTTAACAACAGGAGAAAATATCTCTTCAAAGTCAATACCTTTCTTTTGACCAAAGCCTTTCACAACCAATCTAGCTTTGTACTTTGGTTGAGAACAATATTCTTGAGTCTTCAACCTAAAAACCCACTTGTTCTTCAAGGCCTTCATTCCATTTGGTAGCAGCACCAAATCATAAGTGTGGTTCTTCTGAAGAGCATCCATCTCTTCCTGCATAGCAACTAACCACTTCTCTTTCTGCTCACTCTCAACTGCTTCCTGGTAACTCTCTGGTTCACCTGCATCAGTAAGCATCACATACTCATATGTAGAGTATCTTCTGGAAGGTTGACGTTGTCTAGAAGATCTTCTCAATTGAGGTTCTGCGGGAACTTGCTCTCCTACTTCTTCTTGCTCAACATGTCCTGTAGGTAAATCAATATAAGGCTCTACGCTATTTTCCTGCACATCTCCCCCATCACCCTGATATACTGGAGGAATAACTGGGTCACAATCTGCTAATCCTTCTACAGAAGTCTTGGCTGGTGCCTTCTTCTTCAAATCCTCAAAGGTTTGATCCTCAAAGAAGACCACATCTCTACTCCTGAACACCTTCTGCTTTTCTGGATCCCAAAGCCTGTAACCAAACTGATCATGTGAGTAACCAAGAAAAATACATTCTTTAGACTTACCATCTAGCTTGGACCTCTCATTATCTGGAACATGTGCAAATGCACGACAACCAAACACTCTCAAATGCCTGTAGGAAACATCTTTCCCTGACCATACATGCTCTGCAACATCACCATCTAGGGCTGTACATGGTGATAAGTTGATCACATCAACTACAGTCCTCAAAGCCTCATCCCAAAACCTTTTGGGTAGCTTGGCCTGTGAAAGCATACATCTGATCTTTTCCATGATGGTGCGGTTCATCCTCTCTGCAATTGCATTATGCTGAGGTGTACCAGGAACTGTCATCTCATGTTGGATCCCATGCGACCTGCAATAGTCATTAAACAATCCCATATACTCACCACCATTATCTGATCTTATGCATTTCAATTTCCTTTCTGTCTCCCTTTCAACCCTGGCATGAAACTCTTTGAAGACATTAATAACCTGATCTTTGGTCTTCAAAGCATAAGCCCAAACTTTCCTGGAAAAATCATCTATAAAAGTGACAAAACAAAGTGCACCACTTATACCAAGAACATCAACAGATCCACCAGGAGTTTTTGTCCTTAAAGGACCACATACATCTGTATAAACACGGTCTAAGGCATGCATTTTTCTAGACAAAGCAGCACTAGCAAATGAAACTCTATGTTGTTTACCAGCCAAACAATCAATACAAGGGTTCAGATGTATACCTCTGAGATCTGGTAATACCTCTCTCTTGGAAAGAGCTTGCAGCCCCTTCTCGCTCATGTGTCCCAATCGCCTATGCCACAACTCCATACTGAAGTCTTTCTCTGTAGCATTTAACTGCTCACCATAAGCTTTAGCCTGCAACCTGTACAAAGTATGACATTTCTTTCCATTAGCTATAACAAGAGAACCCTTACTGAGCTTCCATTGCCCTCTGTGAAATCTGCTTTCATACTCTTCATCATCTAGTCTTCCAACTGAAATTAAATTTAGCCTCAAGTCAACCACATGCCTCACATCCTTAAGTACCAACTTACAGCCAAGGTTGGTCTTTAAATGGATATCACCCATGCCAATGATGTCTGCTGTGCCATAGTTGCCCATCTTGACAACACCAAAGTTTCCAGACCTGTATGTAGCAAAAAACTCCCTCCGTGGTGTAGCATGATAAGAAGCACCTGTGTCAATCACCCACTCAAGATCCTGACACACACAAGAAAAAATATCATCAGAAGGAGACAAAATCAAATAATCACCACCCTGCACTGTAGCAGTAGTATTATCCTTTGACTCTGTAGACTCCACTTCTTTTCCCTTTTTCTTGTTCTTCTTAGGTTGCTTACATTGGTTCTTGTAATGTCCTTTCTCACCACAGTTATAGCAAACAATATATTTTCTTGATCTTGACTTGCTCCTACCCATACGTGAACTGCTTCTAGACTTTGACCTTCCTCTGTTCTCTGAGATAAGTGCCTGTGAATCATTCTGAGATGTTGCCGAACTCTTTCTTCTCAACTCCTCATTCAACAAACTGCTTGTTACTTGACTCATAGTGACAATACCATCTGGCGCAGAATTACTAAGGGAAACCACCAGTGTCTCCCAACTTTCTGGTAATGAACTGAGAAGTAACAATGCCTGCAACTCATCATCAAGAGACATTCTCATAGAGGATAACTGGTTAGTAATACTCTGCATTTCATTTAAATGCTCAGCAATAGAAGCACCCTCTCTATATTTTAGGTTCACAAGTTTTCTGATCAAAAAAGCTTTGTTGCCAGCTGTTTTTCTTTCATAGAGACTTTCCAATTTTTTCCAAAGAGAATATGCAGAAATTTCAGTAGAAACATGGTGAAATACACTATCATCAAGCCACTGTCTAATAAATCCAATTGTTTTTCGATCTAACCTCTTCCACTCATCATCTATCATAGTTGTAGGTTTTGCACTATCCCCTTGCAAAGGTCCATACAAATCTTTGCAATACAAGAGATCTTCCATTCTTGGTTTCCATATCATCCAATTATTTCCATTCAAACTAATCATGCGAGAAATATTACTGGCCTCCATGTTCAAATACAAAAATTAAATCACCAAAACCCCGCTCTGATACCAGTTGATGGGGATATAAACAGGAATAACCTTTGTATAGGAACAAATACTAGAAGACCAAAATACGCAGCGGAATAAAATGGAAACACAATCAAACAGAACACCAAGATATACGTGGAAAACCCCTTCAATGTGAAGGGTAAAAACCACGGGGCAAACTAGAGATAATCCACTATGAGAATAATGAATATACAAATCTCAATCTCTTGCCTAAAACCCAAGCAACAACCACAAGAGAATAACCGGGATACAAGGATCACGTTACTGCCCACAATATCTAAAACCTCCCAAGTAATCACAGCAAGAGCCTACTGTAGATTTGATCTAACCTGAGATGAGAACACTGCTAGATGATTGTGAACAGTCTCTCTGCATTGTCCTTGTCTTCTTCCCTTTCTTTCTCTTCCTCTTCTGCCTTGTTCTCCTTCTTCTCTTTGGAATCTCGTCGCTCCCAAGATCTGCCTCGTTGCTGCCTTTTTATAGCTTTAATCTGCCGCTAAAACGCAGCCACCACACCCCCTAATCTTAATTAGGGTTAGGTTAATAGGGGGTGTGAGCTATGGGCTGATAAAGCCCACATGGGCTGAATATGGGCCATCAGCCCAACAACCTCCCCCTTCAGCCCATAAGGGAGGCTGTCCCATGACTTCTCAATGTGAAGCCATACCGACCAACTGTCGGCATATCTCCTGTCTTTCTTTTGTTAAGGTCTTCGTCAACATGTCTGCTCCGTTGTCATCTGTATGAATTTTCTGAAGCTGCAACTGCTTCTCTTCAAATACATTTCGAATCCAGTGGTATCTGACATCTATATGCTTTGACTTGGAATGAAACATTGGGTTCTTACACAAATGGATGGCACTCTGGCTGTCACAATGCATCACATAATTTTCCTATTTCAGCCCCAATTCTTGTAAGAATTCTTTCATCCATAACATTTCTTTGCATACCTCTGTAGCAGCAATATATTCTACTTCTGTGGTGGAGAGAGCAATACACCTTTGTAACCTGGATTGCCATGACACAGCTCCCCCTGCAAAAGTAAGTACATAACCTGAAGTAGACTTCCTCGTATCTATATCTCTTGCCATATCTGCATCTGTGTAACCTGTTAACGCAGGTGGTCCACCTCTAAAGCTTAAATAAACCTTAGAGCTCCCTCTGAGATATCTAAAAATCCACTTCACTGCTGCCCAGTGCTCTTTGCCTGGATTTGCAAGAAATCTGCTAGTAACACCCACTGCATATGCGATGTCCGGCCTCGTACATACCATTGCATACATTAAACTTCCAACTGCTGAAGCATAAGGAACCTTTTGCATTTTCTCCTTCTCCTCATCACTTGACGGACTCTGTTCTGAGCACAACTTGAAGTGACCTGCAAGAGGAGAACCAATTGGCTTAGCATTGCTCATACTAAATCTTTCCAATACCTTCTCGATGTATTTCTCCTGTGACAACCAAATCTTCTTGTTTTTCCTGTCACGAGAAATCTGCATGCCTAGTATTTGCTTTGCTGGCCCCATGTCCTTCATTGCAAAAGACTCGCTCAGTTCCTTCTTCAACCTGTCAATTTTAGACATATCTTTTCCAAGAATAAGTATGTCATCAACATAAAGTAAGAGAATAATAAAATTCTCACCAAACCATTTGATGTACACACAATGATCTGAAGCCGTTCTTTTGTATCCATTTTCTGTCATAAATGAATCAAACTTTCTGTACCACTGTCTTGGAGCTTGCTTTAGCCCATACAAGCTCTTCTTCAACTTGCAGACAAAATTATCTTTACCTTTGACTTTGAAGCCTTCTGGTTGCTCCATATAAATTTCCTCCTCCAAATCACCATGAAGGAAAGCTGTCTTCACATCTAACTGCTCAACATCCAAGTCCTGGCTAGCAGCAATACCAAGAGCAACACGAATAGAAGACATTTTAACAACAGGAGAAAATATCTCTTCAAAGTCAATACCTTTCTTTTGACCAAAGCCTTTCACAACCAATCTAGCTTTGTACTTTGGTTGAGAACAATATTCTTGAGTCTTCAACCTAAAAACCCACTTGTTCTTCAAGGCCTTCATTCCATTTGGTAGCAGCACCAAATCATAAGTGTGGTTCTTCTGAAGAGCATCCATCTCTTCCTGCATAGCAACTAACCACTTCTCTTTCTGCTCACTCTCAACTGCTTCCTGGTAACTCTCTGGTTCACCTGCATCAGTAAGCATCACATACTCATATGTAGAGTATCTTCTGGAAGGTTGACGTTGTCTAGAAGATCTTCTCAATTGAGGTTCTGCGGGAACTTGCTCTCCTACTTCTTCTTGCTCAACATGTCCTGTAGGTAAATCAATATAAGGCTCTACGCTATTTTCCTGCACATCTCCCCCATCACCCTGATATACTGGAGGAATAACTGGGTCACAATCTGCTAATCCTTCTACAGAAGTCTTGGCTGGTGCCTTCTTCTTCAAATCCTCAAAGGTTTGATCCTCAAAGAAGACCACATCTCTACTCCTGAACACCTTCTGCTTTTCTGGATCCCAAAGCCTGTAACCAAACTGATCATGTGAGTAACCAAGAAAAATACATTCTTTAGACTTACCATCTAGCTTGGACCTCTCATTATCTGGAACATGTGCAAATGCACGACAACCAAACACTCTCAAATGCCTGTAGGAAACATCTTTCCCTGACCATACATGCTCTGCAACATCACCATCTAGGGCTGTACATGGTGATAAGTTGATCACATCAACTGCAGTCCTCAAAGCCTCATCCCAAAACCTTTTGGGTAGCTTGGCCTGTGAAAGCATACATCTGATCTTTTCCATGATGGTGCGGTTCATCCTCTCTGCAATTGCATTATGCTGAGGTGTACCAGGAACTGTCATCTCATGTTGGATCCCATGCGACCTGCAATAGTCATTAAACAATCCCATATACTCACCACCATTATCTGATCTTATGCATTTCAATTTCCTTTCTGTCTCCCTTTCAACCCTGGCATGAAACTCTTTGAAGACATTAATAACCTGATCTTTGGTCTTCAAAGCATAAGCCCAAACTTTCCTGGAAAAATCATCTATAAAAGTGACAAAATAAAGTGCACCACTTATACCAAGAACATCAACAGATCCACCAGGAGTTTTTGTCCTTAAAGGACCACATACATCTGTATAAACACGGTCTAAGGCATGCATTTTTCTAGACAAAGCAGCACTAGCAAATGAAACTCTATGTTGTTTACCAGCCAAACAATCAATACAAGGGTTCAGATGTATACCTCTGAGATCTGGTAATACCTCTCTCTTGGAAAGAGCTTGCAGCCCCTTCTCGCTCATGTGTCCCAATCGCCTATGCCACAACTCCATACTGAAGTCTTTCTCTGTAGCATTTAACTGCTCACCATAAGCTTTAGCCTGCAACCTGTACAAAGTATGACATTTCTTTCCATTAGCTATAACAAGAGAACCCTTACTGAGCTTCCATTGCCCTCTGTGAAATCTGCTTTCATACTCTTCATCATCTAGTCTTCCAACTGAAATTAAATTTAGCCTCAAGTCAACCACATGCCTCACATCCTTAAGTACCAACTTACAGCCAAGGTTGGTCTTTAAATGGATATCACCCATGCCAATGATGTCTGCTGTGCCATAGTTGCCCATCTTGACAACACCAAAGTTTCCAGACCTGTATGTAGCAAAAAACTCCCTCCGTGGTGTAGCATGATAAGAAGCACCTGTGTCAATCACCCACTCAAGATCCTGACACACACAAGAAAAAATATCATCAGAAGGAGACAAAATCAAATAATCACCACCCTGCACTGTAGCAGTAGTATTATCCTTTGACTCTGTAGACTCCACTTCTTTTCCCTTTTTCTTGTTCTTCTTAGGTTGCTTACATTGGTTCTTGTAATGTCCTTTCTCACCACAGTTATAGCAAACAATATATTTTCTTGATCTTGACTTGCTCC
Source organism: Musa acuminata AAA Group (assembly GCF_036884655.1). NCBI lineage: Eukaryota > Viridiplantae > Streptophyta > Magnoliopsida > Zingiberales > Musaceae > Musa > Musa acuminata. Next base: position 22,518,321 of record NC_088332.1, read on the forward strand.
TACCCATACGTGAACTGCTTCTAGACTTTGACCTTCCTCTGTTCTCTGAGATAAGTGCCTGTGAATCATTCTGAGATGTTGCCGAACTCTTTCTTCTCAACTCCTCATTCAACAAACTGCTTGTTACTTGACTCATAGTGACAATACCATCTGGCGCAGAATTACTAAGGGAAACCACCAGTGTCTCCCAACTTTCTGGTAATGAACTGAGAAGTAACAATGCCTGCAACTCATCATCAAGAGACATTCTCATAGAGGATAACTGGTTAGTAATACTCTGCATTTCATTTAAATGCTCAGCAATAGAAGCACCCTCTCTATATTTTAGGTTCACAAGTTTTCTGATCAAAAAAGCTTTGTTGCCAGCTGTTTTTCTTTCATAGAGACTTTCCAATTTTTTCCAAAGAGAATATGCAGAAATTTCAGTAGAAACATGGTGAAATACACTATCATCAAGCCACTGTCTAATAAATCCAATTGTTTTTCGATCTAACCTCTTCCACTCATCATCTATCATAGTTGTAGGTTTTGCACTATCCCCTTGCAAAGGTCCATACAAATCTTTGCAATACAAGAGATCTTCCATTCTTGGTTTCCATATCATCCAATTATTTCCATTCAAACTAATCATGCGAGAAATATTACTGGCCTCCATGTTCAAATACAAAAATTAAATCACCAAAACCCCGCTCTGATACCAGTTGATGGGGATATAAACAGGAATAACCTTTGTATAGGAACAAATACTAGAAGACCAAAATACGCAGCGGAATAAAATGGAAACACAATCAAACAGAACACCAAGATATACGTGGAAAACCCCTTCAATGTGAAGGGTAAAAACCACGGGGCAAATTAGAGATAATCCACTATGAGAATAATGAATATACAAATCTCAATCTCTTGCCCAAAACCCAAGCAACAACCACAAGAGAATAACCGGGATACAAGGATCACGTTACTGCCCACAATATCTAAAACCTCCCAAGTAATCACAGCAAGAGCCTACTGTAGATTTGATCTAACCTGAGATGAGAACACTGCTAGATGATTGTGAACAGTCTCTCTGCGTTGTCCTTGTCTTCTTCCCTTTCTTTCTCTTCCTCTTCTGCCTTGTTCTCCTTCTTCTTTTTGGAATCTCGTCGCTCCCAAGATCTGCCTCGTTGCTGCCTTTTTATAGCTTTAATCTGCCTCTAAAACGCAGCCACCACACCCCCCTAATCTTAATTAGGGTTAGGTTAAGAGGGGGTGTGAGCTATGGGCTGATAAAGCCCACATGGGCTGAATATGGGCCGTCAGCCCAACATAGCATCATATCCGAGTCCATAACAACTTACGTAAGAGCGAGCTTAGCATCCTTCGCAGCAGCCTCATTTGCAGCAAGCTTTGGCAGCATCCTTTCTTTCCACGTGAGAGATGCAAGCAAGACTCTCATGGCTTTCAGCACCTCTCCTTCTTTGGAAGACACAAAAGCCCATGATTAAGATGCTTTCATTGCACCCCATATTCCAATCCTACAACCACACACACAGGACGTCCTTATCCTTTCTTTGAACAAGTCTTCCTACTAGAGCTTCTGACTAAAGAGGAGATTCCAAATACAGAATCAATGAATTATGAATTTGACTAGAGCTTCTGACTAAAGAAGGAGATACGTAGGTCAATGAACTATTAATTGGAAAGCATAATGCGGCCTCAAAGCGATCATCCGCTATGGTTATTGAGAATTGTGAAAAGAGAGCCACTTTCCCTCTTATGCCTTCTGTCTCCTTCCATTAATTAAGTAACTGTCTCTTTCCCTTAATTAAGTAAGTCAAATAGTCCTCTCTAACAAACTGTAAGTAAAGTAGTCCTCTATAACAAAGTCTGTTGTCCAGAGGCTTTAGTTAGCCAGTTTCATTGAAAAGGGGTCTGATCTTTCTTTGTCCGGAGATGGGAAGGTAGCATGGCTATAGCATGGGATGGGAAGGCAATCGACTCGACGCTCATATCTATCAGTAGGACTAGGAGCATTAGGCAACCATCTCTCGTAGTATAAGCTCTCTGTATCACTCTTTCTCAACAACGTCGACCCTTGGAATAAGTAGGAAAATCCAGGGCTCCTGCGGTAAAATCTGTTGACGCGTATATAAGTCTGTACCACTACTAAGCTTGTATACTCTGACTTTTGATACTTAACCACTGCTTGCTTCATTCGAGTCGACAACAGTACTTAACCTTTCTATTTGGTTTTTGTTCCTAAGCTTGTTTACTGAAATGGATGGAACTTCTTTTCTATCTCTTGGCAATATCTGATTGGAACTCTCTTGCTTAGCACCCAACCTCGACTTGAAGGGTGAAAACGGTACTTTGATGCGCGGTGTACGGTGTACCTCAGTAGATTCTCTTTGGCTTGTTTCTTCCCTTGCTAGTTTTCTCTAACCTCACAGCTCTTCCTTTAAGATCGCTCGATCAGTGTAGTAAAGTTATAGTAGGTAAATTCCGTTTAGGCCAGTATCAAGTCAAGATAGAAGAGAAGAAGCGTCGGTGAAGTCTAAGGAAAGTAAGCAGGAAAGCGGGCAAGTCAAAGAAAGGAAGTATTAGCAAAAGGGCGTTGAAGCTAATGCATGCGGTGCTTGTTCAAGTGTTGTCTACTTGTTCTGCTCGAGTCATGGTCTCTGTTAATTAGTTTCATGGAGTTATTGGCTTTATTTGCCTTGTAGTGGAGAAACTGTCGTCAACTGACTGTCCTACTTAAGAATACGAGTGAAAAAACAAACCCTTGTGAGAAAGCCTAACTTGTTTATTGCTATACTAATATTGGGAATTGAGTAAGGGCTGTTCGGCGATACCAATTCGACTAATCCCTGTGGGGCCATAATCAAAGTCAAGGCAAGCAAGACCCATTGGCACTTTCAAGGCATAGCGCTGTCAATGGCTAAAAGTATGGGGGAGTTTAGTGCTATTGGACTCTAATTCTTTTCTTTCTGCTCGAAGTCAAGTTCCAGCCCTTTAAGAAAGTAATATCTTAATAAGAGTATCAAGTCTCACGTAAGCAAAGATGCCCCTGAACTTATTTATTGCGAGCATCTACTGTTGGTGAAACCTCTCCTGCCAACTTATTTATTGCGAGCATCTTCCAACCCGCTAGTTGCATCTGCTACCGAGCACGATTAGACTAGGTAAAACCATTGCTGGACTTCTTTCAGGTTGAAGGAATAGCTTTGAATGAGGCGTTGTGTGAAGCATCATACATAAGATTCTATAATCCAAAACTCTAAGAAACATAAAAACACTGCCTATGCTACATATGCTCTAGATGAGCAAGAGAACAAAGGACGAAAGAAAGAACGACAGGTGGTTTAGTTCGTGTGATGCAGCTCCAAATTTCTCTACTTCGACCTATAGCTACTACTCCATTCTTGATTCTTTTCTTTGTCAGCTAACGTGAGTTCACTCAAGAATAGACAATACTTCCTTTCTTTATACTAAACAGGAGACTTTCTACTTTGTCTCGCTGGACCTATGAATGAAAGATATGTATGTACCCACCACTATAGGAAGGAAAGAGGAATGCCCATTAGTAAAGGTGTTGTGAAGATGAGCAATGTAGAAATCCAATCTCGCATTAAAAACTCTAACAGCTGAGTCTGGGCCTGATCCCGGATGAAGATTCAGTTACTGCGGATTGAGAGTCTCGGGGAATCCAATCAATTGGAAAAAGTATCATTGAAGATCTCTATCAGTTGTTCTAGTTCATTGGCGCCTATAATCTGTGCTTTCTGGTTCCGCTTGATACTATACTTCAGTACTTTTAGCTTCCGCGGGACAATCACTATAAGGCAATAAAGCAGCTGACCAGAGCTATAAGGCAATAAAGCAGCTGACCAGAGCTTTCGAACAGTTTCTTCTGTTGAAACAGCTCTTTCTTACTCACCGGATCCTGCTCCATATTCTATTCTATATTCTACTCCCTGGATCTTCTTATTCTTCAATGGGCATAGCTTCTTTTCCGGACTCAACTGAAACTCCCTTTCCATTAGCCGATACGACGAAGACTTGAATTGCGAAACCATCCTCCTGATTCTATTGAAACTGCTTTAGATACTGATCCAGTAATATTGGATCCCAGCCAGCCCATGAATATTATTTATCCAGCTGCTTCTTTGCTTGCTTGCATAATGAGTGAGCCGGGAAAGGGTGGAAGAGAGATGGGGCAACTACCTTTGGGGCACTACCAAACCTAGATAGACCAACACACAAACACCCCCGAACAGTTCATTTTGATGGGCCGGAAGCGCTTTGATAGCCGGCTTCTCTCTCGAGTCATTCTAAAAGGCATGCGTGTGATCCGAGAAGAAAGCAATAGTTTGGCTCGGCCCCTTCTTAGTCAATGGACTTCTAGTTTCAGGGACGGGAATCATGACTTTGACTATTAGGGAAACCTGTAAGTGTAAAGGAAGGAAGAGCTTACAGTTAAGGTTTCCGTAGAGTTGAACCTGCACCCGAACCAGAGAAGGAACCGAATAAAGCCTGTAAGGGTACTCGGGCAGGATGGATAGCATTCAATAATGTAGCAGGTAGCGGGTAGGCGTTACCTAAGATAGCCGGCACTCGAATCAAAAGCTTGAGTTTCGTTTCGGTACTAAAGTGACAGCGCTCTACGAAATCCTATCTTTCGGGCTAGGCTAGTTACGGTCAGCAGTTAAAGCAGATCTGGTAAAGAATTCTCTCATTGTCGGGCGGGCATTCCAACTTCGTCCCCAAGACTACTGCCACACCAGACCTAGTGTATGGGTAATAAATCCCTGTGTTGCCTGCCTTGCTTGAAACTGTCATGCTACTTAAATGTTAAGGTAAAGGTGGGTTCCGATAGCTAACCATTGTTCTCCAGTAACCGAGTTAGTTATGAATTGAGTATCTAAGTATCATTCATTCACGCTTCGAACGAAACGAAGAGAACCGACATTTTGCTTTCTGATATAATGCATACAAAACCGCGGGTTCTTCAAACTCCTCGTATTAAGGTCAAAAAGAGCAACTTTCCCGATTCCTGCCATTCAATCTCCTGATCCACGACCAACCATATTCTTGCTTTAGCTCATCCCTTGTTGTTTATTTACCGCTTCCTCTCCACTTAGTTTTGTTGTTGGGCCTGGACTGCCAACTGGACATACTTGCTACTTTCCTAGAACTGGAATGAATCCAGCATCTGAACCGACTCGACTTGGACCACATCCCGCTACACCAGTACTTAACTCTGCCTCTGAACTATACCTCACTCACACCCTCACTCTACTTTCCATCTTAGGCTTCTCGAGTGGGGCGACTTAGCTGATTCACTTTCTTCACCGACAACAGGACTAGTTGGGCCCGGACCAGTTTCTGATCTATCTTCGGCTTCGGCAACAAATCTTTCCACTTATTCTTCTTCTGCAGACTTATACACAAGAGCTTAACTCTCATTTGAAGACCCGCTTGCTGTTGAGAACTTGGATGAGGCTTCTTCTACGGATTAGGCTGTATCTACAGATGCTGATTCAGTTGTCGATGTCCACTTTCTATCTTCCGCTTAAGGGTGTGGGTTTAGGTTTGTATTCATTCTTAAAGAGATGATCTTCGGCTTCATATCCCTTTTCATCTACTACAGTCTCCGCTCCACCAGTTTACTTGAGAACTAAGGATTCTGTTTAAGTAGTTGCTCGGCTGAAGTAGTTGCTCGGCTGTTTTAGTACTTGGTAGATACCTGCCTGAGTATACTAATACTAATAATGAAAAGCAAGAATCAAGCTCTCAAATAGTAAATAAAGAATAAAGCAGAGAAGAAAGAATTTCCCTTATATTAGTAAAGGCGGGAACTCGCAACACCGAATCGGAATAAGGAATTGAAGAAATCCACTAATAAGTGTATAAGGCAACAACTACAGCTTCTAAGACACCAACTAGTAAACTCATAGGATCAAACTCGAAAGTCAGGATACTTGTAGTTAGGGGTCAGACTTCTAGTGTGGTAGTAAAGAATTCAATCATAAAGTAGCTGTTGAGGAATGGAAAAAACGGCCCCACTATATAAGAATTGCACTCAGTAGTAGCAGAACGAACTAGTTCACTTGCCCACCTTAAACTAACAAGTCAGAAGTGGGTGTGTCATCAGTGTATAAGAGGCAAACCGGAATTCCAGAATAAGAAACCGCAACAAGATAACAAAACACTAAAACCAAAAAGTACTTAAGAGACGATAAAGAGCAAATGAGACCTAAATGCTATAAGAATGGAACTTGGAATTAAGTCATTGAAGCATCCAACTAAAAACTAAGATTCGCTATACACCTAATGAATCCAACTTTGTAGAATCAGAATGGAACTAGTACTTCCCAGGCTTTACTCCTTGTAACGGTCAAACTAGTACTTAAGTTGACAAGAATCAAACTATAGCCCTTAAGAGTTGAACTCGAAATCCAGATACAGTATACTCACCGGCGCCCACTCCTATTGGAATGCATTTCCCGCCTATGAGTCTACCTCTACCGACTTAAAGTCAAGTCTCTCGCTGCCGACCTCAGATCTGTATTAGTAGATTGAGTCCGCCCTTGCCTTGATCTGAGCCTTACTACCTGGCGCAGCATTCCAATCTTATATCCATGTCTCAAAGCCTAATACTTTGGGCCTCAAATCTCACTTATGGCACGGAACAAACAGAACTGCTTGAAATGCCTATAAGGTTGGATCGGCTACTCGGGTATACCATTCTCACTATCCCGGCTGTCACTCTTGTACTACTGTTAGGGCGCTAAAGAACCCAGATTTCTCATAATTTTACCCATCCGTAACTCTGCTAATGGAAAATAGATCATTGAGAAACTAATAAATGGTCCAATGAATGCATTTTATGCCTATAGTCCTCTTTGCCCAACCCCTTTTTATGACTTTTCATCTACTTCTTTTGATGATACAGCTTATTCCTTTTGGCCTGGGGCCTGACAATACTCAAACTCCGTTCTTATGGAATACCCTAAACTCAACTCTTAGAAAGTCAGGATGAAAGAAGCGGGCGAGACTGCATAAATAGGAATAAGTATCTTCTAGCTATGGGGGAATAGCATAAGTGGATTCTATTGTATGGAGATCCCTTTCCTGACTTTGTTCATGTGACCTTTGCAGTAAGTGGGCCCGCTCTTCGTCCCATTTCATTTACTTACTTATTGCTTCAGTTAGGTTATCGGCCGGGGGAACTCAATCAGTCAATCAATAGTTGGCTGGTTCCACAAATATAGAAGATTAAGGAAAGGGCTGGAACATGACATGACGGCTTATCTCCTTCCTCTCTTTCTTTTACTTGAGCCTAAACTTGACCTTTGACCTTGCTCTGGAACCTGGAGAAGGCAGTCCTAGGCCTAACAAAAACATTAGAGAGCTCGGTTCGGAGGCACCCCCAACACTCTCTTTTGAATATTACCCATTTGACTCCTTCTTCTCTTTCGCCCTCACGCATTAGCTTATAATAGTTTCGCTGTAAGGTTAGCTAGAGCAGAGTAAGCAGAGCAGTAAGAGGGCCTTTGAAAGCTCTTTGATTTCATGTTTATGTCAGTTATCTACTTTCTTGTTCCAGTTTTCTTAGGAGTTACACAAGAGAACAAGCGGAAGCAACGACGAAGTATCCACTTTTTTGCGAAGTATCAACTTTTGGAACTTTGCCTCTACCTTATATACTAGCCGCTCGAAAGGTGCAATTCCTATCTTAGCACTATAAGAATAAGGATAGCTCTTAGCACTATAAGAATAAGGGTCGCTATGTCTACTGAAGTTTGAGGCAAGTGCTTTGTTGCATCGGTTAAGCGCTTAAGTGGAAAGAGTGAGTGGGAAAGACAGAATCTCAGTATGACGCTAAAGGCTCTCTTTCTAGAGCGGAAAGCAGGGTTGTAGCTAGTGGGCAGTTCTACAAGTGGAGTCAGTTCGGGTGCTCGAGAGACTCAACTCCAATCTTTTACTGCTTAAGCTTCATAGCAAGAAACAAGTGGCCCTTATATCATAGTAAACAAGGAGAGTTCGAGTGTCTGGTTCACCAAGGGGAAAGTATGGTTTTGAAATCCAAGTATACGAGTGGAAAGATAGTAGGGGTCTCCTATGGAATAAGTCATTATTGAATCATAGGAATATTTAGGTAACAACAATCTATACGATGGGCTCAATAAGCATGTGCTCAATAAGAAAGTATTGACTCGGGAACTATAAGTGGATAAGCTTGTTCCCTCCGCGCTAAAGAGAAAATAGAGAAATACAAGAGAATCAAAGATCTAATAATAGATAATCAAATAAATAATATAGAAATGGAATTCTACGCGTGTAGTGTCGTAAGGAGAGTTCTCGCCGTTTAAGCTATATGCCTCTGTTCAACTACTCTTATGGTAATATTTCCACTCTGCTACTGTCTCCTTCAAATGAATTGAAGCCTATACTTATTATGATGACTTAGAAACTCCCATTAGCTGTAGTCTGGAGCTCACGTAAGCACAGCGTCTTTCGTCGGCAAACTCCCGTTAGCGCCGCGTCAAGAATGATTTATCTCCCTATTCTTGAACACAGCCTTACCTTACTGCTGACTCCTGGTACTTTTTGAACCTAACCTATGCCTCTTTAGAAACTATGCTAATGTAAAGAACACTTGAAACCGAACAACCATATAAAGCGAAAACCTGCGCCTAAACTCTATTCTTTGCCTCGGGTACGTGTTATTTAGTGCATATATAGAATCAATTGGTAATAAACTAGCGCGAAGTAAAGATACAGCTTATTTATTACTTATTGACTTACCGCTGGAGAAACATAGGACTTTCCAATTCCCGAGCGGGAGTGAGCCGAGGGAAAACTCTGAAAAGCGCATTGACAACTGCCGGGGAAGAATCAGAGTAAGTAAACAGGCTCGACAAAAGGCTTAGTTGTGGTCCCGGAAACTTGGAGTTGTCCCTATCCCTATCAGTCGAGTGCTAATGCCCTAAGCCCTCCTTCCATACTGACTGCTTTCTGGATTTCTCTATTGACTCTTTCTTTTCAAGTAACCTGGATGACTAAGAGCTATTCTCTTGTGCTCCTTGTTGGACCGTTGCTGTCTTCGTAACCGCTGTGAGAGTAGCCGCTGCTAGAGGAATACCCTAAGTAATAAGTCAGGACACTAGTCTCAGGAAGATAGCCAGACTCGGTTGTTACAGAAGGTAGAGATGCGGGGGCCAAGCTATGACAACTGACCTAAGCGAAATATGGGCACCCCGAAACAACAATAAGCAAAATACATGTTTGCCTATCGAACGGGAACTCGACTTCAGTACAAGGAGCGGGCTGTAAACCCTTGTAGTGGTCGGTGTCGGTAACTACTCTCTAATCTAACTCCACTTCTTGCCTTTATCTTTATTCTGGTCTTCCTTCTCAAGCACCCAAAGACACTTTCCTTTCTGAACCGACAAAGCGAGAGCGACCTGTTCCTGCGGATTTGACTGCGGATTCTGTTACTACAACACGATCACCTCCTTTTACTTCTACTAAAACAGCTTCTTTCTCTTGATACAGTTTCAGATGTTTCAACTGCTTCTTCACTATAGAACTGGAAAACTAGTATGAAGGACAACACGCGGAAGAAGGCAATAATCAAAGTTCAGGCAATCAGGTAACTTCTAGTTTGCAGAGGCAATCAGGTAACATTTTCTAGTTTGCAGAGGTCTTATTACTTATAGTTCACACCAAAGGCAAGTAGGTCACGCAAAGAACCTACCTCGTAGACACCACTCGAAGGAACGAACACACCCGGAAGTACTGAGAGCGTAAGCGGGAAGAGCATAAGCGGGACTATCAGGCAATTCTAGGTTACAAACACTCGAAAGAGCCTCTAAGCCAAGAACTATCATTGCAGCTGAAACAGATGAAACTCAAACTCAACTTTCTTATTCTGCAACTTACTAGAAGGGACTATCTCCTTGACCGTAGTGGTTGCTTGGCAGATATCAAATAGAGACTTTAGTTAGTATGTGGAAGGGACCTAGGAAGTATATAACTCCATTATGAAAGGACGGAGCCATAGGTTAGTGACCCATACAATATCCAGCTAACCGGGCTAATTCTTAGGAACTGCAGCCCTTGCCCACCTATGCGGTTAAGCCTTATTGTCTCCCGCGCCTAACCACCTCTCTTATCGATGACTCACTCACCTCTCTTATCGATGACTCACTCACCTCTCTTATTGATGACTAGATTCTTTCCTGCCCTAAGGGCTCTCTTTCTCGCCTACTTGCTCTGAACCAACCCAGTCACTCATCAAAACCCGGGCCCGGCTTGAATTCCAATTATTAGCTTATTATAAGATAGCACTTAACTACATCAGAGGTTAGATTAGATGCTCGAGAGTCCAATTCCAATTCCAATTAAGGAGTTGCTTGGCCCATTCTTGTCATTAGAGATATCCGTTTCAAAGCAAAGAAGAGCGGGCTCCTAGTTAGTGCTTCCTTGGCCTGTGGTCTGATTAGGTATTAGCCAATTCCTGTTACTGGTGTTCGTATTCCCAGTTTCGGGTGTCCGTTTTACCTTTACTAGCCCGATTCCTAGCTGTGAGTTAAGGTCTCATCGTAGTAGCTGAGTTCCCGTGTTCTTGTTGGATTCTTTTTAGTATGAGTTCGAACCTTGTGACTTTGTTAGTCGTAGGGGCATTCCTTTTATCTGTGTTTGGATTCCCTGTGCCAAGTATAAATATGAGAAGCACCAGTTCACTTCAGGATTATAAGCTTAATGCCGAGAAGCGGTAGTCGGATCCCCTAGTGTTGAGTTCAAGTCTTATCGTTATTGGTTCCATCCATGTAGGCAGTAGTTCGACCCGGTATATAGTAGAGAAAGGTGTAGTTCCGAGTTATCGTCAAAGGCAGAAGCGGCAATAACAAATCCAAAATGGATTCTGTGTCTTTATTCTGACATTTGTGTTTGTGCACTTGCTCAATTCCCGACACTAGTAGTTTCTTTCCTATTTCCCCGACTTTGGAGGTTGGTTCTTATCGGTAATGGTGACAGGATCCGAGTCAGTAGTCATAGAATTTCCGCTAGTGGAGCAGGGTTCCAGATCAATTGCTGTAGAATTAGCGTAAGGCAGAGCAGGCTAACAGATTCAATAGGGAATACAAGTAAGGGGAGGTGGACTAGTAGGCAGTAGAGCAAAGATATGGATCAGTAGCTGCAGAAACCAAGTCAGTATGGGAGGAGTTAGTTATTTCGTTTGATCTAATAGGAGACTTCTTTCTTGTTAGTAGCGATATAAACCTTGTCAGTAGTAAGTGTATCCTGCCCCAGCTCCCGAACACAGGACTTGGTCATAAAGGAGACAAGCCTCCAACTAAGCACTAAGTATACGCTTGGCAGTTTACAGAGGAGAAGTATATGAGCAATAACAGTATTTGTAGCCTGAGGCGAGGCAGCTAGTAAAGTAATCGATAACTGAGGCCCTTATAGTCAGTTTAAGGAAAGAAACGAAATCAGCTGTAGCGCGGCAGGAGCTTCGGACTTGAGAGGTTGCCAGATCAGAGCACTTCTTGTTGGCAAAGCCTAGTAACAGAGGAATGAAACAACCCCGGGAAGTAGTGGTCCAAAGAGTAGAGTAGTTGTTACAAGATTACATCTCTAGCTCTAGATGCGCTATTTCAGTCCCGATCTCATTCCACCTCCCCTTTATCTAAAACCATATCTCTGCTTTAAGTATCTGTGTAGCTCCTGACTTTCATGCTTATGCGTTTGTAGCATGCCCCTCCTTTCTTTAAGACATTAACTCCTTGTTCTCATTCCGGAGTTCGCCTCCCAGTCTACCTCTCTTGGTAAAATTCCTATTCTATTGGTTGAGTCCTGTGCCTCTACATACTATACTAGAAGCTATACTCCTTACTCATATTCTTATGCTCCTGTTTTATAGGCTTGAAATGCATTATTTCTAATCGCCAAGACACTGCTACAAAAACATAGGCCAAGCAACGACTAGACAAGTAACTACTAACTCAAAGAAGCAAACTAAGAAGAAAGAAACGACCTTCAACCAACAAGACTGTACCTTAGAACTAGGGCTTTCACTACCGATACTCATAATTGAACCACTGCTCTAACAAGACCCTAGCTCCGACAGCAGAATCAAAGTCATAATATTGGTATCGATGCTTCAACCCGCAAACAAGGGCCTAGGTTTCCATGCTCCAGTTCTGGTCTTCCCCTCCTTGCTTTACTCTTCCGCTCCCCGCTTGACTTTAGTTTTGGATGACTAACTATAAAACTAATATTGGTATTGTTCAGAATGCAATCATTAACATTAAGTAGGGCACCTGTCCTGTCTGGGGGTTTTGCTATAGAGCTCTAAGGCCTATATTGGTAGTAGTTAGAATTCCATTAATCGGCCTAAGGATGAGGAGGTGCATTAGGGAAAGGGCCAAGCAATTGAACTATTAATACAAAGAATAAGGGACTGGCGAACAAAGGACTAAGGGTCGATTTGCGGTAAATATCTAGTTTGATTCTTTAACGACCGAGTTGCGTTCTTAGCCTTATTGGCTTCATTCTTTCCCTTACTGGTTCTATTCTTGACTTCAGTACATATAGCTTAGCTTACTGGCCTAGATGCTGAGAAGCAGACCGGCACCAGTGAGTAGTGGTTTCAGTCTTAGTTTTGGGGGCGCTAGTTTGGTTCTTAGTCGTACTTGTTTGAGTCTGTTTCGCCCGTTGCTTGGCGAGTGAAAGCCCTGTTAGTGGTAGGTGTACTCAGTATTACTAGTTGATCTATTACTCAGCGCCCACAACACTCATTCCTATGTTATGCTTGGATTATTATAGTAGTAGTTGCTTTAGTATACGTTGCTTGTCTGTTTGGCCCGTAGCTTGCCTGTAGTAGTTATACTTGGTCTATATTGGAATAAGAATAGAAAGTGGTTAACTGAACACCCGCACAACCATAGAGAATTCAATGAAATAACGATTGTACTTTTGAGACCACGTTTGCTCCTCGCTTGCTTGTCTCAAACCGGCACTGCTTTCTTTCATTCACGATACCCGATACACTCGATAAGCCTGCTACTCATAACTCGGGAGCCAACTACCCTATATAGGACTTTAACATTGAACTGGCAACCTGGCTATTCTTATATTAACTACTGAGCTGCTTTCTCATCTAATGGAATTCTAATCCTCTGTTTGATACCTTAGATCCACTGGTGCCTATTCGGGATAGGGCTTGTTGACTTACGTGCTTGTTAGGGTGTCAGTCCAGTAGTATACGCTTGTTGGATCAAGACTAACTTCCCCGGCTTCAGATCTTGTTCCTGTAGTTTTATACCTTCCCTTCCTACGTAGCTTATCTCTGTTACTACTGAGTGCAATTCTTTATCTGTTGCCAGCAGGGTTCAATTCATTGGAGTTTCAAGAGCAAGAGAGTGAGTAAGAAAGATCCCTTATTAGATTGAACTGCTACTGGGTAAGGTTTAGTTCGAAGAATGGAATTGCCTAGAAACACCTTTACCCCCGGCTTCTGATCCTGCTTTCATGACTAACCTCGATCTCATCCCTCTCCTGCTCCTCCACCGTAGTAAACAAATGAAGTGGTTGCTCCCGAACACGTGGTCTTCTTCTTGGTAAAACTCTGATCTGATCCAGCTCCAATAAGTAGTGGTATAGTGAAATCCCCAGTAGTAGTACTGTGTAAGGGAAGGGAAGTTTAGTCTTCAGTAGTCCTGGGGCGAGTAGAGAACTTCTTCAGCTCCCGTTAGCTGCAAGTACTGAGTTATTAAGAGTTCAGAGCACCTACTTCACTGAGTTGGCAAGCACGTACTTTACTGAGTTGGCAAGAAAGAAGTAAACTATTGAGTGACTTATACTTCAAATAGTTGACCTTGTTGCGGCAAAGAGAGATCCTAACTGTTCCCCTTCCGGTTCTTGCTTTGTATGTAGTAGTAGCGGTGGTTAACTTGGCCTTTCTGTTCACCTAGTTCTACTTTAATCCCGAGTTTAATCAGTAATTGTTGCAAGAGAAGAAAAGGGCGTTGGGCAAGTAGTAAAGGTATAATGAATAGGGCTAGATCTAGCACATAGTATGTATATGTATAAGTATGAGTATTAAGGGATAAAGATATGGATTAGTGTCTTTACTTGTTTGTTTCTATGCCAGGTGCTGTTGATCCTTGGCATACACCGTAACCTATCTTAGTAGTTACCTTACGCGCTACACCACTACTAGATGATGACCTTAAGAACACTGCAACACAAGTACTCTCTTCTGCCTCTGATCCGCTTGCTTGTTACAGTTGCTTTCAGGTAAAGGTTATACAAGGGTCTATGTTCTTAGGCGTCAATGCATTTCTTTTCTACATCCGATAAGTAGGTCTCATAGGGAATTCTAGTTTCCTTTCGAACAGAAACAGACTCGTATATTCCAGCTTCCTTGTGCGCACTACTTCTTTTCCTTCTCCAGCTTATGCACCTTCACCCTCGGAACAACCTTAACCCTCGGCTTCTGGGAGAAATTCTTTACCTCTGTGTTTTATTACTTTATTCTTTCTCTCTTTGTTTGATTAATGTATTCTTCTTGACTTCCCCAGCTTCAAAACCTATTCACAGGACTGGGTAATGTCAGGCTTCAGGTCCTGCTTCTGGAACAAGTATTCTTAAGTACACAAGTACAGGCGTCAAAGTCAATAAGTATAAGTTCTATCTTCTCCACTTCCTACCGAGGCCTAGCTAAAGGCGATGGATTACCCCGCTGCTTCTCTCGCCTAGCCTCTTGCTTGCTCTCCCATTAGCGCAACTCAAGGATTCATTTCATCTCTCCCGCAGTCAGGTTAACTCGCATTGCAACAAAACTCCATTAGCACAGATCAATTGACAAGCAACTATACTACTGAAGAATTGAAGCGGTGAAAGTAAGCGCTAACTCCTAACGCACTTAGGAATAAACAAAAGCTACCGTTAAGTACTTAGTGAGGCTAAGGAAAATAATGCTACTGTAGCTCCTAGTCGGACAGTTCCGGTTGCTAACTTATATTATGTATTATGGTTGTTGACTCGAATGAAGCCTGGCAGCAATCGATTCTCAATCTCAAAGTGTAGCGCTCTAGTGTTGTTCGGCTGTTGTAGGGTCTTCAAGTGTAGTTTAGTTAGGAACTTCAAGTCCTGTTTTCGTCTTAGTCGGCTTCCGATCCTTCTTTGAAAACCGCTTCATATACTTCTGATGATCCAGCAGTAATATGTTTTGTTAGAGAAAGGCTTAGAGTTATATGTTTTGCTTAGAGTTAAGAGGGGAGAGTAATATGTCAGCAGCTTAGAGTTAAGAGGGAAAGGCTTCAAGTCATATGTTTTGCTTAGAGTTAAGAGGGAAAGGCTGAGGTTCCTAATTCTCGTTTTGGCTACGTAAGATGTCAGCAGTGAAGTGTTGTTATTAAATATTCTATTAAGTTCAATAGTGGTAAGTTCAATTCCATTCTTTAAGCTTTAAGGCAAAAAGGGGTTTGTTTGCCCTAGTTACATAGTTCAATTCCATTCTTTAAGCAAGGGAACCCGAAACAGCAATTCAAGTTGAGGTCGACAAAAGAAAATATGGAAATTAATATTAATAAAGAAGATGGTCCAAAAGAGCATAGCTTGCTGGTTAAGATCCAGATCCTGACACTGATCCTGACTCGTAACTTGATGAACCGCACCGCTTGCTTGCAGCAGCTAACTTGCTTGTTTCTTGAGTCAACAGTGTTTTACGTGATTCTATGTCTTGTGCACCATCCTTTCCTCCTTTTGACTTTAGGCTTGAAGCACCTTATTTGGAGGCTTGAAGCACCTTATTTAGAGATTGCTAACTTGATACTTGACCGATGCAGAGCTTATATCGGCGATGAACTACTGCCAGCCTACTGGAATGAGCTGATCCTGATCAAGACTCTCCACTGGAATACCCTACCTAAACCTAAACTCTTATGGCAAACAAAAGGATTTGATAACTTGTATGAGTTGTGCGTGAAACAAACTAGGGCAATGAAATAAGTACTATAGTATAGCGTGAAGCTGCCTATGTATAGCGTGAAGCAGCCTAGCTGAGTTCTTAAAGCGGGGATAGCAGTGCCTCATCAATTCTAAAAGCACGGGCTAACGGGAGTTCACCTTAATTCCATCTTCTCATCTTTCTTTGACTTTCCGGGAACAAACACGCGGACAAGTTAATACCCTGACCCCGAAAGGCTGTTCTACGGCATTGAACACCTATTAAGAATTTGCTCTTAAAGAAATACGTAGCTTCTTTCTCGCTCACTTGATGGATACTTAACCGCTATGTGGGCATGAGATTCGAGAGTTAACTCAACTTGAATTGACTTTTGACAAGCACAATAACTCTCCTTGATTACTAATATGTAAGTGCAACACCCGAACCAACACTTTCGAACGGATTCTAAACCGTCAAACACTGTCAACTTTCCTTAGCACAGAGTCCTCTTGTTTTGTACCAGGTGCTCTGTGCAAGAGATAGATGGAATTCAGAACTTCCACTGAAAGGAGAGGTCGGGTCGGTCGGCAAGGTTCAGTGGAGTCAGGTATATCGGTGTTGGTAATGGGAATGAATCAGCGGTCTCAGCTTTGACTCGCTTAGGGTTAGGGCGGTAAGTGAATTGCCTGATTGATCCGTTTCTGTTCTTGTTTCATCCCTTGTTTGATCTATGGGTGCGGTTGATGGTGCTTACGCTCTAAGTCTCGGGGTCGGTAACACGTCGAGTAATCCTTTCACCCCTCTGTTCCACTTCTGGAAACCAACTATTAGTGGTCCAGTTTGATCTGTCAACTATGAACCTAAATTCGGCTCCCGAGCACATAGTGCATTTTCAACAAGGGATTCCACCACTGGGGATGCAACTATCACAAGTGCTAAAGAGAAGGGGGCAGGGCATATAGCTCTAGCGTATTAGATACTAGAGAGCGGGTACTGGACTTCGGAACAAGACTTAGTTTCAATACGGAATGAAACAAATACTAATAAAAGTCAAAGAATGGGACTGGCACCGAGGAAACCCTCTTCTGATTTACTGCTTGAGCGTCAGTGCTTTCAAGTATCTACTAGACAAGAGCAAGCGGAAGGGTTGGCTAAGAGCAACCAAACAACCACATTTCCTACTCCTGCTCCTGTAAAAGAGAGGAAGCCGGGTGCTCCATAGGTTCAATGAAATTCCTAACGTTGGAGATAGACCCCTCCAGTAAGATTCAGAGTTCAATCTAAAGTCAGTTCCTGGAAGAAAATCATCTAGTATAAGACCTAGGCTAAGATTCAACATGTTTTCGGGGGCAATAAGATAGTCTCCCCTACTATAGAAAAGAGTCAAAAAGGGTGAGTTACCGGAAAGGGTTAGTTAAGTGAAAGGGGTCGAAAGTCTAGGTACTGTTCCTTAAAGTTGTGGTCCAGAGCACTAAACAAGCAAATTCCTCTGATTCCGGTTCTTCTTCTCCCGCTTCTGGTTGAACGAGTTTGCCTCCGCCTCTGGTTACCTCTATTTGAATGAAAACAGTGTGCTAAAGTTGTTACCGAGTCCCGTGTTCGCCTGTCCGAGAGAGAACCTGTCCTGGGTTTGGGGCAAGTCTGGTAGAGCGGAGACAGTAGTAGATGCAAAGGGATATGAAGCCTAATCTCATCTCTTTAAGAATGAATACCTAACTAACTAATGGCAAAGAAGGAATACCTACCCACCTAATGGCAGCTACACGCTAGCTCTAGCTATGACATTCTGAAATGAAACAACCATCCAATAGCGCCTCTTGAGATGAGTAATCAGTCTTCTTTTATTATCTTATTAAGAGTTCACCTTTGTTCATCGGGCTAATATGAACTAGAACATCCGAGTTGAAGTCTTCCTCCTCTTTTCATTCTGATTAGTATATGTTTTATTTTGACTTTTGAGTTTCACTAGGGTTGGCGAGAAGGACTAAAACCTGACAAGTATATGCTTGGCCTTTCCCTTCTTTTTAGTGTTTTCTGCCTGGGTAAACTTCAATTGTTGGAAATAACCTATCAAACCTTCTTATCGGCCGCTCAACAGCATACTTATTTATTTGCTTAAACCTACCTATCAAACCTTCTTATCGGCGCTCAACAGCATACTTATATATTTGCTTATATATATTATTTTCTTTCACGTAAACCGTGGCTTCCTCACTCCGCACTCTAGTCACTCATATTGTAGCACTCCGAAACAAGAATCAGTTTGTCATAGGCGATGCTCCCCTTACTACCGCGAGATCATATAAAATAATGTCTTATTACTTTGTTTCTATATAATGCTTGGCTTGTAGTTGACTTGTGCCTTAACGTTGATACCGTACGGAATCTTCTCCTTCCTTCTGATTCTCTTACTTCTGATCCCTAGAACTATACTTGCTACTGAAACAATAAAGTAATATTTTCGATAAGTGAACACATGGGATAGAAATAATGGTCAATATACGTATTCATATAAAGCATCTTCTCGAGTCCACCTCTCACCCGAACTAGATTCTATTGTTCCCCCACCCATCTTGTAAGAAGTGAAGCTGACCTCTGAAACAAATTGATTCTCTTTCTTGCTCTAGTACTATACGTCAATAAATTCTGATTGATTACTCTTACTCTTGTACCAAGTAAAGAGGACTCCTTTAAAGAAGTCAACTAGTGAGTAACAAGGCAGTACCATATAAAGCTTCTTAAACGATAACTGGAACAAGACTTGAGGAACCGATTCTTTATACCCTGCTAAAACTTAACCGCATAGTAGGCATTCTTAAAGAGCTGGATCTATACTCTTTCAAAAGAACCTATCTCTTACTCGGCTCGGTCAATCACCTTTTACCTCTCTTCTCTCCACTTAACCTTTTGCTCGTACTCTTTGCGCTCTTCCTTTGACTTATACCGCTCCCATACATCCTATTTGGATTGTTCTGTTTCCCGATAGGTGCTAACGCTTAGAGCGGGATTAGTTCCTGTCATCATCCTCAATTCTATTCCTTAGCGCGGAGGGAACAAGCTTATCCGTCAGACAAGTTACTACGACAAACGGCTTTCCCTTTCCCTTTCACTTGACCTTAGTTGTTGAGCTGGACATTCCACTTTCGAATTAGAGTCTAGTGAGCATCTGGTATAGACAAAAGTAAATACACCGCATCCCCATCTTTTTCATCTGATCGGGATCTAGCTTATGGCACTGCTTCCTTAATGGCTTAAACTTCTTGAACTCGAGTAATAGTACTTCACTCTCACTGTATATTATGTTGGGCCTGGACCTGCACCATCTTTAGAATTCGTTTTCTCTTTTCCTTGCGCAGACTTAAACACAAGTAACCGGACTAGTTGCAACGAATAAAACATTCCATTTTGCTCTCTCACCTGCATACCTATATAAATAAGGAATCCACCTGCATACCTATATAAATAAGGAATCCACCTGCATACCTATATAAATAAGGAATGGAGCTGCTCACTTGTTCCCTATTCTTAAAGCTACGTAAGCAACTAATACTTCCCCGCCTCTCTTATTCATGCTCTTGCCTTCCTTTCATCTTAACCTAGCGCACCTACTTTAAGCAATGACTCGGGAAGAGAACTAAAGCAAGGAGATACTTCCCTCAGACAGCTGAACAAAGGAATGACTCGGTCAAGCTGAAACAAAATCCTCTACCTCAGACAGTAGTACCCATATCTACATCAAATACGGATATCCTGCATTAACGTACCGATATCCGAACAAAAGGCTGGTGGATAGCTCTAGTTATGCGTTTGACACGCACCTAGTCTTTCTTAGTGCTGTTGCTTGTTTCCTAGGCGGCCTATAATCGATAGGTGAGGACTCTTTACCAACCAATCCAATCTTTCTTTCTTTTTCTATTAGGAATTATTGATCTTTGATGCTAGTGGAGCAAAGGAAGCGGTAGACGAACTCCTCTATCTACCGTAGAAATGGGTTATATCTATTGAATGGGATCCTGGAGACAGAGGGTATGAGTCGATCGGATGCAGGGAAGCCCAGGCAATCAGTTCCTATCAATCATTCGTCAGGAAGCTTTGAATCGTCTTTTGAAATCTCATTGTTTAAGGCATAGAGAAGGCTTCAAAAAGGATGGGACGTACAATTGAGGATAGCCCTCTCTCTATTCGTTAATAAATAATTGTTTCATTAATCAAACCAAGAGTCCATTGGGATACCGCTTACTTGAGTTAGTCTAAGGTTCGAGCAAGTGGAAGTAGGTGCCTAAATGATTGTCTTTCAGCCCGAATTACTATAAGGTCGGTAGGCTATTTCCGTGCTACTATAGTTTCTGTAGTCCCTGCTATGCCAGCAATAGGGAATCCTTAGAAAACCGGAATGCAAGTTGCGTGATAGTTGGATTCCCCACAAATTATAAGTATCCAAGCTTTACCCCTCCCACACAGGGGCTACAATCTGGGGAAAGAACCCGAAAGCCATAATAGCATTGCAGGTCTCGACACAGCCTATTTCGAGACTGGGATGAAGAGATGAAAGATTTGCGTTTCATATAGTCTTTCAAACGTCTACTGCACTCACGAGGCCCCTATTCTCAACAACTTCCTCCTCGGGGGTTTTGCTAAAATAGAATCAGTTCATTTATCAAGGGTCGAGTGCTTCTGCCCCTTTCCTCTTTAGAGCTCCTACAGCTGCCCGGTTCTTTTGTTATTTTGGAATTGGAACAGGTACAACCCAGTTGATCCGATTACTACAAGGATTAACCCAATCCAGGATATGAACCGGAAAAGAAAAGGGCAGAAAGATACAGATCCCCAAAGCTCATAAGATGTCCCAAGGTTAGGTACGCCTACAGTTTCGCTTTTGAGTGAATGCGTAGCTCTGAGCTCATGGTCTTTCTTTGCTTTCGGAGGTAGAAAATAGAGGGCTTTCGGAGGTAGAAAATAGAAGAAAAGTCCAAAAAGCTTGAGGCAGCTGTGTCTGTGTAGTTACTCCGTACTCAGTGTAGATTGGTTTACTCCAGCTTCCCGTTTACTCCAGCTTCCCACGGGCTAACTAGATAACATGAAATGACTTTACTATATAATAGAAATAGGCACCAATATAATAGAAATAATAGAAATAGGCACCAACCAATATAATCGAAATAGTTCCCCGGAGTCCTATCCTAAATAACTGTGATAGTTCCCAGGAGTGGTTCTCTATAAGGAGGAATTACGCCAAAAGCGAATGCATTAAAGTCAACTGTAATTGCCCCATTCTCATTTATATAGAATGGACATAGTGTATAAATACATGATACCAATTCCGTAATATCCAATTCTATTGTTATGATTAGGTGGAGAGACAATTGGTATCAATCATAATCACTTAAGGGGAGTGATCTTAGAGTAAGGAACTCATTGTCTTCCTCCATAGATAATCCATTCTATTTCTATTAATTTCTCGAGCAAATGCTTTGGATTTTCACGTTCATCTTATCTTCTTCTATGATTACTGTCAACAAATCGGGGTTTTCCACCATTCAACCATTTACTCTCCTTTTAGATTATCCCCCTTTTTCTCCCCAAATAAGAATCATTGACAAAACTGGAATTGGTGTAGCTAGGTTAGCCATGATCGGGTTAGTGCTCCGGCTGAGGAATACCATAATTTTCTTGAAAGGAAGGGCTATGGGTGAAGGATAGCTCGACAACAGCCCAGAATGCTACTTCTTCAATTGTTCTATTTCCAAGGTCACGGAAACAGTTTCAATCACCATTCATTTTTCAATAAACCGAGGTTTAGGGCAAGAGAATAGTAGGGGCAATCAAAGCCAATGCCACGGGGAAGGGAAAGGTGGCACGAACCGATTCAACATAGGAACACAAAATGCCAAAAGGGGATTGGACCTATGAAAATGATTCCGACCCCAAAAACACAAAGCCTGTTTGTTTGGGCTAGAGAACAGTAACGGTAGGGAAGGTGCGATTGAGCGACCGGCAGAATCAGTAGCGAAACTTGCCCCTCGGAAGGAGTCTAGATCCTAATCCTAGTTCAAAGGAATTGATCTTGGCAACACAACAGATAAAGAGTATACCTTTGAGCATCGCGTATAGATCCAAGTAAATACACACCACCCTACCCTTATTTGGAAATCTGATCGTGATCCGGCTTGTTGAACCATTTGATGCTTACTCTATATTTGCTTTTGCCCTTGAGCGCTTCGGTGTACATTCATTCTCAAAGGGATTATCTTCGGCTGAATACTTAACTACTTAACCTAGTATGTATATCAATGTAGAATTGGACTTCTTTCTATACTTCATACTCCAAGGCTAGGGTTTATTGATCCCTAAAACAGGACTCGCTTCTTTCGCTTGATACTCTTCCTTGAGAAACAGCTTTTCAATTCTACTTTAGCACGAAATTCCCCTTTTCTTCTTTTAGTGAACTCCTATCTATCTGTCTTTCCCGCGGACTTGAGCCTCTCCTCTGCCTTTCCTATTGCCAACACTCGCACTAGGCTAGGATTAAACTCGAACAGAAAGAGACTCTACAAGTACAGATGCGTTTGATGGTTACTTTCGAAAGTACGGATACAGGCTCTTTAGGACTGATAGTCGCTGCTCTTCTGGTAGTATAGCTGGTAGCTCTGCTTATGCTAGCTCTCTTCCTTCTTTCTTATGAGAGAGAGAGAGAGATTCGCTATAGGGGCATTTCTCTGTAAGAAGAAGGCCTTTTACTGCTATTATAGTGGATTTACTTAACCTTGAATAACTATCATGGCTTTCTTTTCCTTAGCTTTTCTATGAAATTAAGAAGGAACACAAGCTTACCTTATAATTCGAATGAGATAAAGAAAGGGGCAGAAGCTCAGTGAGTTCCAAGTTGATTTCTTAGTTCAGTGGGCGGCAGAAAGGCTTTAGGGCTACCTAGCGTCAATGAAATGCTTTTTATAAGCGCCCGAACGAAATAGAGTTCTAGTGCCAAACGAAATACCATTGGATTTTCTTCTGAGTGAGCTGTCTTTTCACTTAGGGTTTATTCTCCTTCGACAGAGCTCGCTCACAGTATATAAATCCGGAACTAGCTTAGGGAAAGCAGGAGCAACAACAAAGAACTAAAGAAATAGGAAATGAAACTTCTACGCCTGGGAGGAACTCAATAGGAAGCTCACGGAAAGTTGCTGTCCAATCCGTAATTCAATCTTATGTTGTGGTACACAGCCTTGAAAGTAGAGTCGAATGGGAAGGGCCACTATCAATTGCGGGCCTGCGAAAGCTCGAATCAATAACATATTCTATAGAAATCGTATATAAACACAAGCAGAAGTCTATTTCTTTCTCAGCAGGAAGTAGCTTTCTCGCCTAACTACAGGTCAGATTCCACCTGTTTTCGTTCCTTTCTTTGTGTTATAAACAAGTCCTTTCTTCTCCAGCCACAACTCCATTAATACAGAAAGACCAAGCTGGTGTGCCACACCTCTAACTACAACAGGAAAGATTATACCTCTATCTTTCTCATGAATCAATTTGATGGCATAAATCTTTTTTCATTGGCGCTTTCTCACCGGCAGGACAAATGGGAGCTCTGACTCTTTGACTCTTCGTTGTAGGCTTTGGTTACTATAGAGTTCTAGTATTCCTGAATGGGTATTAAGTTGGTACTTTTTCCAATGCTATTGAGTATGGAGCTTATTCCTTTATGGCTTCTGCTTATTCATGTGCATGTGTGTGTTCTCTCCCTAAATCCCCATCAAAGTAGAAATAAATGCTCAATAACTGACCATTCAGAACGTTTTCCTTATGTCGCAGCATGCTGCTAGCTAGAACTAGAATCAGAAGAAGGCGAGCTACCAGATGAGCTACCCAGCATACTTCTACCAGATGAGCTAACCAGCATACTTGACATTCTATGTTGAATGAAAAGGAATGAAACCGACGTACCGTATTGACCGGCGGGTATATTAATTGATGAAAGAACTAAACCACCGCCCGGCCCGCAGCTTATACTGCTCCTCCTACGCCAACGGCTACAGATTGTGTTAGCCATTACTTGATTCTTTTAGATATGTTGAATATTAATGTGGAATTCATTCTAGTTATTCCCAATGGATATTAATGTGGAATTCATTCTAGTTATTCTCTCCCCCCACCCTTCTGATCTCAAATTGTGTTGTAATTCAAAATGGGACTTCGGGTTAACTTATTGACTTCCAACAATGGGATTGACTTTCCTATATAGGAATTGGAACTGCTCTTTCCAATCTTCATCATCATATTCAACTGAAATAACTTGATTTCAAGAAACAGCTCCCGTGTCTCCCTCCTCTGTATGCTACTTATAAATTGTCAAAAAGGATTTTGCACCCAGCTTCAAAACGTAAGGGTAAGGGCGTGCTACCGCGTTTCTCTTTGATGCTTTCTCGCAAGTGATGTACAAATTCTCATCAGAAATAGAAATAGTAAGATAACTCCAGAATTTAGGAATTCGTGCTCGACTATTCACTCTCAATCTCATTTCAAACATGGAACGCTAAAAACAATCTCTAGAGGTTTTGGGTATAAGGAGCCTATCTCTTTCTTTGCTTGATCTATGGCCTGAAACTAGGAGATATCAAAAAGTCCACTAATCCACAAGCAGTGGCTAGTTCAGGGTTCCATTTGCTAGCTTCCTATTGATAATGAGATTTTCTGAGCAAGATCACGTGCCTCATTACGAGCTTGTACACACGCTTGCTTCTAAAGCGACCCTATAAGCAACTGCACCAAGTGGATTTCCCCAAGCCCAAGGGTGTCCGTAAGTTCCTATGCCAAACTGTAGTAAGGAATCATCCGGTCAGAGCAGGTATATGCAAAACATTAATACCCCCTGAAGCAACGGGCAAAACACCTTGGCATAGAGACCCGAGTCCACGCCCTCTCTCCGCTCTGCCCGAGGTCCCTCCGGAAGAACCTATTCCTGTGATGCGATCCTCTCCCTCCTTACACGTTGTTGTCTCAAGCAGCGCCACCAGGTTCCTACGTCCTCTTTCTTCTCAGGGGTGGTGAAGACCAATAAGTAAGCGTTCGGAAGGCCTCAACCGCGTTTGCTCGCCTTGTGGAAAATACTTCACCTGTGTTGCGTAGCCTGGAGCCCATTGAGGGTTAGGGTGTTATCATAGAGCGACCGACAGGTTTGGAGTCTCAGACAGCTGATGTTTTTGACGCTCCAATAGAAAGTCCTGAAATGCCCCCTCGTCGTTCAAGAGGAGCTATGGAGACCACAATCAAGGTGCTTTCTTCCTTCCGCGTTGAAGGGCAATGCTTCTCGCAATCTCAAACTTCCCTCGTCCTAGAAGTTTATTCGACGACTTTGGTTCCTATCTCGACTGAGGCAGTCTCCTCTGTCCCTTTCTTCGCCCTGTTCTTTATTCAAATAATGAATTGGAATTGTAGAGGTGTGAGGCGTCGACCGGTCTATGACTACTTGCACAACTTATTCCTGAAATTCTCTCCTTACTTAGCTTAATCATACTCTGCCTTGGTTTATTTAGGTTCTCTATGCTAGCTTTCGATTTTCCTCCATAGTGTTTTGGGGATTCTCTCGCTTCGGTTAATTTACATTACACTCCTTGGTGCTTAATTGGATATTTAGGAAGTGTTCTTAACGCTTCTTAGAAACGCCGTGGTTCACCTTTCTCTGTTACGTCTTACCACCCGTTATTTGATTTATTGGTTTGATCGATCCGTTGGTCCCTTCACTTGGACTTGTTGGGAAATCATGGGGGGCGACATCATATGCGCAGCGGAAGAACAAGAAAACAAAAATCCCCGATTCCCAAAAAGATGTTCGTCGTCGTGCGAAGATTGGTGCGCAAAAATCCGCAAAAACACAAAACTGCGTATAGAGATTGTGTTACCTAGGGAGATCGTATATCCCTGTTTCCTTGCAGATCCTTAGGAGAGGGTGAAGGAGGTCAAGCGTCCTCCTCTCTAGCGGTGATCCACACAGCAGGGTTGCGACGACGCTCCTCAAAACTCCAGGCCTACTCTGAGGTGGAGAGGGAGAGGAGAATAGGAAAGGCAAGCAAAGACTCTAGCCTATGAGGCTGTGAATCCCTCCTATTTATAGAGATCCCGTGTCAAAACCCTAATGGGTCCTTTCCCTAGTGGGTATTGGATCTGCATCCAATAAGACAAGGGCTCCGTCGGATATCTCATATCCGAACCTCTACTCATCGCAATGCCTACCATATGTGTGTGACCCTCTAGGCCCAATATCGAGCTGGCCGTGAGTCATACCTGTCAGAACTCCTTCTAACTTAGTGAATTATTATCTCTGTAATAATTCACTCGACTCATCGACTACGGAAGTACTAGGCCACTACGCCGTAGTCCCCAGACGATACAGGGGAATCCAATCCATTGGACCTGTCTGTCCTCAGTTACCATGTACCTATAGTCCCTCATCCATCTAATATCCCAGAGACCGTATATCGAGCATGGTGCTGTCAGACCCATACGGTTTCTACTCGAGTCTCGCTCTAATCGGATTCTCCCGGAGAACTCTTTCTCTCTCAACCCGAATGACCCTGGCCAGGGATTTGTCTGAGCAAGAACACATAGGATATTCCTCTCATGACGCCGAGAGTGGATGATCCTCTGTCGACACTCAATAGCCCTCGTAAGGTCGACTACCACTCCCAATGACCAGCTGTACTAGATCTGAGAACAGTCAAACCTATAAGTCTGGTATCAAAGAGTGGAGCACTCATACAGGACATCCTTGGTGTCTCAAGTCTAAGGACCAGATACACCACTAGGACTATGGAATCGCTGTCTGACAATAAGGCATCATCAACCATCCAGCATTCCGTAAGCGGATCAATCAGTGAACTCATTCTCCAATGAGCACCTGTACTGTATCCCTAGTGTCCCTACACGAGCAGCTATGAGACCAGCTGCATCCATCATATGGACGGGTATACAGCACACCAGTCTATCCGGTTATCACGATGTCCCTCTCGAGTAACCTATGACCGGGATTATTTAGGATATGTATTTAAAGGTGAATCGATCTCATTATCGTGATCTCATCACGATCCGATTCCCATTGCACAAATCCAAGGACATCACAATATATATGCATTTATGCAATAGTTATAAAGTGATATACGCCAAAATATAATAAGCAAAAAGATTCTGTATCAAGTCACACGTGCCATCACTCACGTGATTGGCTTGCTGGGCACCTATGACTAGCAATCTCCCACTTGACCTAAAGCCAATCACCTATGTGTCTGATCCCCATCAGACCCCTGTGACGCTCAAAGACAATCTGAGACAACGGCTTTGTCAGTGGATCTGCAATGTTATCTTCGGATGGAACTCTTTCCACTGCTACATCTCCTCGGGTCACGATCTCTCTGATAAGGTGGAACCTCCTCAGAACATGCTTAGATTTCTGATGAGACCTAGGTTCCTTCGCTTGAGCAATTGCCCCGTTGTTGTCGCAATATAGGGAGATCGGCTCCTCACTATCCGGCACGACTCCCAAATCTGTGATGAACTTTTCAACCAGACTCCCTCCTTTGCTGCATCTGATGCAGCAATGTACTCCGCCTCTGTGGTCGAGTCAGCAGTGGTATCTTGCTTGGAACTCTTCCAGCACACTGCTCCTCCATTCAAGGTGTTCATATACCCTGAATTCGACTTGCTATCATCGACATCAGACTGAAAACTTGAGTCAGTTAAGCCTTCAACCTTAAGGCTATTACCTCCATATACTAGTAAAAGATCCTTAGTCCTTCTCAAGTACCTAAGGATACACTTTACTGCTTTCCAGTGCTCCAAGCCTGGATCCGCCTGATACCTGCTCGTGACACTCAGAGCATGCGCTATATCAGGCCTAGTACATAGCATGGCATACATGATGGACCCTATTGCTGAGGCATAAGGTATCATATCCATGTTCGCCCTTTCTTCTAGAGTCTTTGGGGACATACTCATAGAAAGCGATATCCCATGTCTCATCGGTATGAGACCTCTCTTGGAATTTTCCATGCCAAACCTTTTGACAATAGTTTCTATGTACCTGGACTGGGACAAGCCAAGCATCCTTTTGGATCTATCTCTATAGATTCTAATCCCCAAGATATAAGATGCTTCTCCTAAGTCCTTCATGGAGAAGTGTCTAGATAACCAAGCCTTTACTGTGGATAGCATTCCTATGTCATTCCCAATGATGAGGATGTCATCCACATATAACACCAAAAAGCTAATAGCGCTCCCTCTTACCTTTCTGTATACACAAGGCTCATCTTCGTTCTTAACGAAGTCATAAGATCTGATTGCCTCATCAAATCTTATGTTCCAACTTCGGGAAGCTTGCTTTAGTCCATAAATGGATCTAAGCAACCTACACACCTTATCTGGGCAGTTCTTGGACACGAATCCCTCAGGTTGCATCATATACACCTCCTCCTCCAGGTTCCCGTTGAGGAATGCGGTTTTCACATCCATCTGCCAGATCTCATAATCATAGTGTGCTGCAATAGCCAATAGAATTCTGATGGATTTTAGCATTGCTACGGGTGAGAAAGTTTCGTCGTAGTCAACACCTTGCCTTTGACGATACCCCTTAGCCACTAGCCTTGCTTTATAGGTCTCTACCTTTCCATCTACTCCGATCTTTTTCTTAAAGATCCACTTGCAACCGATGGGTACAATACCTTCGGGTGCATCAACTAGGTTCCAAACCTTATTGGAGTACATAGAATCCATCTCAGAATTCATGGCTTCTTTCCACTTCCCGGAGTCTATACTCATAATAGCCTCCTCGTAGGTCTGAGGATCAATATCCTCTACATCCTCTGCTCTAATATGTCCCACATATCTCTCAGGAGGATGGGATACTCTATCAGACCTGCGTAAAGTTGATACTTGTGTATTAGGTACCTGAACAGACTCGGGCTGTAGAGTGGTGCTTGAGCTTGGTTCCCTAACTTCGCTCAACTCTATCATTCTCCCACTGTCTCCGCCAAGAATGTGTTCCTTCTCAAGGAACACTGCTCTCTTAGCTACAAAGACCTTTTGGTCCTCGAGATGATAGAAATAATACCCACAAGTTTCCTTGGGGTATCCCACAAATTTGCATCGCTCTGTCCTTGATTCTAACTTATCGGGGTTGTGTCTTTTAACATGGGCAGAACAGCCCCAAATCTTAACAACCTTAAGATCAGGCTTCTTCCCTTTCCATATCTCATATGGTGTAGACACTACCGACTTAGTTGGAACTCTGTTCAGAAGGTAAGCTGCGGTTTCTAGGGCATATCCCCAGAATGAGATGGGTAGGTCAGCGAAACTCATCATAGACCGTACCATATCTAATAATGTACGATTTCTCCTTTCAGAGACACCATTGAGCTGAGGTGTATAAGGAGGTGTCCATTGGGATAATATCCCATGGTCCTTGAGGAAGTGAGTAAACTCTGTACTTAAGTACTCACCTCCTCGATCTGATCGAAGAGTTTTGATACTCTTTCCAGTCTGGTTCTCCACCTCATTCTTATACTCTCTGAATTTCTCAAAGGCCTCGGACTTGTACTTCATTAAGTACACATATCCATACCTTGAGAAATCATCAGTAAATGTAATGAAGTAGGAGTAACCTCCAATGGCATGAGTTGACATGGGTCCACATACATCACTATGTATGAGTTCCAACAACTCAGTGGCTCTCTCTCCAGTTCCACTAAATGGAGAGTTGGTCAGTTTTCCACGAATGCAAGGCTCACAAGTTGCATATGACACATAGTCGAATGGATCTAGATATCCATCATTTAGCAACTTTTGAATCATTCTTCCATGGATGTGACCTAGCCTACAATGCCACAGGTATGCATTGTTCACCTCATCTCGTTTCCTCTTAGACACATTTACATTCATGATATGTGGAGTGGTGTCTAACATAAATAAACCATTATGCACTGTTCCTTTCGTGATGATCTTATCATCTAATAATATCGAACAACCATTGTTCTCAAAAACAAATTTATATCCACTAACTGTTAAACATGAAATGGAAATAATGTTTTTGATAATAGAAGGAACAAAATAACATGCATCTAATGCAATAAAAGCTCCACTAGGCAGATGTAGAGCGACCTCGCCAACAGCTAATACAGCAACTTTTGCTCCATTACCCATCTTTAGGTCCATCTCGCCTCTCTCTAGTCTCCTAGGCCTTGCCAGAACCTGCAACGAATTGCATATATGATAAGCACTACCGGTATCTAATACCCATGTGTTATCATAAGAGTCTGACAAATGGAGACTGATCATGAATGTACCTGAAGCTTCATCAAGCTTTTGTTTCGCCCTTTCTGCAAGGTACTCTTTGCAGTTTCTCTTCCAGTGCCCATCTTTACCACAGTGGAAGCACTGGCCTTTGTCCTTTGTTGGGTCTTTCTTAGCAACCTTTGCTTTACCTTGTTTGCCCTTGCCCTTTCCCTTCTTAAGGGACCTTTCTGCTTTCCTTTTCTTTCTGGTCTCACCAGTGTAGAGAACTGGCTTCTCTTTCTTAATAGTACTCTCTGCCTCCCTCAACATATTGAGGAGCTCTGGGAGAGTCACCTCAAGCTTGTTCATATTAAAATTCATTATGAACTGTGAAAAGGAATCTGGTAGGGACTGAAGCACAATGTCCACACACAAGTTATCCTCTAGGACCATTCCTAGACCTGTGAGTTTCTCTATCCACTCAATCATCTTTAGGACATGGTTCTGAACCGGTGTCCCCTCAGTCATCCTAGCGCGGAAAAGGCTCTTGGATATCTCATATCGTTGAGTCCTTCCCTGTTCCTCAAACAATTTACGGACATGTAGGAGAATGGATCTGGCATCCATCTTTTCATGTTGTCTCTGTAACTCTGGAGTCATAGAGCCCAACATATAGCACTGAGCAAGAGTGGAGTCATCAATGTACTTCACGTAGCGAGCGATCTCATCCTCGCTTGCCCCTTCTTCGGGCGTAGGCATCACTGTATCAAGGACGTACACGATTTTCTCCGCTGTGAGAACAATTCTCAAGTTACGGAGCCAATCCGTATAATTTGGACCAGTGAGGCGGTTGACATCAAGTATGCCACGTAAGGGATTTGAAAGCGACATTTTCTGAAAATAAAGATGTAGCAAAAATGAATAACATGCAGATTTTGCAAGAGATAAACTATCAAGATATGGACTTCTATCTTAATATGCTCCCACTATTTTACTAACGAGTCACGCGACACCCTCAGCACGTGAAACGGAAGTCTCCGGCAGACTTCTAGTGGGGATCAGGATCCAATCAGCGTCTTAGTGTAACCTCGAGGGACTCGACCAATCACACTAAGCCTAAAAGGTAGGCAACTCTTACCGATCACAACTCCTTGTGATTCCCGTCCTGTTCAGCCTCCGAATCACCATGGCCTCGAGGGACTCGACCAACCATGATGCTCGGTTAAGTCAACACCTTCGTTACAAGATGAGTCTGATTTGATGATATACCCTCGAGGGACTCGACCAAGCATACCATGTCCTCAGGTCACCGGTGACATCTCTATGTCGTAAGCAAGATAGCGAATCGCGATATAGGTGAGTCTCGAGGGACTCGACCAACTCAACCTACACCGGGATTCGGTTCCTACTCATAACGATGGAAGGCCACGTGGGTCAATCTAATTGCCTCACGTTTACCGACTTAATATTATCGAGAGATGTTTCTATAATTTGGTCTCCTAATATGACATGTCACACATAGATCTACGCCAAAATAGTTATAAAGTGATATACGCCAAAATATAATAAGCAAAAAGATTCTGTATCAAGTCACACGTGCCATCACTCACGTGATTGGCTTGCTGGGCACCTATGACTAGCAGGACTAACTATAGAAAGAAGAGGCCTTGCTCGTATTTGTGTTCGGTTAGATCGTGTTCTTCTCTTATACACGTGTGCTGTTTCGGCTCTTCCTCTGTGAATCACCTCTCCCTCACTTGCTCCTACCATTGTCCCTTGGTTTTCTCGGCCCAGATCCTACTAGGGTTTGTATTCGGATTGATAACCATGATTTGAATAATGTGGTTAAGGATAGCAGGCAGTTGAATAGGAATGCTTTTTCCGGCAAACTAACTAACGCGCTCCTTGTTGTTTGATCTTTGAGTTGTCTTCTTGCTACTTGTAATCAGATTCTTATTCCTACGACTGGATCCATCATCTTGGCAGGAATTCCTTATAAATGGGGAACTAACGGGGAGAGCCATACAGTAAAGGCCGTGTCCGAGGGCAAGGAGAGCATCTTTTTCGTTTTTTCTTCACAGGAAAGAACAGAGATCCTATCCAAGTGAGAAAGGTACACTCATTTCATTCCCCAACGAGAGTAAAGCCCGAGTTTTCGAAAGGCTAGAGAGGAGGCTCTATACATAATAAATGAAAAGAACGACTCGCTGGCAAACTAACCCGTTATTCAAGGGGATTCATCAGGTATAGGAAAGGGAAACAACAGAGGGAGTCGAAGGAAAGGGAAAGAACAGAGGGAGGAGAAGCAAGAGTCAAATGTGTTGGACATAGGTAGGGAATAGCAGTTGGGTTTTTCGCTTCCGAAGAAATCAAAGAGTAGTTCATTGAATCGAGAGACTAGGCTTTGAATAAAAGTCAGCGACCCGCTTGCGATGATGCAGTTTTTCGAATGGACTAATTAAGGGAAGGGGAAAACACTTCCTGGACAACAGGCAAAGTCAAGCGTCTCAGCATGGTATCTGCCCTTTATCCAACTCCACGAAACCAAAAGAGGAGAGAGAGGTTTTAGTAATGGTATAGGGTTGCCAGGGCCCCACGAGTTAGTTGAGCGGACATACCAAAAGGACTAAGGTGGACATCACTTTTGTAGCTTGGAATCGTTCACTCCTCGGGGAGCAGAGTACTTGTAGCGGAACTCGTATAAGAGCTAGTAATCTAGTCCTTGCTTTCCGTTTATACCTTTCAAATGATGCTGACCGTTACCCTAAAGATTCTCCTGCTTCTGTCAAAGGAGGTCAGCCTGTATTTCATCACAGCATAGCTCTAAAGTTAGGTGCCAATGTCAAGTGAGCATCCTCAGACCTTGATTAGGTGTGGAAGGCTAGCGAAGTAATAAAAGGGCTCAAATTGGATGCTAGTCGGCTCGGCAAAGTAGTAGGCTTCGGGGGTAAGGTAAAAACCCCTATCGATCCCAAGAAAGTGTTTTGGGTAGCTATAACTCTTGCAGTACAGGAGGAGGACAGTATAGCTTACTTTCTGGAGGATGTTGGTCAAAGTAACAATTTCCACTTTGGATCATTTCAATGATTGGTGGAGATCCATTGAATGCCGGTATAGGTTTTCAATTCCGCCGTTCAAGTGCTATTTTCACTATGAACTACTCTGAACCGGTCTGAATTTCCAGGAGAATTCGTTGGAATGGAATAAGTGTTAGTGCTCTTGCTGGTAGGTTGAGTCTCCCAAGAACACACTTCTTCTGAAAATGTTGATTATGTGCCTCCGCCCGGCTCGCCCGATGGGCCAAGTTCCATGTAGGGTGTCGAGCTGAAGTAAGGAGAAATAAATGGTTTTTGATGAGCTCGGTTGCTTGCTTATTTATTGGAGAGGGCTGGAACCAAGGAATAAACCATAGCAAGGAGTCAAACGTCGGGTCATATGGCAGCTAGCCTCATCTGAGTCGCGCTTGCAAATGTAAATAAGTATTTGCCGAGAAGATAAGACCCTAGACTACCTTTGAAATATCCGTAAAACCAATTGAAGCGGAAAATACAATTAGCGAGAAGCTACTAAAGTCTAAAGACCGAGCGACTCCCCCTCCTAACAACTCATCCGCATCGCTCATCGAAAATATCCATCCCCCCAAAACATCCAAGGAATGCCCTGACCTGACCATCTAAATGATAAGATATTCCACATTCGAGTATTTCAGGTTACAAATGGAAATCTAGCCGAAACGAAAAACGCCACTGCTAAACGAAAGAAAGGAACTGTCCATATAGATGGCTTTAAAGATAGAATACTTCGAGAGAGCACTTTACAATATGAGAGAAAGCTTCCCTTCTTTTGCTTATTCGATACTGCTGGCCTAGAAATGGCGGGGGCTTGGCTTGCCTGAGGACATAAACTGCTGATATCCGAAGAGTCGCGTACCCTAAGAAAGAAATTCCATCAACCATCGAAGTCAGTTCGGCTGGATCGATAGAATAAGGATAGCTATTACCTAACTTGCTTGCATTCCTCGCTTTCAGATGAGGCGACCGACGGAAGGAAAGTGAATCAAATCCATAACCCTAAACGAAGAAAACCAACGGAGAAAGAGAAAGAAAGCAATACCGAAATCAGAACTTGTTCGCATATTGTATTCCGCTCGCGAAACTGGTGTTATTTAAGGTTGGCTAACAGCTTTCCGGGCATACTAATAGAAAGGGATAATATATAAGAGAAAGAATAGAAAGGGATAATATATAAGGGAAGGAATAGAAAGGGATAATATATAAGGGAAGGCTATCTCTGGAGGAAATCAAATAATAAGGAAGCTACCAGACCAGACCCCAGGTAAAGATAAGGTACAATGCTCGATGAACGATCTAACAAGAGAGCATATGAAAGGAAAGATCATTCGTCCGGGGAATATAAATAGAAGGTTGCTGTAAGGGAATAAGCGATGGATAAAGCATTGATGAGGGAATAAGCGATGGATAAAGCATTGATGAGCAATCCAATCTAGGCGGAAGAGAATCAACCTGTCTGTTACCTTCTATCGGTATTTATGAATACGCCTATTCTTGACAAAAAGGGAAAGTCCGGAACACAAACACTGGTTACAAGATCGAAATCCAAAATAGTTCCCTGGTTCCGGGCACAGCAACGATTAGGGGTAAGTCTAGAGTTCCCTGCTGGCTCTGTAAAGTGTATAAGGAAGGCAAAGTGTATCACTGAGAGAGGGGAGCTCCTGAGATTCTATGGTAGTCAGGTACCAGTTTGCTGTTACTTAGAAATAGGAGGATTAGGGAATATAAGGAAGAAATAGGAGGATTTGGATTTGAACAATGAATATAAGGAAGAAAGCCGATCTTTTTATTGCTTGTTGAGATGAAGCAGATATGGCGCGTGGTCCGAGTCAGGGTTACCCTTATCCTAGTTAATCTATGGTATGTGATAGCTAACTGTTTAGGGCGGACTTCCCCCAAGGTTGACGGCGAGAAGTCGACGACACCAAACTTGACGTCCCTATACGTGGCAACGGCGGCGGGTAGCCTACGCAAGGGCTCTCCAAAGTGTTCTATTTGGACTTTTGGTTTTAGGTACGGGCTATTAGGCTAGGACACTGTCTTATTTAGCTCCCCCCTATTGCCTTTCCAAATCAACTCATGTAATTGTGGAGTTAGTTGCTGGTCTACTGCAGCACCGGTTGAGGGCTTATCGCGTACCGAAGATCAAATGTCACCCCTTCCACTCAAGGCGATGGGAAATTCTGGAAACAAAAGTAGGCTTTCGCCACTCCATGGGAATGCCTTCTATACTAATATAATAGTGGACGAAATTTTCTTTGATTTGAGTCGTTCCATTACATTTGGATTCCGTTGATCTTTTTGCTGTGTGTCCTCTCACCTTCGGCTGATTCAATGCTGTCGATGACCATACTTTCCTTCTTCACTGGGCAAGACATCATATTCTCTTTCGTGCTGCCTATAATCCTTGCCATTTCTGTCGTTTCCATCCCGCGTTGACTCTTTACAATAGGGGCCTTTTAGCCTTCTTTCTGGAAATCTATACCAATCAGTTTGTTGGGCTTGCATACTTATTTGTGGGGTTTCGATTCGTTAAAAGGGATTATTGTAGGCTAACGGTGCTGCTTCGATTGGTGTAACGACTACCCGCTCAGGACGCAACACTCGCCGAAACGGGAAGCTAAACTCACCTAGACCTCTTGTACACAAAAGATTCTTGACTCAGATATGGTGCGACTCTTTGTTTTAGGCTCAATAGCATACTCGTCTTAGGGGGCATGTCTTATCTCTCTCTCGCTCTCCATTCAACTACCAGACAAGCAAGGAAAGTCGCTGGAAGGAAATTGGTGATTGACCTTCTTCTCCACTTGTATTGTAGTAGGAAATCCACATAAAAGAGCTGGAACCTACTTAGGAACTAAGGGCTTTTCAACGCGGAAGGCGCGAACGAAGAAGTTTGATGAACCACATAGCTTAAGAAATAGTAAACCATCCAACTTTCATAGCTAATAAATAGTAAACCATCCAACTTGTGTTTTCTAGTGCACATTTCGAATATCAAATTGATGCATCGAATTTCATTAATGGAATTGTTGGCTCTTTGAAAGATGGAGCTGCATGTGTTCTACTTTGACCCCAAAGCAAAGTCAAGAAAGGAAGAAGAATGGACTGCTGCTGCAATTGCAAGTTTAGGAGCCGGGCACCCTTTCAGGGCTAGTGTTTTTTCTGTTGTTTGGCACCATCTTTTGATAAAGGTGCGAAGCGCTCTCCTTAAACCATCTACAAAAGGGTAAAGGGAGTGAGGCGCATTCATAAAAGCTTTTTTCACGGGTGGGCCTTTTAAGGATTGGCAGTTCTTGGTTCATAGATCCAGGGGAAGCCCTCACAATAGATTAATCCCGAATATGTATTGTGGGGACATGGAAGACTTCTCTTTTCTGGACATATTCCTGTTCAAAAAGTATTTGTCCCCGGGGCTCCTGCCGCGCAACTACTTCTGAATTGAATTTAAGCTGTTTCAAGATCATACTGAGTTTCAAGAGCAAGAGATGAGCCATAGTTATAGTTTACAGAGGTATCGATGACTTTCGAGTTTCTTTCTTGAAGACCGCTTCTTTTCATATAAGTATTAGTAAAGAGTTGAAGACAGGGTATTCTTATTCTGATTATTATTAGTACCCGCACTTACTTGTTCCATTCCTATTCAAATACTAACTACATTCATTCTATTACTGGATGCGCTAGCAAGTTATGTATTCTGGCCCTCAGCCTAATTCTTATACCTGTCCTTAGAGAACTTAGAATTGAGGTATTGAAGTCAAGACTTGATAGAAGTAGCACTAGGTAGGCAAAGATGGAGCACTAGTATTCTCTATTGACTACTTGCTGAACACATGGGTTATACAACTTGCTTAATTGACTACTTTACTCTATTACAATTCCAGTTTTCGTCTTCGTCATGGCGGTAGGGCTGCTCTTCAACTCATTGAATGGAAAATTTCCCTATGAAACTCCCTATTGACTGTTCTAATTCATTTGAACCTAGAGTCCTTATTTGATCTTGCTGATGCTGATGTTCTATAGGAGAGGAATTGACCTATCCATTCTGTTAGCGTACGACCTATACTTTAGGATGGATGAAGAATCGATTGCCTCCCCAGATCCCCAAAACAGGACTCGTAATAACTTGACTCTATTAGTAATAGCTTGGCTCTTTGCCTTTAAAGTAGTTGCTCGCCTGCTTGCTTGTTTGTTTTAGTATTCGACTCCATTAACAAGAACAACCCAGAGCGAGAACTCAGCTAGTAATAAAGAAAACACCTAACGGCAAAAAGGCTTCACTCCTATAACTATGGAATTGAACCGGGGACTGTAGAATGGAACCTGGGCATATGAGAATGGAACAGCTGATAAACAGGCTAAGCTCCCTGGGCCTTAATACTTGATCTTTTGATTCTAATATAGAATAAGTGTTCCCAAGGCTGACTACCCGAACCATTACTCTTTGACTCCTTATTAGGATCCTATCGCTACTGCTATAAAGTCCTATGATCGAGCTCGGGTCCGCCTCTCCCATGTTTTTGTATGCCTTTTGCCACTTATTAATCCCTCTGAGCTTGACACTGCTCTATCGAATTCTCCCGCTCCTCGCTTGAAAGCTGAACTGCCCCTATCAAATTATGCCACCCTTATTCTTGTAATACTTCTTTGAACTCCGCCCATACTCCCCATGAGAATCAATCTACTAACGATAAGGGTCGAACTACTAATACAAAGCATTGAACTGGTGCTAATAAGGCTATAGCTTGAAACTGAGGATTCACTGCCCTATTCTAATACTTGATCTTGTAGTAAGGTGCTGAAAGCCTAGCAAAACCGAGACTAAAACAAGGGAAGGGATAAGCGAATTGAGATCAGGAGCGGAGTAGCCAAAGCTCAATCTATAACAAGTAAGATTTAGGTCCGGGAGTCTAAGAAAGGGCTCGGGCTACTAGGCCTAGTTCTAATCCTGTTGTAGGGTAACCAAATTATGTTACCGCGTAGTCGTATTCCTAGTTATTAGTAAAAGCATGAAACCAAGGAGAGTAAGGCCCATAATAAGTCAAGCAAGAGTTAGTACAAAGAGGGACAGGCTCACTTCTGAACTAAGTAATGTTAGTGGCGCGGGCCGCCTAGTCTATTGCCCAGGGATATAGAACTCAACTAATAAGTCAAAGAGTGAAACGGCAGTGGTTATAGTCTCAGTAGCTCTAGTTGAAGTCTTGCCAGCACTGGTATCAGGCTGAGTACCACTAGTGACATTCTCGTTGGCACCGGGTGAAGCCACCAAGCAACTACTAATGACCAAGCAACAGTACAAGAGCCAGAGGTATAGAAGACAGCATCAGAGAATTTGGCATAGCTCTATCATTCTTACATTAACTACTGAGTTGCCCTAGATGCGGTAACTATCTAGCTAGCTCACCTCGACTACCCGGTTGAAGGCTGAGATGCAGTGGTTGAAGAATGGGTGGCACTGGTTGAAGTCTTAATAGCGATAGTTTGAGTCTGATCTTAGGCACTGTTTCAGTCTGTTTCGTCCGTTGCTTGGCGGTTGAAGTCTTTAACTACCTTGTTTTAGTCTGTAACTACCCAGCTTCAGGCTTGGAAGCACTAGCTGAAGTCCGAGTAGCACTTGTGTCAGCCTGATCGGATATCTAGTTTGATTCTTGCCCTTACCGGTTTGATTCTTGTTAGCACTGGTGCATCCTGTAACTCCTACTCGCCGACCCCTACTGTTACTACTGAGTTTCATTCTTATACAAGTGTAGTTTACAGCTTCACCGAGTAGGTGTATAGGTATGGGATAATTAAGGTCAAGTACCGGAAAGGAAAGGCGAGTAGTAAGGCTGTGTTCCCCAAGTAATAACAGAGTTTTCAAGCAAAAGGGGAAGCAGTTAGTTTAGAGTCACAGTGCATCTGTGCTTCTCTTCTTCAACGGTAAGTGAATCAATCTCGTCTCGTATCTTCATCTTAGTGTAGAAGGCAAGGCCAGGCAATTCCATGAAGTTCTTTGAGATATTTGCTTGGGGACTGACCTGCTCTCGTAGGCTGTAGTGAATAAACTCTAGTAGCTCTGGTAAGCTCTAAGGTTAGTCTTTTTGGAGTGGATTCCCTGCGCCTCCCCGAAGGGCCCCCGCAGTTAGGCGGCTTTCCGAGAGTCTCTTTGGAGTTTGAGGGGAGCCACTGAAAGGTGCTGACTTCCCGAGTGTCTGGATCCCCTCATGAGCTTGGAAATTCAGAACGTTAATAGTAAGAGCAGCTATGGGGCCCCTCTCCCTGAGCTCTCTTCTCTATGAGTTACAACTTACCCGATTGATGGGTTTAATCCGCCAACAACCAACCCCAAATACCTTTGAGTTCCTAAGCTTGTTGACCCGCTTGTTTCTTCCTTTAGTCTGGGATCTGATCCAACAAGTCACTAAGTCATTTATAGTAAGTCATTTCTAGCATTAGAAGAGTTCTCGGCAAGGAAATTCTCCTAGACATAAAGGTAAGTCGTAGAAGGTGTCGCTCTAGCTCAAAGTAATGACCTG
This sequence comes from Musa acuminata AAA Group, assembly GCF_036884655.1. Lineage (NCBI taxonomy): Eukaryota > Viridiplantae > Streptophyta > Magnoliopsida > Zingiberales > Musaceae > Musa > Musa acuminata. The sequence continues at coordinate 22,558,109 of NC_088332.1, forward strand.
ACTGGAATGGCCTGTTCTAGTGTTATCCAATTAGGAAGCCGAATCGAAGTGCGGTATAAAGTAGGGCAACGCTGGAAATAAAGAATGGTTGTAAAGCCCGCTAAGTATTGGTTGTATTGAATACTTGTTCTGAATGAGTGTATAATTAAGAAAGAGTCTAATCCTCTTGTGCGAGTCGAAAGGATCAGTCTAATTCCGTTTATGGATAAGGATCCGGCTCAGAAACAGTGCTAGGAAATGATGTTTCTGGTCGAGGTAAAGTATCTAGTCTTGTTCCAGAAGCCCTTCTCTTGTCCTAACGTGAGTCGGGGTACCCAGCTGAGTGATTTAAGTCAACAGTGAGTTTAGGAGTTAAGTGGAGTAAGCTCCGCCTTTGTGTCCATTTAGTGGTTTTTGTCCTTTTAGTTGTATAGGTTTCGTCTGTCTCAATTCCATTCTTTAGCGATAAGCATATTTCTTCAGTCAAGTTTGAGTTAGCCGGGGTGTGCTAGTGAGAAAGCCCTTTCTTCTTTCTTTGCTTGTTTCAGTTCCCAAAGGAAGGGGATGCAGTGTCTTTACTCAATTCATTCTATATACGAGACTCGAGAGATGAAATGACATTTAGAAGGCAGCAGTCCAGGACCAGACTTGTTGGGAAAAGTAAGGAACAGGGGTTGGGTTCGAAATGCATGTTTTCTTTGGGATGAGCAACAAGATTAAGTGCGGCAGGAAAAGTATAAGTTTGATTCTTTTATTTGACTTCTGCTAACGGAGTTTCTGTTACATTCCTATAAATTCTATCACATGTAGTTCCATTTCCATGACGGGTTTCCTCGGTGTTAACGGGAGCAAGAAAGATTCCATTCCTATCTTTTTATTCAATCTGATCTATATCTTATAGACTCGAAAGAACAAAAGCAATGAAACAAGCAAGTGCTCACTCTGTTTTTGGATGAAAAGCTGTGCTCGCTAAGAAATGAATGTTTGCCCCATATTGTAAGTGCTTCAGCGCTAAGTACTGCCAGACAGTCCCAACAAGAAACAAGTGACCGGTAACGAGATTAAGTGTGTCAGCGTTAATGTCAGTTTCAGAATTCTGCGCGCTATTAACTTATGGTTATTGACCCATGTAGTATAAGGGTCTTGTATAGATCAAGTCATTCCGGAATAAGAGGATTGATTTGCGCTTGACCTTTGGTGAATCGTATCTAGAAGCTTTATCAACAGAAGAAGTAGTTCGGAAGGAAGCTGTTCGAAATGAAAGTGTAGTATCAATACCTTTCCGCTCGACTCGAAGTCAAGTATCCAGTTCTTGTTTCATTTATAAGAGAATCTCCATCTATTGCTTTGTTGTTGTAAAGAGTGGTTGGTAGGTTCTCGAGTAGGTTATTGGCCAAGACAAGATTATAAGCAGGTGATGAAAGAAGTGAAATCCTAAGTTTCAAGAGAATGCGGCTGTAGGCTGTACAAGAACTGCAGAATCTAGTCGTGGAGAATGTCCTTCCTCAGCTTGCCTTGGACTTGAATAGAAGCCTTCTTTTGCGCGTTAACTTACTTGACTTGACCGAGTCCATTAGCAGAAGCCAGTTTAGCCTTTTAGTTTGTTTTGGAGTGTAGGGCAGAGCAGGGATAGTGAGTGGGCTTTAGCGTTAGCTTATTAGCAGAGCAGGGATAGTGAGTGTTGAAGCAAAAGGTGCGCGAAAGCGAGTTACAGCTGGAGTTAAGGGAGATCCTGGTCTTTTTGTGCATTATTCGAATTCTTTTACTTATTGTCGTTGAGGCAGACTTACCCTATACTCAAGTACTAGTTAAGGCAAACTTATCTCCTATCGGCGCAAAGATGAAAGATGGGTTTTCGATCTTCAGCAACTGAATACGAAGGGGAAGAATTAGATGCGAGATCGGGATCCAGAATAGGAACAATATCTTAAGCTGTACCCAGAGATAGAGTTTCCGTTCTCAAGTAAGCCTATGAATTGCCAGTCACAGAAGATGAAGCGGGATCTTTCAGCTGTACGAGTTGCATCTGTCGGTGATTGGCTTGACGTCGTACGAGAGAGGTTCACATAAAAGGCATAATCTTGTCATGACACCGAGGAAGTCGGGGAAGCACTCGAGTTTCTCCCCTTTTGTACGTTTAGAAGAGGTTCGGAGTAGAGATATTTAGAGTATATTGCTGTTTGGATTAAGTCTCAAATCAGGGTCAATTCCTTCTTCCCCTAAGAAAGCTCCATTATTAGCGAACTCAACAAGTAAGAAAGCTCCATTATTTGCGAACTAAACAAGCTACGGGCCAAGCGTATACTTAGCTACTACGTTATTACAATTCCTGTGAGTTTGAGTCTCCCTTCCCGGCTATTGGTCTTGCTTTCTATGCTTGAAACTCTACTTGACCTTTGATTCTTCTAAGCGTGGGTACGATATCTAGCACACCCAGGTCGATATAGGTAATCGAACTCTAAACTAGCAATAAGGAAACGAAAACACTGCACCAATAGAATGCAAAATCCAAGAAGTTCTAATGGAACACGGCTCTTATGCTTTTGATTGTTAGCCTGTCCCCCTCGGTCTCAAACTAGCATTCCTTTCTGAAAGTCTGGTTTCGGGGTGAACTCTGGTACTCCTGCCTCTCGTTCTTTAGTTGTTGATAGGCTTTCAGCACGCACCTTTCTTTCTTTCTTCTTTGTGTAGTAGGTGAAGCTGTGTTACTAACTAGCCTAAGGGATGTTATCCTCGGTAAATAGGTTCAGCTGTGTGACTAGCTAGCCTAAGGGATGTTATCCTCGAAGACTTCCTTCATCTTTTATCTCTATTGAGCTATAAGCCTAGAAAGAGGAGTGAGTTGCTAGGAGCTCGGATTCAGAGGAGCTTTGTTCCTAGGAGCTGTTAGCTGGAGAGGAGAAGCAGAGCAGAGGGTCGATGTGATATAGCTCATTATATAGTTATTGGTGGGAGGGACGAAGTTCAGGCTCAACAAAACCGGACCTGGGCTCGCTACCGAGCTATAACAAAAAGAGTGTTAGCTTGCCGTCCCGCCATTCCTTCAAACAAAAGGAGTGTTAGCTTACCGTCCCGCCATTCCTTCAATTCCTTTGATTTTCATCTCCTCCCTCTCAGGGACTACCTCAGAATACCCCTTTACTCTATAGTGGCTTCTACCCGACCGTGTAGAGGAGCAAGGTCTGCGGCCGGATATCAATATTTCCCGAGTTATCTTGTTCCTGAATTAAGGGAGTTTCTGACTAAAGTAGTTTCGTTTTCGTCAAGGTAAGAGATCAAAGCTATGGATCTTAGGCACAGGAAAACACTTCTAAGATAAGAATCATTAATGCAAGCAAGACGAGTTATAGACTAGTTCTTTTCTTTAGTTCCGGAAATGAGAATATAGACGACTAGCTTCTACGAGCGGGGTTCTAGAGATTCCCTCCGACTTATGGTACCCTTGGGTGGGTGGCCTTATTCGATCCTGAAGGGAGGCACGAAGTCGCTCGGTAGATGGGTAGAGTTCCTTAGTGTTTCTTGTTGTTCTGAGTTTCCGCCATGTTATAAGTTGAAGTAAGCCCATGTTCCACTCTGCCCACGGAGCCGTAACGGATATCGCCCCCTAAATCTTATAATGCATTAGAGGGGAGTGAAACACCGGATTGACCCTTGGCCGCTACCTTATGGAATTTCCTACTGGCCTGTAGCAGCCGTGGACAGTGACAGTGCGTGCTGGACGAAGAAAGTAAGCAAAGAGAAGAGCGAAAGACTACTCACTAGCCCCCAAAACTCACTCATTGTCGGGAAACTCATAACTCGCGTTAGCACTAGCGCACCACTAACTAATGCACAACAGACAGTTGCCGGGTTGCTTGTTCCCCGAACTTGACTTTACCCCCACTTCTTTCCCTTGCTTGCTGAATGAAATAATAAATAGAAGAGAGTGCCACTCGGCCTTAGTCCGGTGAGTTAAGAGCAACGTCGTCTGCAAGTAGTTCTGTTCCAGTTCCTTCTTCAGCGCTAAGTGGTCCAAATCGTCAATGGAAGTGCGGTGCATACTCGTCTCTTTCAGTTTGAGTTTCATCGTATAGCAAGTCCGCATAAGAAGCCAGGAAAGTCAGAGTTAGAGTTTCCAAGAACTCCCCCCTTGCACTTTCCCTCCCGCTTGTAGCTGACTTAGCGCTTGAAGGTTCCCCTGCGAGAATCATCTTTCCCTCACCCGCCTATACAAAAGGAATTGATATCTCGGAAGTAACACAGGAATCTTTCGAGCCAACACACACCTTTCTCTTTTGTTCCTAAGCTTGTTCGTCTTGTCCGAACTTACTTCACTTTGATGCTTGGACGACTACTCGGTTTGTTTGCTGATCTGATCTTCTTTCTTTCTACGATAAGACTACACTTTCTGAACCGCCAAAACACCTACCGCTGATTCTCAAGTGGACTTTAATGGAGACTTCTTACACACATACTGAGGTGGGTAACCAAAGAAAAGATATAGGTATGGGTTGTTTCTACTCGTATTGAGTACGCCTCGCTTCAAAGCCACTAGTCTGCTCTTCACCCTGACTTTATACCCTTACTTTAGATTTGATGAATATCTTGATTTGGCCTCCGCTTTGGATCTATCTCTATACTACTTAGCACCTGAACTACACTTTCTTCGCACTGATCCCGTAGGCTATGCTATCAGAACTCCCAACACTTAGATCCGGAGGCTATCTGAACTCCCTTAACTGACAGAGATGGAGATGCTTGCCCGAACGTCCCTTACCTGAGACCGGATAAGTACTTAGTTCGCATTATGTTGTTGGGCCATCAAGTACCTAGCGCCTGAGAAGGCAATCTGAGTATAGTACATAGCTTCAGCAGAAGGAATTTCTTATGATCCTTATCTTCAAACTCTCACTCCATTTGATACAGCAGATGCGGATTCATATTCTTCTCTATTTGATTCTGGAACAGGCAATTATTCTGCGTTAGATCCCCGCTTATGGTTATCGTACACTAGCTTCAATCAAATCATCTTTATCGGCAACCCTCGCCCTGCGCTTGTTTCTGGAACAATACTTGAATAACGGACAACAGCACTTGCAACTGGAGACTTCTATTCCACAGAGTTTCGCAGGGTTGTTACTTTCTTCTAGAATATGCTGCTATCTATATTCCATTCAATAAGATAAGTAATCACAAGACAAGCAACGTCCTCCCGCTTATATAACTACAATACAAAACTCGGGTAAAGAATTCAGCAAGAAGATATAGATAAGGGGTAAGATTATGTTATATGAGTCCAAAGCCTTGTTAGCGCTAGGGTCATTCTTGGAAGTCCCACCACATCTTCTATTCTTATTGGTATTGGATAAAGTCTTTATGTTTACAGTATTGGTCTCGCTGGGCCGAGTTTCATTCTACCTGTTCCGAGTCAAGTTCTCATCACATCAATAGTAGTTCGATTGCCGGGATTTTTCATAGCAAAGATCGTCTTGCCCCAACTCGTATCTACTAGGAGCTACAGCACCAAACTCCATTTCCTGGGTTTGATAGCAATTCCAGACTTCAGTACTTAATAGGCTTCCTTGCCTCGAACAGAAGAACCTTTATCTCCACCACTACTTACTAGTTTGGGCAAGAACTCCACTTTCATAACTCCCTTACTAGGCACAACTCCGTACTTCTGGACCACTTAGAGAACTATGACATCCTGTAAGAATAGAGGCTCTTAGCACCTTTCCTTAAGCAACTACATAAGTTCCTAATTTCTCTTCCTCTGCCTCCGCCTTACCTTAACCTTATGCTTGGACTGTACCACTACTCAGATGCATAGTCTCCTAATAATAGTCAAAGTCAGAATAGTCATAGTATAAGTAAGAGTCATAGTATAAGTAAGTCAGTAATTTAGCGCATGAAACTAAAGTAGAGTTCGATTGAGTGAGTAAGTCAGGTATAGGAAAGGTGCTTGTGCTTGTGTGTTGCAATTCCAGAGTGGAGGTGCTTGTGCTTGTGTGTTGCAATTCCAGTATAGGTCGGTTCAGAATCAACTCTCGAATCAAATGTCTACGTGCCGGAGTGCTCAAGGTCATCATCTAGTACTGGCAGGGAAGCTCCAGTTCGCGAGCCCGAGTACGAGTATAGAGATAGGTGATAAGAATAAGGGGATTGATCTGCGCGTATTAGACTCTAGTACATATACGTTTGCTGCTTACTTTCGCACTGCTTCTTCATACGTTGTGAATTCCTTCTTTCTTAAAAGCCTCCCCCTAGTTGGATTACTTACATATTCTTCCCTTAGCTTCACACGCCTGTAATATATTCCTCACATAAGCCAAGGAAAGGAAAACGGTTTCCATATACTAAACCACTAGCACCCAACCCAGGTAGCTCTTTGTACTGAAGTAGATGGATTTCCAGTTTGAGTTTAATCTGCAATTAAATCAGTGTTGAGGTCGGCAAAAGGTAAGGGTTCTTTAGTCTCAAGAGCATCAGCGGGACGGACAATCAGTTCCATTTCCTGCCCGACGAGCAACTATATACAAATCTTCTATTCGAGCTGGAACAATACTTCTTGAAGAACCAATTGCTACTGACTTTTGAACGGCCGATTCTCTCGTTGCAACCACGGATTCAAGTCGAAGGGGAACTAGTCATTCTTCTCTTTCAACAGAAACAGCTCTAACAGCTTTATTTCCTGACGCCGAGTCAAACAGGAATCGTTCTTACACCGAGTCAATACTTTATTATTGAGCATAAGGTATAGACTGAAGTAATGGTATATACTGAAGTAAAGACATAGCGAGTTCACCCTTTGCCGATACTTAAGCTCTCAAACACTGGACTTGGCGAATGTGAGAAAGATTCTTATCGCCGTGTTTCTGCGAATCGATGTGGATAAAGCTGGGTCTGTTCCCACCAAGGAGCTTAAGATCCCAATCACCTTTGGGCGAAAGGATCTAGAAAAACTAGCTCACAAATGCGAGAGAGGTTGTGGCACTTATGAAGAGATCGGGACCCGTGTTCACTGCGATGTATTTGTTACTGTGCACGGTATGTCTGCTGCATTATTATGCTGACTGCGCACCGATGGAAGGATCATCCATGCCTCCCTACCTAGTTACTTTCATACCAGGAAATTAGCATCCCATAAAAGGGGGAAGGGTATGTGGAACGAACGGTAGTTCCATTCTGGTATTGAGTTAGGGTGTAACCGAGGATGGACTACTCGCCTTCTTACAAGTGACAAGACCATCTCTCTATCTATTAGCTGTTGTAGCTGACGCGATAACTGCTGCTAACCGTCGAACTAGTTGGATGCTTACCGTCGAACTATTTAATAAACTGCTCCAGGTAGAGATGTTCTTTGTTACTCTTCCTCTTCAGCTTGCCAGTAAGATGAGACCCTCTTGAGGAATAGATGTTCTTCTTCCTAATATCGAGGTAGGCATACTCGTTGATCAAAACGTCTTTAGGTCGCTTCGTATCAGCCTCCCGGTACTTAGCTGTTACCTTTCTAACGGGGTAAACCCTATCTAAAGGAAAAATGGACTAATAATGGAACCTAACAAAGGTTGTTTCCAGAGGAGTTGGTATTTGACGGAGAGCAGACTTGAACGCTCCGAATTGAGAAAAAACTGCCATAATAGGATTAAGCAGTGGTTTTCCTGGTATCACCTGACGGCACTTTCCTAGTCTAGCCTATTCGACCTCCATCTATGCTACTTCGGGGAAGAGATCTGCCGAAGCAACATATAAGGTAAAATAAGGAAGTTTACGGTATGGGTCATTAGGTTCTCTTGTTCCTAGTATAAGCTTAGAGGAAGACAAACTGTAACACCATTCAGAAGAAGTTTACTGGTTCCAACAAGATGAAGTGGCATAGGTTAAAGGAAAAGTGGAGGTTGCTTCACATAATCTGAATTGCCGGATTGTCTTTCTTTTGTTCGAGTGTAATCCTAGCCTAGTGCTTGTGAAGTCGTATCAAGACAAGAATCAGAGGTTAACTTAAGCGGTTCAGTCGTAAGCAGAAGAAGCATGAGTCGATAGCAGTAGAAGCAATAGCAGTTGAGTCGATAGCCGTAGAAGGGAAAGATGTTGTCGACGAGTCAGAATCAGTGGTTCAAAGGTAAGCTGAAAGGCATTGTATAGAAAAAGGCAATATGACACTTAGATATAGGTGCTAGAAAGTCATAATCTCATTTCACTGACAAAGAAACGGAATTAATACTTTCATCTTGTCCCGCTGGAGCTGGTGGGGTACGGTATCAAGGTTAAGGTGCAAGTAATAGGTCAGTTGCAAATGGTTCAACAAGTAATGAATCAGAAGCCAGCCGTTTCAAGATCATCTCTTAGCTTTGCGGCAGATATATAAGTCGACCACTACAAGGTGTTAGGAAGATAAGGGAGCTGTGTATTTACTCATATATATATACAGGTACTCTACAAATATAGATATATATATATAGAAGATAGATTCTTTGATTTGTTACTTAGTTAGTGGTTAGTTCCATTCTTGTCTTTTGCCCTACAAGCTATGACGGAACAAGGCGTTATGCATTAGGAGTTGTAAAGCGAGAAGAGGTTTAGCCTTAGGAGTATTTCCAGTGTTGTTACTAGAATCCTGTAGTTGTGTACTGTACCTTTTTCCATTATGAAACACCCGCCTATGCTATAACAAGCAAGTACAATAAAAGAAGTATACGTGCGCCTTCACCTGAATACACGAGTAGATTAAACCCACCTATCTTATCTCTTTGGTTACCCACTTATAGAAACAAAACAACCTACCTATGCTCTTTGCGACTTCTAACCTATGCTCTTTGCGACTTCTAACCTATGCTCTTTGCCACTTCTATATAATGTTCGTGTTAGTGAAAAAGTGCTGTTTTCGTTTCTTCACTGGAAAGTCCCGTTTTTGTCATCGGTGCATGTGTTAAGGTTCAGTGCTTATGCTTGTGTCTAAGGCGAAGAAAGTCTGTTTCTGTTCGAAAGCAAGTATAAAGTGGAGAGTAAGGAGCAGTGTAAATTCCCTATAAAAGCAGTATCATCCGCTGTTCTGGTTTTCGTATCTGCGTCAGCTAACGTTGGGGCAAGACGTTGTGCGCTAACTGGAGTTGTTGACTCGGAGAAAGGTAAGGGAGCAGCAGAAGTTTCCGTTTCCGCGAGGTGTCATGTCATATAGATATAGTTAAGCGATTCGAAATAAGCTTTAATCCAGTTTTCTGCTTACGGAATTTCTAGGTCACATGGAAATGAATTCTTTGTTTTCTTCGTCGCAAGAAAGAACAGTAGATGATTCTTAGTTGACTTCAGACTTTACCGCTTCACCCAGATCCTAGAGACTAGCACTACCACGGAGCATTCAAGACTCAAACTCAGCAGTAGTTGTTCCAGAGTAGTAAGCGCGTATATAAGTCAGCTCGAAAAAACAGTAACAGCAGATTCCATTGGAGAGCCGAAAACCACTGTACTTGCAACGGGATAGGATAGGACTTAACTTAGGATGAAACTCGGTATTCCACTATAGCACCGACCTCTACTATGGCTCTGTCAACTAATAGAGTTATTGCTCTAGTCTACTCTGTACTACTCTACTACTTGTTTGGGATTCCACTCATAAACTACAGGCTAGGCCAACTTCAATCTAGGGCAACTACTACTGATTCACAACTGGGTTCCCTTGCCTGACTAGATAACTCGAACAGGACTACCCGGGCTATGGCAACTATGGAAATTATGACTTTTCTGCTATACCTCTGGCAATTGAGCACCCGGCTCCTGAGGTCAATTCTGTAACACTCTACCACCTGCTTGGCCCTTCCCTGCAAGCTGATACCTTTACTATAAGACTAGACTATTAGAATGGAACCGGGGTATACTAGAATGTGACTAATTACCTCAATGCTTCCCTTACTCGCTTGAAACCTATATATCCTTGCTTTCATCCTTTAGCTCCATACTTATATTCTTGAACTGCTAGCTGTGATTCTGACTATGCTCCCACAAAAACCGGAGCTTCAAAACACCACTTCCCCCTTTGAGCCTTGCTTTCTTTGTTTTGATTATTTAATTACTTACTTAGATCCACCAAGCAACTACCACACACCTATAAGTCTTGTAGCTGTCCCTGGCATCCCTTAGTTAGAGCTTTCCTCTCCTCGCCCTACACCAAGTATAGTGGTTACTCATCTTATTCTGACTTTTCTGTATTTATCTTATTATTTCTCTGAATGGAATTTTCTTTATCATACTTTTGATCATACTCATTTCTCTTATATTAATTCATATATATATATTAGCATGTGTTTTTTCACTTAATATTAATATGTGTTTTATTGGTTTCTTGTATTCTATTTTGGATTAGTTTATTAGAATTTATTGGTATGAAAAAGGTAGTTGTTTTCTTTGGAACGATAGATCTGTGGTTCCGGTGTTATGTACGGGTTTCCTCCCTGCCACCCAGAACTATACCTTGACATTCTTATTTGTCTTATACAACAACTCCACTATCATGGCGTAACACAAGCACAAGCTTCACCTTTCCCAGAGCTTTGTTTTAGGCCTCAACTTATTACTTTCTCACTGGAACTGGGCGCAGTTCGAGTCCTGTCTGTGTTCATGGCATTAGCGAGTCGGGTTAGTTACTAATATCCATCTTACCTAGTAGCTCTATATTAGCTAATGATTCCGTTTCTAGACACCTCCTCTTCATTCTTTATTTCAAGTAGGATTCTTCTATCACTTATTTTGAGTCTAGCTACCCTGGCTACCAAAGTCTGTCCTTACTTGCTTTTACTCGCGTACTAGTGCCAACAATCCTTCTGTTTGGATTTCAGTCTACTGTTCCTCGATCTCAGGTTGACTTATCGCCTTGAAAACTAGAACTAGTGCTCATAGGACCTTAGCTCTAAACTCATTCTTTATCCACTGAGTCGGATCCTTGCTTCCCGCCTACAAGCTTTGCCTTATTAACTATATTTTATGTATTTCAATATATTTTATGTATGTTCAACAATGAGCCTGTCACTCTTCACTACAAGACGGACTGCCTGACTCGTGTTCTTCAACCGATGACTTCGAACCTTGCTTTACTGCCTACGATTCTGACTATCCAGTGTTTCCAACTAAAACTCGCCAAGCGTATACTAACGACATAAAGTCAGACCTATGCCTCTATGCTTCTTCAACGGTAAGTAGTGAAGTAGATTTCTTTCTAGTTCAAGGAAAGTATAGTCTGCCAGAGAATAAGTTGTCGAATGGCCAGTTCCTTCCTGTTGGCACCAAAAACTGTAACTCAACGTAAGCCGGCCAAGTCACTACGCAACAAGTCACTACTATACAAGTACAGGAACAGGAGTTGGATACGGAACTGAGTAAGAAGACAGATCCCCATCAGCAACAGTCACAACTGGGGGGCAAGCTCACCGCCGAATACATCTACTTTTCCGCTACTCCTACTGCGCTAGGTACCCAATTATGACTAGTGCAATTAAGACTTGAGCTTTAGAGTCGCATTCCCCTGAGGCTATTGATTATCTTCATTCCCCTTAGGCTATTTATTATCTTATTCTATATGAATATATAATCACTTTTTCTTTAATACCTAGCTCATGACTCTGGTCTAACTCTAATACAGAGCGGGGGTTGGTGACTTTTCTTTCTATAATACGTATCGGGGAACAAGCTTATGGGAGTTTCAAGCAAGGGTCAGAATCCAGAGATTAGTCTGAACAATTGGATACAACACTAGACCTCGACTTGACTTTAAGTTGAAGCTTACCTCGGCCCTTACCTTTCTTGCACTGAAGCAACAATTCATTGATTGATTCTTTCGAGTGGCGAGGAAAACGGTAAATGAATCTTTATCGAGCGCTCTGCCTCTTATATCTTAGAAATAGACACTCCCACCTGGTATTGGTATAGATTTTTGTAAAGATACAGCTCATTCTTTGGCTTCATATCCCTCTTATCAAGTTGACTTAAACAAAGCTTAGAATACTGTTGCGCTTTAGAGGCGAGTTACGGAAACAAGGGGGAAAACGGAGAAACTTCTACTTCAAGACTAGCACCCTCAACAATACTTGAAACAGCCAATCTCTCACCTATTGCTCCAAAGAGGCGGGCAAGGGAGTTGGGCCATAGTCAATAATTGGTAGCGCATTCCCCTTAACAGAGGCCGGCAAGATAGAATGGAAATTGTGCACCTTTTGGTGTGATCTGAAGAAAGTGCTGGTATTGAAGCAGAAGCAAGATCTGGAAAGTCTAGTTCGAGTAGACTAAACTCTAACTCACTCACTCGGATTGAAAGTCTTGGTTCTATAGGGCAAAGACTGGGTACATTCCTGCTCCCGTTCAATTGAAAGTTTCCAGCTAAGGTATTGTTGGTGGTATCGTGTCTGTATCGATGGCCACTTATGAGTTTGATCCCCTTTAGTGAGTTGAATCCCCGGTTTCTTAGTAAAAGTCCTTGTAAGTGCTATTTGGATTCTTCCTTAAAGGTTCTAGTTTGCTTAGTCACTAGTGTATTCTTGTATGGGGTGGCCGGATTAATAGTTTCGAGTTCAAGCCTCATTGTGCACTGTCAAATTCCCTGTTAGTAGCTCCATTCTAATAGTAAGTCAAGTCAGAACGAAAGAGGGGGGAGTTTTGTGAACTAAGCACGGATCCGAATCAGTAGCTAAGGAATGGTAGCCAGGGAAGTAATACTGAAATCCAGGAGCCTATTACTGAGATAGAGGGCATAAAGGCGGAGAGCCTGGTGGAGATACTAAGTCTAAGCTGGTGCATCAGGGAATGAAGCTAAAAAGCATGAATCTAAGTAAGTCGGTGAAGTTGGAATCAATAGGTGTTGTTGGCGAGCGAGGAAATCAATCTGACAGCAGTAACCGATAAGTATTCGAAATCAGAGAGCGTATATCAATTGTGGAAGCTTATTGTACTGGTACAGGAAAGGCGAAGGGTTCCAGTAACTCATCAAGTGGATAAGGGTATCTATTGCTTAATCAAAACGTATAGATAACTGTGCTTATCCTGCCTCTATGTAGTAGTAGAGTTCGTTTTCACCCTTGTGCGCCAGGGAATCAGTATTTCCGTGAGTACAGTAAGTACGGCTAAGCTCTTTGTCTTGTGATTATCGTTTAGGCTGGAGCCTATCGTAAGTGAATTACAGTTAAAGTCGGTCAATAATGGAATGCAGAATCGTTGGCAGGCAGGAAAGATAGAAGGTTAGTCTAAGGCGCTTCCTCTCTCTCTCTTTCTATCCATTAATGTGTCTATTCATGCCTATAATGAGAATGGTTCCTACCCTCTTGGATGTGTTTTCTCTTTTTCGGTAAACCACATTCTAGCCCAGAAGAGAAGGCATGGGAAGAAGGGGATCCAAAAGCTTTTCACAAACTCAATTGATGTATGCTACTACTATACCTATTTATAGAATGAGATGCGCACTTCCATTTGAATTAATGTTGCTTGTGTTTGCTTACTAGATTCCATATGTGCTTGTGTTTGTTTACATATTATTCTATATGTGTCTATCAAGGTTTGTTTACTTGCTTCCATATGTGTGAATTCCTAACGCGCATAATTATATGTTGCTCTTCTTTGTTTGTTTAGAGTGTTTTTAATCAATTACATAATATAGGGTAGATTCTTCATCTTCTTTTCCAGAGGGATAAGGCTAGTCATCTAAGTTATGTGATTTATCTGCACTAGCATCTACTCGATTGGCATTGTTGCCCGGGAGTTGCTTGTTGAGTGCACCTATAATGTGAAGTAGGAACCTACCTACCTAACTGATTACTCAGCTTCCTTTACAGTAGAAGGCGGGAGATGCTCTATTGCATTATAATCTATCTTCCTTTACAGTAGAAGGCAGGAGATGCTCAATATGGAATTCGAATATCTATTCTAGTAAGCAGTGTTTATTGACTTTATTCTATAAGATGTGTGTGTTTGTTACTTATCGTTTTCGTTCATCTAATCTTTCTTATTTGATTTCCTCCTTTCCTTTACTTCGGCCCTACTCTCCCGACTTATGGGTTAATGCAAGAGAAGTCTCGTAGCCTTTTTTTCTACCCCGGTTACCAGCCCAATAGATAGTATTCAATAATAATGATATTCAGTAGTCTAGTTTTGGAAGCAGTGTTTTTCTACTCTTTCTTCTTCTATATGTGGATAGCTATCTTCAATTCAAATCATATAAGTTCCATTATGGGAGCACTCAATGAATAAGAAAGTGGTTTAGAGTTGATAGTGAGATTACTTCATTATGGAATATGTGCTTTTCTCCTTATTTAAGAGAAATAGGGGTAGCCAACGAACGACTAAAACTATACTTGTTCGGTGCAGTGGAAAGGAATAATCCGGTCAGGGCGAAGCCTTAGCCACTTTTACCCGTTATCCGTGTTGTCGACGAGCCAGATGACCCATATATATGCAGCGGTGTCAAACAAAGTCAGCGGTTCCACAAGCTTCAGAAGAAGCAAGCGATAAGTCAGCAACAAGTGTTTATGTTCTAAAGTAATCCGAACTTCTATTACGGGTCCCGATGAGAATCCTATGTCAATGGAAGACAGAATGCGATGCCCCTTTGATAATACATTGCGGTGCGTAAACTCTTATTGTCTCGTAGTTGCTAAGTGACTTACTTGTCGGACTAGCTTCTTGCCTTGCACCGAGGAAAACAGTAATATGGATTGCTTTCGCCAACACGGAACCTTGATACTTGACCTCGAACAGAACAAGTATGAAGTAAAGAAGCGCTTGATGGTTCAGCTACCTATCCTTTTTGTTACAACAATCTATAACATTCAGTACCCGAACACAGGGGCGAGTTCCGAAAGGGATTCTCTAAATACAGGTAGTCACGGGAAGAAAGCAAATATGCTGTTTCAAGATCCAAAGCTGGATTATAGGCCAGATCGGTAAATGATGTTTCTGTTAGAGTTTAGTCCCTAGTTGCATTCTTAGTGGCACTGGTTGAAGTCTCATATTACCTAGCATCAGCCAACAAGCAACTACTAATGACCGCCAAGGAACTGCTAACGACCAAGCCACGACTAGACAAGACACTACTAACGACCAAGCAACGGCGTAAGACGTTGTGCGGTAGGAGCTAAACGTCAGCGAGTTAAAAGCGGTAGCGAGTGGAAAGGCGGCAGGAGTTATTGAGCGACTAGACGCCAAGCAACGGCGCGCCAAGCAACTACTAACTGACCTAGCCCAGTAACTGAATGAAACCAGAACTCCTGGCCAAGTAACTACGATGCTTGCACACACTAGGAGCTCTGCAATCCTTCTCGCGATTTCTTCTCTGCTGATGGCAGCTCTCTCCTTGGTTGCATCCGCTCTGGAGAGTGTTTATAATACATTAAGAAATTGGACTTCTTCGGCTTCCCTTCCATAGGATTGTTCATATGAGCCATCTTCCTTCCTTCTGAGCTGGTATTTCTACATCCTTTCGAAGGCTTTCTCCCAGCAAAGTTCTATCTAGGACAATAGCTTCCTATTTCTATATACGACAATACCCTCGTTGCAGCTGGCACGCTATCTAACCTTGTTTCGACCCTTCTATTTTGGATTCGCTTTCACCCCTTATGAGTCGTACCTTTCTAGTACAAAGAAAGGGGTTTTTGTAGCTGCTGTTCGGCTCTATTCTCTCCGTATCTCTCAGTTTCCCTGAGTGTGTGTTCCCCCCTTCCTTGGTTCGTTGTCTTTTCTCGTTTCATCTCTCTCTGCGTTGCTTCCGGCTTTTCTCGCTCTGTTTCTCCGCGTTTTCTCAGCGTTAACTAGGAAGAAAATAGAAATGATTGGAACCCTGCTAAAGACCAACCACCTGTTTACAGCCCCTTTAAGTAGTAGTCCTGCTTAATCAGTATTTGTTAGTTGCCCTTATATTAAGTCACTAGATGGAGAGTGCTTTCCGAGTCAGTGATCTCTAGGAGGTCGGGGTCGGGCGCTAAGCAAGAGATAGAATTTCTTGTTTGTGCCCCATATAGTAAGTGACTCACATAAGTATTACCAGGCCCAACAAGACGAACAAGTTACGATGTAACCAGATGGTTGACAGCTTAACCGAGCGAGTTGTATTAGCCACAGGCAGGGGTTCTGAAGCGCTAAGTCAATCAGTTTCATCTTATATAGAAGTAGTTACGAGAATCTGCTGTGCGAAAGTCAAGGGCAAGCCGAAAGTATTGTTTCACTGACATTAAATAGAGAAAGGGGTCACTAGGGAATCATAGGTGTCAAAGTCAGCAGCAAGCGGGTCTTAATTCTCTGTGCGAGTTTCATCATATCTAGAAGTAGTGGCGGGGCAAGAACTACGTAGCTTGTCAGGCTTAGGTTAACTTGTATTATTAGTCCAATTCGGACTATCTTCTTTCTTAGTTACCGACCTACCTGGGGTTAGAGCACAATCACCTCTTTCTACGCTAGGAGCTACTGCCTACTTACTTAATAAGCATGTAGTCGGCCTTAACAGCTTCTTCAGATCTTTCTTATGCTCTAGCTTCTTGACTTTCGGATTCCCTTGCTTCAATTAGACGACTTGGACCACTACGCGTTTCAGCATTGCATTATGAAGTTTGGCCATAATCAAGCTCTACAGGGTGAGATCGTATAATATCTGAAACAACCGGCTAGGCTATTACTTTTCAATCACGTTAGCCCTTGCTTGAATCATGGAATTTAGTGCACCTAGGAAGATAACAAGCAAAGAATCATCTTATAGGCCCAGTGCAAGCAAATAGAAATAGAATTCGTATTAGGAGGAGGACAAGCAAAGAATCATCTTATAGGGCCCAGCGCAAAGCACCCCCCCAGTTCCGAAGCTCATCTGCCTTACCAGTTCCGAAGCTCATCTACCTTCCTTTAAGCAACAGCGTTAGGAGTTTCATCAATTATACAGTCTGTACACTTGTATGCGATTCTGAAGTATTGTATATGAATGGGCAATGTTGGCCGACTACATAGTGTTGTAGGCTTTAGCTCCTAGGAGTTACGTCTCCGTGGGCAGAGTTTCAATAATGGATTAGTCTACGAAGGGGAAATAGCTGGATCTGAAAAAGGATCTGACGCATCAGCCAAACCCAGATCAGGATCAGTGCCAAAGTAAGGTAAGCGCGGGACAAGACAATCAGTTTCATCTTATACAGAAGCCGGGGGTGAAGGTTAGGAAGCCGAGGTAGGTGTTTGTTTACGGCAGACAAGTTACTACTAATAAATGTTTTGAATCGAGGTGAAGTTACGAGAGAAGGTTATTGTTTCACTTACTTCATATATCAAGAGGTAACTATAGAATAAGAGGTCGCTTTCAGAGTTGTACAAGATAGAATAAGAGGTCGCTTTCAGAGTTGTACAAGATAGAATAAGAGGTCGCTTTCAGGTTAGAGTGTTGAAGTATAAGTTTCCGTTGAGTATATACTAGATATGATAAAGAATAATCATCAAATACTTTCGTTAAAGCGGGAAGTCATTCAAGTTACGAGTAAGGATCAGGAGCAACAATTCCAGTTTCGTTTGGGGCAGTGCCCGTGTTGCTTGAAGAATCTAATTGTGGAATGTGTCATCTAGCGAATAGGGGTTTTTCTAGAGAAATGTAACTGGAGAGTACACTCCTGCGCCTCGAAAGTCAAGAATCTAATTGCCTAGTGGCGCCCAGTGGAATCGTATAAAGAAGACGGAGTCCGAAGGTGCGAGTCAGCAGCAAGGAAAGTGGATGAGAGAGGTGAAGGCAAGACCGTCGTTTTCAGCAGCAGCGTCAGTATCCGTTCAATCTTTTCCTGGGTTACTTAGAGTCAGTTCGAGTCTCCTCTTTTTGTTCTTGTTGAGTCGACAATAGAATGCAGATAAATAATAAGGAAAGGAGCAGAATCTAAAGCTTACTCAGGAGCCTTAGAAGGATAAAGATCTTCAGCTGGGTGTTGGGCTGGGTTAAAGAATCGGAGCCGACCAAGCTACATATTCTTTCTATTCAAGTCAAGAAGCAAGGAAACATGTGGTAGTGAGTTGCGCGGTCAGTGAACAGCTTGATTACATTCTTAACTTCCGGGGGATAGTTCGGAAATTCCAGTGGAGTCTCAATACTTTCCGCTCGAAGTCAAGTATCTAGTTAAGGTTTAGAATCCATGGTAGTTGGTAACGAGTATCTTTCTGTTCTTGTTTCATCCTATAAAGAGAAGATCCATCCATCTCTTTGCGAACGAATACCAATAACCACTACATCCAAGTAATAAGTCCGTTTTTAAGCAGCACAAGCACCAACCTAGACAACACAAGCACCCGGCCCCTAATCCACTTTCCTTTCCTTCCCGCTTGCTGCACAACTGAACAAGTATTCAGTACCAATGCAAATGCAGATGCGCTTGAGTGACTTGTGTAGTAGTCGTTTTCTATACTTAGGTACTCTATCTCTTCTTATTGTCGCTGCTTGTTACAGTTCCTGTGTTCAAGTTTTCAGTCAAGATATAACACTCTCACTAACGTAAACAAATAGCATTGCTTTCCTTTCCGAACCCTAGACCAGAGTACTTTCTTTTTATTGTCATTGCGGATTGTTCCGTTGAGTGCAAAATCATACATATGAGAATGAAGTGCAAGAATATGAGAGAGTTGGCAACTTCAAGTCCTTTGTTCGACTGGCTTTGAAGCAAGGTATACTTCATGAGTTAGCTGTTGCGCAAGGGAAGGAACGGAACCAGAAACAAAGATGACAGGCGTCAATGCCATAGAACAGCCGATAGGGAGCAAGATAGGGAATTTCAAATAAGAGTCGTTTCCCATAGCATAGGTGAAAGACCAGAAAGATGCCTTCTTACCCTGAACCTTGATTATTACCTTATTCAGCCTGAACCGTGATTCAGCGCAAAGTACTCTTATGGCCAGCGCCCAGCTAGCAAACTACGCGAGTCAACTCATCAAATGTAGAATCGTGAATTTCACAACTCCAGAGAACTTCTCTCGGCACCAACTAACACGGAATCAACTCATTCAGTCCATTCTCGGCACCCCGAAACTAGAAATCAAAAGAATGGAATCTATACGCCCCCGTCACGCCTTGTCAACAACTCCCGTCTCGTTTGCAGTTTACGACTAAACAGCGGATTCCCTAATTGCCCCATTATATACTTAACGATACTCCATTCTTTCTACTGTTACTGTTCCTGGATACCGCCGTACTCCACTAGACAGAGAATAAGCCTTAGACACAAGCACAAGCCTACACCTATTTCCTCTCTTGTTGACAAAGCTCGAACGTAACTTGCATTTCTTCACTCTACTTTCCTTGTTGCTTCCTTTCGCACCCAATGATACTCTCCTAAAGCTAGAAGAAACCGCTCCCGTATTAGAAAAGGGGTATTCTGAAAGCTCTTAAAGATACGAAATAGTAAGTAGCACCGCGCAGATACGAGTGAGAAACCCGAACATCTTACTGAGATCTTGCTCAAGCTTATAATCAAGCCTCTTCTTCTTATCGAGTCAACAACACACACAGACGAAAGTGGAACGTAAACTGGAATTGATCTTAGCGCTGAAAAAGTGGAACTAGGCCAACGGAAAACTATCGTATGAAGGACTATACTGAAGGAATATACTTTGCGCTTGCTGACTTACTTGCGCCTGTTTCTTGATACTTGCACTTAAGAATTTCCCGACCCAGAGCTACTAGATACGATGAACTAGCCAACGCCACAAACGGAACCTTTCAGACCCGCTAAAACGAAAACAGTAATAACAGGAATTGGTTATAAGCTTCTGATCTTGATTCCCTTGCTTCCTATCTTGATTCCCTTACTTCAGTGAAGAAACGTTTGCAGGTGACTTCTTACTTGAGCGCTACGTAGGTTAGGTCAAATATCCGTTTTCCGCATTAGTGAGTGAGCTCCTCTCCTGACTTTCCACTGAACCTTGATACCGCACTGCTTTCCAATTATCGGCTTCTACTTAATGACAAAACAAGAACATCATGTCATTGCAGAAAATCATGGAAATGGAACAGAACAACTCGCTTAGGGGTGGGGTTCTGCTTACGTTGTGCGCTAGTTAGTTTGAATGTTGTAGAGTAAGGGTGCCTCTGCCTCTGTCCTTTTGAAAGTATTGTGGAGTAAGGTAAGGATGCCTATGTGCTTTAAGTATGAAGTCTGCAGCAAGCTTAAAGGGGAGGCCCTTATAGTAAGTTGCAGAAAAGAATCTTAGAATACTGGCGATGGCTTTGAAACGCTAAGTCAATCAGTACATTAATATACCCCTTAGTTTGTTTTAGAAGTGTGTGTGTTGCTATTTGCATTTCATCCATAGAGATAGGTGTGAGTGTTGAATCAGGCAAGCTCCACTCGTACTCAACCACTTCTTCTTATTGCCCAGCGTGCAACGGAACCATAAAGATTAGAGTCGTTAGCGAGCCGGGAACCACTTTACCTCTTCCTGGTTCTATATAGGATATAGGATGAAAGTGAAACCTCGTAGACTCATACAAGAACAGAAACAGAGCAAACTGGCAATGTAGTGGGCTTCTCTACGATGACACTCTACTTGAAGAACCGCTCCGTGGTCAATCAATAGTACTTACCTTGGTCAATCAATAGTATAAGAATACCCTGGTCAATCAGAATACCTTGGTCAATCAATAGTACCTGAATAGCCAGCCTGGTCAATCAATAGTACCTAAATCCGAACCCGCTGCTTCTGCAGACACTGCACTAGCCCCGATAACTCCAATAAGGCGTTAGCACCATGAAACAAACAAGCGTTGCGCGTTAGAAATAGTATGTTTACGCGTCGGGAGTTCATTGAAGCTGCTGTTTGCTTCTTTCGCTCGCGTTAGGGAACTTGAAAAGACATGTTTGCTCTAACTCAACTCTACTGAAGTACAGAAGCCATAGCTTGTTGTGATGTTTACTTTGAAAGCCGTTGCTTGCTGCATGGAGTTAGGAACCCTTAACCCATGAGGACAGAGGCATAGTTTCGAGAAGAAAGAGGGATGTTGTAAGGTGTACCCACTTATTAGAGTATAGCAGAGAGTATAGAGGAGTTAGAGTATATCGATAGTATAGAGGAGAGTTCACCTATTTATTAGAGTATAGAGGAGAGTTCACCTATTATGTGAGAAAGTCACCTTACTGTGAAACTTACTTAACTGACATCTAGTATAGCCTTCAAACAACTAAGCTTCGCGCTCTTTGCCATAGACCAGAGAGATTGGCTAGTGTTGAGGCCATATAGGCTAAAAAGAAAGAGGTAGGTTTGTCCTAGTCGATTCGTAACTTCCTACCGGGGCCTAGTGCTTGCTAAAGGAGTATTCAATGCGCCCTCCTTGCTAAACTCAAATCAAAAGGAATGCTTACCGCCCTGCCTTGCTAAAGGAATGCTTACCGTCATGCTTGCTAAAGGAATGCTTACCGTCCTGGGAGTAGAGACGGAGCGGGAAAACAGTATCTATTGAGTGCGCCTTATACATAGCATTGTCTATTTATGGGCTTTCCTGTATACGAGTTTCGTTCTTGTGCTTACGCTTACTTCTACTTTTGCCTTAGCCTTGTGCTTACGCTTACTTCTTGGGTGCATTAGGAGTTTTCTGACTTTATTCCATTATTGGGTGCATTAGGAGTTTTCTGACTTTATTCCATTATGGGTGTGCTAAGAGCATCCCATTATTGGTGTGGATAGAGCTCAATTCTTTTCTGATTGCCAACGCGCTAACGCAACACTCAAACCTGTGCAAGAGCAGCAAAGCAAACAAACAACGGAAAGAGCTTTGTATAATGGAGCGTTAGTATTAGAAGCGCTTACGTGAGTTCTGACTCAGGCCTCCTCTCTTTATCCTTTACCTGAAACGTATTATGCTCTGGTAGCTTCAACAACTACTGTACTTGATTAATTCCCAGAAACATCATTTCCTAGCACAGCTTCTACTCTGGCTTCTGAAACTCTAACTTCACTTTCGAACTGCATCTTTAGACTGGACTTCAGCAGTTTCCAATGATCTTCTTAATTTCATTGACATAGGATTCTCATCGCGAACACTGTAAACAACACTCGCTCGCCCTCTTGCTGCTGCCCTTGATACCCTGACTTATTCTTATGAAACTGCTTTGTTACCGTTCCGCTGACTTGATACTGAATTAGGCAACCATGTAGCTGACTTTCTACCCGTTGCACTATCACTTATTGACCCATGGAGCAGTAGTACTAGAGTGAGTGGAGAACAAGCTTAGAAATCTACATGTGGTAGAGTTAAGTTCGGAACAAGCCTATAGCGAGAGCTTGATGTTTAGGCGCTTAAGGCAATAAGTACGTTAGTATAGCCTACTACACGGGATCGGGTAAGAGTAAACCACCCCTCAAAGGAAGAGAACTCCACTTCTGTTCAAGCGTAAGTCAGTAGTAGAGGAAGAAGAAAGTACTGGTTTAGTGGAAGCTTTATTTGATGGCAGCTAGATTAGATGGCTCTTTTGCCGTAGCCGGGTTAAGTCAAGATTGATTGAAGGGCTATGATGGAATTGATTGAAGTAATAGTTTTGCCAGTCAATTCGTCTTCGGTACGGACAATGCCGGATGGATGAACTTTCAAGGTCTCAACGAGACAAGCACTAAATGGAATTGATAGAGGTGCGTTGCAAGAGCAAGGTCTCCCATTCATTCCAGTTGATTGATGTACTCGCCGTGTTTTGATCGATGATTCACGGCCCGGGCGAACAAAACACAGAATGACAGGGGGCGGCCCGCGGTCGAGAGCGAAAGCCCTCTCAAACCTTATTCATTTGTTTAGGGCTAGTTGGTGTCCTTCTTCCGGTCTTTGAGGCTTTCAGCACCTTTCTTTCTTTCCTTCTTTACCTATTTATGACTCTGATCCTCCACCCGCCAAACGATGGGAAACTGAAACATGAGCTTCAATCCTTCGCGGGCGATATAAGATATTATCTTTTTGGTATTAGAGTTGAGTGGGAGTTCCAGGTAATGGAATGGAGAGTATAGTAGTTTCTGGCTGGACAAATGGACTCTTCACGAGCCTTTAGTATCGCGGGAGGATGAAATGTCCCTGAAGAGGAGAAGCAATGAGCAATGGATTGTTAGATCTTTTTTGACACCTATGGGAGGCTGGAACTTTTCTCTTATTCAGGGCAAACTTGAACAGTCTTTATGCTACGTCCCTGAAAGGGCAAACTGTATCGCATCCAATTTCTTTTCCTTAAACTCATTAGTGGGCAGGAGCGACTTGCAATTTCTCTGTTAAGTCAGAGCTTCTTTGAAATATGATTTTAAACAGCAATTGGATGTGCCTTTCTGTTCTACCAAGATGGAAGGACTTATTGTGGTTGTTGTGTTGTAACCGGCTGCTTACCAATAATAAGAAGGGGGCCATTTGTTTCATATCAGATTTGTACTTTTTCCCGATGGTTTCAATAGATTGTTCAACACTGGAGCATGTATTCCAGCAGTGTCCTCGAGCTCATCAGGTCTGGTTTGATTTGTATTCCAAGGAAAGGTGAGTTGGGCCCTAGCTCGTTCATGGATTGGATTCGTTGAGGTGCCCTTAGAAGTTTGTGTTCATATCGGCATTGTGGCACATTTGGAAGTGTCGTCACTTTGTGTTTCAACCTAAGAATGCAGTTCCCTATGACACATCTGCCATGACACATCCGCCAAGAAAGTGAAATCCACCAATAGGTATCACTTCAATGGAAATCCTCCGTTGAGAATCCTTCTAACCTATCCGATATGTACGGTGGTTACTTAAGCAAGCCCACTGTAGATATCTACTCTCGCTACCGTCTCTTCACTTCCCATAATTCGAATCATTTTGGATATCAAGTTAGGACCCGAGAGAATCATTCATGTAATTAATTCACTCCAGTTGCAGCCGTTTGAGATCAACATATCTCTGTTGTCCAATAGCTCTTAATGTTGCTAACGCGTCACATTAGTAGTTACTTGTTGCGCAACTAACAACTAAGCTTGGTGGACTCGGAGGTGAGACTTGTTTAACTTGGTGTTCCCTATTCAAAGCTTGGCATCGACTTCCACTTAGGCACCTGCTGGAGCAACCATTAATAAGTGTCAGGCGCCTCGGCATCGTTCTATCTTGAATACTCTTTCTTCCTCCTTGTAGCTCCCGAAACGGATGCTTCCTCCTTGTAGTTTAGTTCCCGAAACGGATGATTTAGTTGTTCGTGGTGCCTATATGTATGTATTTGATTGGATTGATTCTCGAACGGTGGAGCATTGTTCAAATCGAGCCGTTGAAGCCACGAAGTGCCCCATCTTCAGGTGGTTTTCCCCATTCGGGCTAGATAAACGGACCCTTCTCTGCCCTAGATAGACATGTTCCATGAAACCCGTTTTGTGTAGGAAATAGGGTTTCTCCCTTATCTAGCTACTCGAGAGGTAGGTTCGGGTTTGGATTTGATATCAACTTCTCTATTATCGTACTACTTTCTCCTCTGCAGTCTGTCGTTTTAGCAGTCTTTATCATATCATGTACTTTCCCTTTCTCATATCATGTACTTTCCTTTGAAAACATAGGAGTTATTATTGGAGTCTTCCTTTTCACTAGTGCTGCTGCTATTCAAAACCACTCTTCCTACGCACGTGCGTGCATCTCTTCTCATTGCTGAGTTTTCATCTCTTGCCGATTCTGCTCAGGAGGCTAAGAATGGTTTCGCTTACCACTCTTACTTGTATGCTGTGAGGGATGATGTCTGATCTGCCCTTTTGGCTAACATCGCCCACGGTCCGTCCTTTTGCTATCCTCTATCTAACTGATCATCGCGGTGATAGTGAAGTTCAAGTCCATCTCCTCACTAAACCTCGCCCATTCTCTTTGAGCCCCTACTAGACGTCGACCTGTCGGATATTATACAACATTGAGCCCAAAAGAGCGGGACTACTTGTTCACTTCTTCTACAATGGAAAAGAAGAGTGGAAACTGCTTAATCGAGCCGTAGTAAGCCAACCCTGTTCCTACGCTCCCTAAAACGAATTCATCCTAAACTGTTGCAGCGATCTCTTGAGCTCGGTCCTTCCGAATTGATTGCCAAATCTTCATATAATTGCCATGCTCTAATCAAGGAGCGACCAATTCCAATAGAGTTACTAGTGGTAGGGCGAAGCACTCTGATCCAGGGCTTTGGAACGCATGTAGACAGGCCTCTCTCTTCCTTCTTGCCTCACACCAGCTAAGGACCGGACCCAAGAAACCAGCCAAGCCCGGACAAAGAGAGTTAGTTGTAAGGCATTCTATACCCACCAAGCAGTCCACCCTATGAGTAACACAGATCCAAAGAAGAAGCCCCATTTGGTTTTTATAGGCTATCATTCTACCTTCCTATTGGCAGTGAGAATATCTTTATCCTGAGGGACTCCCTTATTGCGCTCGAAAAGAGCCCCAGTCATTGGCCCTTAGCTTTCTTTCAACTACCTTACATACTTCATGAAGGGATGATGATGGAACTCCCCCACCAACTATTCCATAGCACCCGCAATAAAGTCATTGCTAGTAAGACCAGCACGATAATCCTCTGACTACTTGACAAACAGCTCAAGCTCTAAGACGGAAATGCACTCGCTAGTGAGTCTGAGTCCAGAAAACGATGTTCGAAAGAGTCGAGAAAACATCTTAATAAGAAGGTATCCAGCTCTTAGATACGAAACCGGTTTAGCGTATATTCGAGGTTCGTAGGTGGGTTCGGGTAACCACTTCGCCTACAGTGGATTCAGCTACCCTTAACTATTGACCAGCCTAGGGACAACGCAATGTTGCCCAGCTACAATGATGTTATTCATATCCTTTGAGCAGAGGTGGCGGATACCCTTTTCGGACAGTGGCATCGTGCGGTACTCAAGAAAGACGTAGTCGATAGTGCCTTTCATCGAACGGTGCCTATGGTAAGGGCGAGAGTCAATTGCCTAACTAGGAAGGGCAGACTCAAGGCGATGACTCGTCGATATCCCAGGAGTTTCGAAAGCTAACGAATGGTGAACTAGGAATTCCGATTTCATAAATCAACTACCTAACCCTGTAAACCCTCTTGCCCACCACTAGTCACTCAGTTGGTTAGCTGGGAATGAATGTTAACCAATTCTCCCTACCCGCCAGCGAGTTCGACTTCTAGTAGTTTCGGTAAGCATGACAGTAAGTTGGTCATGGTTACGTGTAGATGTTTGTCCTAAAATGCCTCCCCCCGGGGACCCTTTAGTATTTGATTCCACTTATTCAAACCACTCTGGAAGAAATGGGATTCCACTTATTCAAACCACTCTGGAAGAATGGAAGAGCTGTTAATGTAATGTGAGCCATCCTATTCCTATATATAATATATGATCCACCATTGTGTAAGGTTCATAAAGATGTATAGGTGCACCGCCATAGCAGCTCTATGCCCAGCATGAAAGGAAGAGTTCATCAGGCCGGGCGAAAAGGGCCTTTAGTCATTCTTGTCCAGTAACCATTCCGAGTGGGCGATCGACACACCAATAGAATTCCAATGGATTGATCACAAGGACCTCTGAGATCTAAAGCTTCGACCGAGAAAGGGCAGTTGACCCGATTCCACTGTCAGTTTAGACCATAAGTTCCTGTGCTAAGCTTATCGCCCTCGTGGACTGAAAGGACTCTGCGGCCTGTGTTTTCTTTTTCCATGTAATTAGTCGAGTTTTCGTCCTGATCAATACATTAGTAGTTTGCCCACCCAGAAAGGATCAAATGGCACGAGAGAATTCTGGTGAGGTTGTAGTCGGCGCTGTGGGACGGGACCTTTGTTTGATAGTACCAGATTTCCCTGCCCTCCCTTTCTATTCTAGAGCGAGATGGGAGATGGTAGCCACCAGGAAGTAGGTTTTTAGGGAAATGCAGAAGTAAGTACATGCAGGAGGTATGTAACCAAACCCAATAAGGATGGATTTCTTCGTATAGGAAGGCAGTTCTTATCAATGGAGCAGTATACCGCACCGTGGGGATAAATCGTCCTTCCTTTTTGCTCCCGTTTCAATTAGGCTAGCTAGAAGGGTGGATAAAAGCAAGATTCAAAGACCGATCGATATCCTATCAAACCGTCAACTGAGAAGAGAAGAAATCAAGCAAATCAGCAGGCAGTCTTATAGGCCCAGGAACTACATTCTTTTCTTTCGATCTTGGTGTGTGGTTCAGAAAAGGAAATGCATTTGATCAGCATTCTTATAGTTTACAAGACATGCTTTTAGAACTAGAGTAGCTCATGATCAGGTCTCAGTAGGTTCCGGGCAAACCGTAGTCATTGGGGTCCCTCCTGTTCAGTTCTTTCTTTCAGTGGTAGCCGGTGAAGAAATAAGGTAATCTTTCCACGGCTTTCTACTAGGGATAGGTGAAACTACCAGCTTCTGCCTCTAAGAAAGGTATTGGTGGATAATGGTGCAGCCGTCAATATTCTCCCCATTCGGAAGCTTTAGGAAGGATATAGGAGGACTCCCACAACTAAGCTGCGAAATCGCTTTGGACTATGTTTTAGTTTCAATAAGAAGCCATCTTCTTCCCGATCCGAATGAATTAGCTAATTTCTGCCCTTGTGGTAGTCTACTAAGCCCTTTAAGCTTATGTGGGCGCTTCTTGCTTCTGATGCTTCTGCTCTAGCCTTACCCCAAATTGGTAGAAAAGAGAGAGGCCCCAAGCCCTTGATCCATCATTTGACCAGGAACACCCCTTTATTTAAGAGAGAGGCCCCAAGCAAAGCTATACAGTGAAGCGACTCTAGCTAGCCAGTGAATATAGTAAGAAAGCACTCACTGAACCGAGATGACTAACAAATAGAAAATGCTAATATAACCGTGGTTTCTGTAGACTTTCCCTGGTTCCGTTGCTACCTCGGGCTTTAAGCAATCGATCGAATAATCTCTTTCTTTTAGATATCCCTTCAACACAACATAGGTCATCGAAAGGATCTCGGAAACCAAAGCAAGATATTTCATCAAATGGATTCCTATTCTCAGAATGCCGCATGGATAAGCTCAAACTCACCCGTTTGGATCTGATTCGCCTTGGGAGGTCTCGGGAAGGAATTGGGATGTCATAATCCAGATTTCTACTGACTGAATAAAAAAGGTGATCTATTGAAACAGTACCTACAGAGATACTTCTAATTCTACTTAAGTGGCTTTCGAAAGATGAGTTTCCTATATTCAATTGAATCAATGGGATAATCGCAAATTGCTCAAGTGGGCTGTTGGGCATAATCGTCAGAAATGTCTTTGAGTTCCGCTTCTTGCTCGAGATCGAGAAAAACACTTGTCTTCAATCTCGCCTTGGGCTAACCAAAGGGTAAAGACGGGAAGACGTCGTCGCGGTTAGGGTTTTCCAACAAATCCCATAGCGATGTCCCATTCTTTTCGATCTTGTCCCGATGGATGCAATTTGTCTGATCTTTGTGTCACCCAATAAGACTCTTCTCTGAATTCGAGCGGCTTGTGGCACCTCTGAATTGAATGAAAGACTGACTAAGGTAATAGACCTGGACCCGTCGTGGAAGCCTCAGCTCGATCCTGCTTAGGGTCTTGCTCGACCGAGTCGGATAGGATCTTTCTAGTAACCAGATGCGCTCGCTCTTTCTTAATTCGGTTTGAAGCGCAGTTACCGATTGCCTTATTTATGGACGTGCAGATCTTTACCTAGACCTTAGAGTCAGAGATCGAATTCATAAGACAAAGACTGAACGCCGATCGTGAGAGGTATGGATGGAAGTGCTATGTTAATATGAAACTCCCGAAGTGAAAGATAGGGCGGTAAGCGGTCTCGATTCTCTAATGCTGAAAAGCTCTGTCCCGAGTAGTGGAAAAGCCCAGATACGAAGAGCGTGAATTGTTGAGCCGCAGCGTCCCGATTGAAATGGGTCGTAGGGTAGGCCCCCATAGTAGAAGGAGTTCGCCCACGGAAACCAGTTCATACTTTCTCCATACTTTCTTTCTTGTCAAGAGACAGACCCCTTTGTTTTAGATCAGTTGCTGGGCTCTTAGTCAAAGTGCCGACTCCTAGGATTTACTGGGTTAGTTAGGTTCCCCCACCGTAGCAGCTCTTCTTCCGTTTCATAAATGAATAAATAAGGTTTTCTATAAGTAATAGAAGGTTCTAGTTAGTTCGTTAAGGTTTTCTATAAGTAATAGAAGGTTCTAGTTAGTTTGTTTGTGTACCACTGGATTGCTAGTAATATTCCAAACCTGTGTAGAGAGTAGCTCGCCTCCTATCTTAACGCTTTTCAAGTGAATTGCTTACGGCTATATCTTTCTCTTAATCATAGCACAGCTTTCTATCAAACTCGGTAGTACTCTAAATTTACAAATTGTCATTATATTATAGTCATGGTTTTCATTCAGTAAGAATAATGACCCGGAAAGACTGCCCTAACGACAGCAAGTCTTTACTTACATAAGCTCCTAAGTGCGTGCCGCCCTTTGCCTTTTTCTCGATTCCCGATAGTGTGTCAAGAAAATCCATAAATAGGCTCCACTCTGCTGACGTCTGAAAGTCCAGTCCGTTTTTTCACAATTGACTTTGCCAGTAGTGCCTCAGAGTATGTTTTCTGTCATTCAGTACTAGTTGTATTGTCTACTTCATCAGGTAGTAAGGCTAAAGCCAGTATTGCATCCTCTGCCGAAATGCTCTTAGTTTACGTGGGTGGATCCTGATCTAGCTTATTTTCTTTTGCTTGAGATGAAGACGAAGACTCAGTGCCATCGATACAGTGTAGGGTTTTCCTAGCCTATTAAGTCAGTCTTTCTGGAATTTCTTCTTTCTATTTATGACTTTGGAAGGTACTTTGAAACAGGTTATGACTTTGGAAGGTACTTTGAAACAGGCCGGCCAAGGCAAATAATCAAGATGGATTCTTTCTTTTTCGATCACCAGTCTAGACCTTGCAAGCTTTCCATTCCACTTACTAAGGAACTTTCCATTCCACTTACTAAGGAACAATCTCTAGTTATTCTCCCTTTACTTTTACTAAGAAAGGCATGGGTCATTTAGCTTGGAAGAAAGAAAGTCGAACACTATTGGGTTTTGCAAGTGACTATAAGGTATATAATCAGCTTCAAAAGAGAAATGTAAGAGTCTTCAAATCAATCGAGACGACTTCCATTTCCAAAAGTGTTCGCGGCTGTTGTATCACCTGTTTCTAGCTTTGTATCGAGTTACCCTCTTTCTTTGTTGTATAACCAGTTTAGAGCTGTTGTATCGAGTGCTCCCCTCTTTGTTGTATAACCAGTTTAGAGCTGTTGTATCGAGTTACCCTCTTTCTTTGTTGTATAACCATTCCTATAGCCAGCCCGTCTTTCCATATGTCCGTTTGGAAGTAAAGTCCCTAATCCGTATTGAATCCCTATAGAATAGAGTCTAGTAAATCAAGTCTGTGGTAATGTATTATACTCTCGCTTTCGTCCTAGCTTTGCTTTCTCGATCTTATTCTACTAGCTAGCTGTCAAATCGAGGGCCATTGTCTTTGAAATGTATACCCCAATTCCTCCTCGCTTCTGTTAGTACTTTTTCCTTGCCTTAGTGGAGTCTTTCGTTTTTTTGTGCCTATGAGCTTCTGGGCCTTTACTCCTGTCCGAAAAGGCTCTACTCTAAAGGAAGGGCCAATAGGGTTTCTCTTCGTTCGTATTTTGAGGGTCGTGTAAAGAGTTCCTTCCTTCGCCTTGACTCTCAACTCTTTCCTGCCCAGTAAGTCAAGCCAGTAAAGCAAACAAGTAGTTCCTCTCAATTAGGTTTCTATAGCATTCCACTCGTTTGGTCGAATCCATCGGGGCTGAGAAAAGGTGGAAGGCTTCATTCTAACGTTCCAGTGGCGTGGAGGCAGCTTTGCGGAAACTCGCGATATCCCTTCTAACAGATCGAAAAAAGACATCATCATAGGGCGGCGAATAGAGATTCTAGCAATGCCAAGGCAAGAATAGATACCCGCATAAAACAACCGAAAAAGATAGTCGAAATGGTTGCTTCAAATAAATGAGAAACCCTATGTTAGTAAGTTGGTGCGTTTAGCTGATGAAGGCATGATCAAACCAGTTTTCAGATCAGAAGGCCCTACAGGGGTAGAGCAATAGTCTTTATTTCTTAGATCAATCTGCAGCGTCTACTCTCTCAGGTCTTGGATCACTGAAGAAGGATAACGAACGGATACTAGACCAGGAGCTCCATCGATTGACTCAAATAATGGAAAAAGGGCGGATGCTATATCGAATAATAGAAAAAGGGCAGAGCAGGACTTGAATGGAGCTATTACTAGTGACATAGGAAGAAAATAGAGATATTACGGAAGAAAATAGAGATATTACTAGTGACCGGATTATTAGAAGTGGCAATTGACCCTCAAACCCTTCAGCCGCCAAGATGGACCCATGACCACATTGGTTCGGATTAGATGATAATGACAGGGGTTCACGAATAAAAGTACGGGCGACCCGAAGCCAGGAGCGAAGATGTTGCATGAGATATCGGCTACAACAGGATAAAGGAAAAAGGTGCGGGAGAAGATGTTGCATGAGATATCGGCTACAACAGGATAAAGGAAAAAGGTGCGGGAGAGGATTTGAGTTTCGGAAGAAGTAAAGAGCAGAGCCTGAAGTCAAGCAGTGTTGTTTACTTTCATCTATATTGTCGAATGGGCGCACTTCTATGATTTTCTTAAGTATAGTCTCTTTTCTTAGTGGGTGCCTCAATTCTCACTTCCGGGTAAGCAGTCAGGAGGTTGTTGTTTACTTCATTCTATATGTTAAACGCTCTCCTCAATTCAACAAGCAACTCAACTAAAGCGCTAACGGGAGTTACATCATGGCTTACGGAGTTATGCAAGGGAACCCGCGTAGACATATTCTAGATTTGAGTTACCCAACATCACTGCTCACTAGAATATAAAGAGAAGTCCACAACACATTATAGAAGATAGTAACAGAGAAACCCTATTTCTGGAACAAACGCCAAACAACAAGTGACAGAACTAGCTAACACGAGCGGACAAGTAGTTGCGCGTTATGGCCTATAGCTTCCGTAAGTTTATGACAGTTAAGTAAGTTAATGACAGTGAGGTTTCCGTTCAGGTCATTCAAGAAATCCATTAGATAAGGGTCCCTCTTGCGATTGGTATCTAATATGGACTATTGCTTAAGTATGGGTAAAGGTTTCTGGACTATTGCTTAAGTACGGGTAAAGGTTTCTGGACTATTGCTTAAGTACGGGTACAGGTTCGGTAGTCAAGGGCCCGCAGTAACTACCTACGATTGACTCTGCCTATGTTTATTGCTTTCCCGATCGAAAGAGCCTCATCTGACCTCTCACTTAGTTCCCTATTTCCGTAGGCTATTGAGCCTTCCGCTTCTGGCTTCCCGAATAAGCATTACCACAGCAGCACTATAGTAGGAATCACCGAAACCGTATAACTATGGATTTCTCGAAACAGAAAGAAAGGAGGACGACACGAGTGACGTTCAACGTTCCGGTTCGCTCCACTCTTATATATAGGCAATTCCATTGTTACCGACGAAAGGACCTTATCTCAGCCTTGACACTTTATCAACAAGGTCGGTCTGCTTTTGGATTCCAATCTTTATTGACTAGCTTTCTACCCTAGCTATATCACTACCCTGCCTTGTAATATCTGTCAAAAGTCTTGCATCTCTGCGTGGAACCTCTCAACAATCAATCAATATATATATACATTCGACATTGCTTTCATTATAGAAATCACCATATATATATGGATTATCCTTAGATTCATCATAATATTTATGGAATTGAAGCGGAACTCCCTTCTATGGAATTGAAGCGGAACTCCCTTGATGATTTCTTATTCAATCTAATAGGCCTGGCTATGAAAGTAAGGAGATACAAGTAGCGGCGTGACGCTCGTGGAGGATCCGTTGAGAGTGTCCGTTGTCTCGGTAGGTAAAAGTGTCTATTGTCTTGCAAAAAGGGTCTGGCTTATCTCAATCTATGGAATATGAGATTTCTGCTATTGTTTGATTCTTCTATTTGCACAACCAAATTCAAGTAGAGTGCCCTCTGATGTGGATCACCTAAAACTTGGAATTGACTCGTCAATGATTTTCATCTACCGATACTGAAAATGCTCTTGCTTGTTTTCCATGATTTGAAGCAATGGTTCTCTTGGTGAAAACCCTCTAAGATCGGACATTCCATCAGTTCCAAAGTGGATTGGATTCTATTAGGAAAGATCATCCCACCCGAACGGAGTCAAACCTTCATTCCTTAGCTCTCCGACGACTTTATTCCTTAGCTCTCCGACTAACAAATTGAATACAGCCTGCCCATCATCCATCTAAGGGGTCTGCCTTTCTTCTTTACTGCTATACTGCTGCTTTCCTTTGGCGGTATCCTAACAGTTTCTTATCTTCTATTTGATAGAAAGACTGCTCTCGAATTGCCATCCCTTGATTCCAATTTCACCGACTTCCTCCCTTTCCTAAAGACGAAATAACCTATTAGATGTTGGGACAATCAAAATACAATGCTTCTTTGGATTGGAAGCTTCTGGTTGCCAATGCGGATTGGTGCAGATAGGCGAAGAGAGTCCACGTACGAAGGTGGAACTCCTGAATAATGGCAGATTCCAGCAAAAGAATGACTGGACATACAAATAGTGACTAGATTGGGGCTTTTCCTTGTTACTTGACCTGAACGGAAAGTGTTTCTTCGGGACAAAAGAAAGGGATGCAGTGTATTTACTTTCTTATATATAATATGACTTTCTTATATATCATATGCTAAAGATAGAGATTCTACTGCTATTACTGTTTTACTTGGCCCAACTAGTCCTGTCCCGATTCCGGTGTGAGAGAGTTTGCAGCGTTAAGTATTGCCAGTCCCAATCGTTCTCGTTTTGTTTGCTGTAACCCTATATTTGTTTAAGCCAAGCGAAAGGGCTGCTGGGCGCTCAGAACCCCTGTTGAAAATAAGACTAATGCTAATGCGCCATTATCGGTAAAGGAAGCAGTCAACCCGATCCTACACATCTTTTGTTTGAAACAGTATCAAGTCAATCAGTTTAGGAAGCAAGATCTGGCTCTTCATAAGGATAAGAGGTTGTAAAAGGATCTGACTTCTGGTTATCTACCACTTGGGCCATATAATCAAGGTAACCGGATTGTCCCGCTTTAGATCTTGTCGACAAAACTCCGACTGCGGAGTCTATTCTTACTAACGATGAAACAGGAACAGAAAGAGACAACACAGCTTAACTGCCTAGTGGGCCTTAACCATGTAGTGTAGTGCGCTTCTGCTCTAGATACGAGATTATTCATGTAAGCCAATGAGCACAGTTCTAATATGCTATAGATTAAGTGACTGTTTCTTCTCGAACTGCCGAATATCTCCATTTTTCATATCAAATAGGAATTGAGGAGCTGAGCTCACTGACCATTTATTATAGTAGTCTTGATGCGAAGTCCATACTGAATTGATTATCGAGCGCAGAGTCCACAAGCCACTACTAGGAAGAGATAAGAGCCAAGCAGACAAGACGGCAAGTCACTACAAACGTTACTTGGCCCTGGCATCCGTACTTATGGGCTTAAACCTTCCCTTCCCTGCTACCAAACTTTGACTCACGCTTGAATTCTTTAGGTCCTGCCTTTCGTTCTGCGACTAGTGACTCTTAGGCTTACAAGTACTTTATATTCTTCTAGGCCGTTAGGATACAGATCCTAGCTATATTGCCTATGAACCTGTCCTGCCTCGCTTCTATCCTCCAAATTAATGGCTTTGGTTCTAACTACCCTATCTCTTATTCTGACGAGAAACTCTCTTGGCCTTATTTCAAGTATACCGATCCTGTCTTTTATGCCTATACTAATAAGAGAACAACAGGTGCTTCTAAGAATGTAAGATATAGGGAGTTGGCTGATACCTTAGCCGTTAACTCATAGGACCTTAGCTCTAAACTCAGACTATAGCAGGTTAGCTACATTATCCATCCATTGATTGAAACTTTGCACTACGACTCCTGACTGGCATCCTTGCTTCCACAGATCAGTACACCGATATCCCCTAGCTAAGTCTACTGCAACTATCTCGAAAAACAATGCTGCGCTATCTCATTCTCCCGCTGCTGACTTGGATTCTAGGATTCCGACTTCCGTAGCTGCTACCAATACTATTTCTTATAAATAGGACTTCTCTCCCTGCCTACAAGCCTGCCTCTCTTTTATTGAAAACTCCGGAGCTCACCTCTGCCCTATTACTGAGGTCTGCCCTATTACTTAGGCTTATTTTCTTTGTATTGCATTCTATATCTCTTTAGTTTAGTCTGCTTCCCCTAACTCCAAAACGATACTGTAGGCTGATAGAGCAAACTAAGAACCCGGGCTTCACTGCTTGGGGACGAGAACAAAACCGTTGCTAACAAGGCTGCGGCTCCTTCCTCTTAGCCTCACACTACTTACTTGAGAACTTGATCTATGCTTTGATTCCTCTAACACTAACTGCAGGTCTTCTACTCCTTTCTTACATCCCGGTTTAGTCTCTCGCCTTTGCCTATGAGCTCGCCTCCACTAACTCTCCTATTCTTATCACCCGAACACCATCATCAGTATTTCTATCCCAACTCTTAAGCTGATACCATAGAGCTATTGACTAGTTTTCTTGCTCCCGGGCTTTAGGCTCCTACTGCTTTGCTTCATTTGCATGCCCATTCTCCTACCTAACTCTGTCACTCCCAACTCAAGTGCTGCCTATCCTGTCTTTTCTTTATACTTGTTTATTTCCTTATTCAATTCACTATTAAGTTACACCTATATTAGCATGCGAAGTACGTCGTACAAAACTCAACTAGAAAGTCATAACTGAACACTGCCCTGCCCCAACGACTTGAACCAATACCGATGAGAATAAAGCACTAAACTAGTAATTCACCACTGCCCTATGATCTTGCCTGTTAGCTTCCCTTGCTTGCTTTCTTGAAAACCTTATTTCCCTTCTTTCCCTCTTGAACTACTAACTACCGGATTGAAACACTACCCTCCTCCAGAATAAGAACTACCGGTAACTGGGCTCACCATTCCATTTTTTCTTCTTTCAATATTGATCCGGATCCTCTTACTTCTTAGGGCGGGTCCACCTCTCCTTTCTTTTGCACTTATACATTGATGCCAATAATACTGAAACTCGGAACTAGGGTCGGATACTACAGATCTAGATCTTTGCTTCTCTAGCTCTAAAACAAACATTACTGCCTTCTCTTCTTGCTTATATGAGTTTGTCTCTTCCGCTCCCGCCTTTCAGTCGAACTTTCCCCTATACAGCCTAGTCTATCGCTCTTGACTTTATTCCCTTCATTCTAGTGTTTCGCCCGGAAACTACTTCTTGAAAGTATTGATTTCTTGTCTGTGATTGTTTATCCCTGGGCTGGGGCCATAACGCGACTTACTAGCTTCCAACCACTATTCTATTATAAGACTAGTAGAATGCACAACTACCTACTATGAGATTGTAGCTACAGCACCAGAAGCTGCCTACCTGTCTTTGCTTACTAGGTTTGAATCTGCCTTCCCTTTCTTTGATTCCAACACAGCTGACTCATATCCGGACTTATTTGTTTGAAACCTAAACTCATAACTATGAATGAAACTCTAGACGGGGGATCGAACCAAGGAAAGCACATACTCCTATGGGAATTGAACTCGACATCCAAGATCCTATGCTTTTGATGTGAGCCTGCTCCTCTTCGCTTTCAAGGCAAAATCACTGGTTCACTCCTAGCTTGCTTCATTAATGTCAGGTAAGGTAAGGTAAGGCGGGGAAATAATCAGAAATGTCAGTAAGGCGGGGAAATAAGATATCTAGTATTAGTAACTACAATATGATAGTAGTCAATTCATTCTAAGGACTTTAGGATGGTTTCGATGAGTCATTTTGCTATAAGAGTAATTGCACAGAGATTCAACTTATCCAAATAGGCCTTCTTACACTGATTGTCCCACTTATGCTTCTTTTCTTCCCTTGTTTGTTCCGTTTATGCTTATTCCTGTAAAGATAGGGACTGATTGCCTTTACCTTAGTAGTCTACGAGCAGGAACAGAGGCAAAAGTGAGCAGTGCGGGTGCAGGCGCTAACATAGTTTCAATTCAATGCTGCAATGCGAGTTTCCAGTTGATAGGTCAATTCCTATATGATGTCAATTCCTATATTCTATTCCAAAAGAGAGAGATCTTCTTTTGTTTGACTTTCCTCGGTACAAGATGGATAAGTATCTGAAGGCTTTGCGAGTTATGTCTAGGTTCGGTGCTTGTTCAAGTGTTGGCGACGAGAATGAAGCCTTAATTGCCTTATTTTGATTATTGCCTTATAAAGCCCCTTGTAGTGGAACTCATTCTTTACGTGGAACTAACTAAAACACATACCTCTATGGGCAGGGCAGGAAATGTTACTTATTGCCCTTTTGCTTATTATGTAATAACCGAGTTGTGGTCCAAAGAATGGAGCAGGATTAGAAGCTATAGAAAGTATTGTTCCAGAATCACCAGTAGATGAAAAGTAGGGAGCGGTATCTGAAGCCGAATGTACCCAGATGAATAAGGATTGGGATAAGAAGAGGGAGCCGCATCAAAGAAAGATGAAGTCAGGATCCGCATAAGAAAGATGAAGTATTGATCTTAATCAGCAAGCAAGCGGGGTATGTTTCAGTTTCATATTAAAGTACTATAAGCAGTAGAGCAAGCCCTATTTCTTAGTAATGGAAGTATTAGTATTCTGGGTTTTCTTCTTGTTTGAGTATCGGTTGCTTGGCCCGAGTTGAGTTCACTGAGTTGTTGTCTTCTTTCCACTACAGAGTTTGATTGTCAAGGGAGGGTTTTTCTTCTTTGACTTATGAGTTGTTGTTTACTTAGTTGTGTACTTATTAGTTGTGTTTACTTATGAGTTGTTGTCTGACTTCTGTTGTTGTCTGACTTCAGTTAGGGATGTTATTTGACGGAACACTGGAGCAACTGATCTCTCTTTCAGTGAAAAAGCACTTGCTGTTTTTGCCCTAGGTTCTATAATAAACCACTCCATAACTCTAATCAAACCAATCGAAAATCAAGTATGATAAAACATATTCTAATACACAATAAAGGCATACTTCAGCATAGGAATGCCAGGTAAAAGTTGAGGTTGCTGCCTATCAAAGTAAGGCTGGGGCTACTCAGTTCAATTCCAATAGTACTCCCCTGTATTGTAGAGTTGTTAATTCCATATCGAAGTAAGGAGGCTAAGAGAGAACCTAAGAAATAGAGATAGGAATGCCAGGCTAACTGACAGCAGTTGAAGAACGAAAGAATGACAAGTCAGAGTGATAAGCAAGAGAGGCAGCTTTGCAGTTAGGGGTCAAAGCAAAGACCGGAAGAGCTAAGGCGACGAGTAAGGCTTGTTAGCACCAAGCCCAGTCTGAAAAGAAGCTGTTCGATTATTATTAGCATTAGCATAGGTTGTATTAGTAGTAAGCTACTGAGTGAAAGAAAGGTATGGAAGCCTTAAAGCAAGGGGGCAGCTTTCGATAAAGGAGTGTCGGGCTTGGGGCTATTGTTTGATCTCGTGGGGTAGTGTTCGGTTCTTTCTTTTTATAGTTCAACTCGGATATTAGCATTAGTTAACTTAGCATGGTACCCGCCCTTTAGAATTGGATAACTGAGACAGGTACCCTGACTTACTTGTTTGATTCCGAAACTCTTGGTTCATCCTTGTACTAATCACTTCCACTCAGCTAGGGGCTCTTAACTCATTCTCTGTTTCTTGCTTACTTACCTTTCATTCAGTCTTAAAACAACCGACTATTAAAACGAAACTGCTATTATTAGTATTAGATGTCAGGGCCCAGGGACGGGTTACAAGATAGGAGCGGTAGGGTCAAACTCTCAATACAGAGCGAAAGCGGAGAGGTTCAGGCAAAGAGACATGAGTTGCAGAATCAAAGACGGGAAGGGCAGCCCTATTATTAGTATACGCTTGGCCAGGAGTTGCCCGCGAAGATTCAATTAGGTAGCCTCAGGACCAACAAGACTAAGTAGAGATTAGGTTTGGTGAGAGTACGGTGGAAAGTGGTATTGCGTCGGTACAGATGCAGGCGCTTTCTAGTTCAGGGAAAGAATCAAGTACTTGCATTGAAGCACGTTAGAGAAGTTCGGCGGCACAAGACTCAGTGGCTAAAGCGAAAGGGAGAGTAGTGGAACAGAGGTCTTACGCCGATAAATCTAGATTGACAGGCCGATAAGTATTCGAAAGAAGATAGCGTTCAAGCCAACAACTCATAATCAGGCGATGTACTTCCAATGGAGTTACCCTTTGAATGAATGAACTTCAACAGAGCCGAAAAGTCAGAGAACTCAAACTGGAAGGTAGGAAAAGCAGAAAAAGTCTTAATCCACTTATTAGAAATCTTGTCCACCATTGTATTGCTATACATCTTTCTTTAGTGAGGTCATCGAAGATGATTAAGGAAACCTTGTTGCAAAGCCCCTTACGAGAGTCTTCCGAATACTCTCTGCCAACGTAGGCGAGGTGCTAAGAGCCTTTTCGATTATTCCATTTTGATCCATTCGATTCCACTATTTCACTAAGAAAGAAGAGATGTGACCTCGACTTTATGCCTCCCATAGCCTAGCCCCAACAATCAATGTGTACTCCCTAAGAGTAAGAGCAGCCTTTGGGCATAGTTCCCATTCATGCAGAAATCAATTCAAAGGAGAAGAAGCTTACAAAGCCGAGTAGACTGTGCCGAGAGTAACCCGACGCACCCATAAACTGCAAAGATCATAGGCGCACTAACCATAACTATAAGAAGAATTGGGGTAATTAGAGATAGATGCGGATTTCCTAGCATCCCAAGAGTAGAGTATAGTATTGTTTCCTTTCCTTTTGTCGAGCTTCAGTTGCCTTTCCTCGAACTACCCTTTAAGAACCGAAAGTAGACTTTGTTGAACCGCTAGTAGACTTTCAGGATCTAGCTCCTTATTCTGATATTGCGTATGCTGATTCACCTGCTTTTATAAATGCTTCTTCCCCTTTGCCGACCTCCTTTCTTAGCGCTGTTGCTTGTTCAACTCCATTCTGAAATGCCTAGTATCAGTGTTGCTGTAAGTAAACTCCATTCTACAATGAAAACTTCTACTTTTTGGCTTTCGCTCTTCAAATAGAGTTTCTCATTCTTTCACCCATGCCTTTAACTCCTTTTACTTATAGTATAGAATAAACCCACTGACTAACGGCTCGAACCTACAATATAGGGCTACAGACAAGCAGACTCCAAATACCAACTAGTAGAATCAAATCGACGCTATGGAGGGAATGAACCCAATACACGACAAAGACTTATATCACAAAGACTTATGCTCTAACCCGAGCCTGTCCTTACTGACTTAAAACCCTTGTTTCCCTATTGGCCTGTAGCTCCCGATCTCCAATCTGTATTGAACTTCGTAGCCTACCCCCCTTGACTCTAAGGGGGTAGCTTGTTGGACAATGAGTGTAGTTACCAACAGGAGTATGTTAATTAGTTCCACTACAAGGTTCAAACTATCACTCGTGCTTTTCATCCTTCGTACTACTGATGAGGCTGCTGCTACTTACTTCAAAGCTACCTTTCCTTATTAGAAGTCTGACTTGACTTGTTTTCACTCTGAACTGCTTATTTGTATCCTTGCTTGCTAGCTTCCGACTACTGTTACCATCAGGCTTAAGCTAGTGGTTCCAATACTATATCTTAAATATAGGATTGACTACTATATATGATGGAACAGGACCTTAACTCACACCTAGGAATAAGGAGTCAAAGACAAAAACAGGATGTACGGAATGAACTTTCAAGTCAAAGCCCGACCTTCTTGTCTACGAGTCTGTCTTTACCTTCTATTGGTCTGTAACTCATACCTTGCGCTATGCCTTCCCCGGCTCTAAGGCTACCTCTCTTTCAGAAAAGTCCGATCCCTTAGACTAAATAGAATGGAACGAGCGCTCCCAAGGCTGTCCCCCCTGACTTGACCTCTTTATTGGATTTTTTGTAGTATGCCTTTCCTGCCTTAAAGTATTGCTTGTGAGTTTTGAATTCTTTGACTTACCCCCTAGAGTCTTGTTTGTTAGCTCGCCTCTCCGTTAGCTAAGCCTTACTATCTATTCTCCGAGTCCGCTCTTCCTGTCTCTAAGCCTTGCCTATTGGTTTCAAGCTTATATACTATGCTAATAGGTTGGACGACTATAGTAAAAACGGAAACTCTAACTGCGGATAACAATAATCGATCCTGCCTTCCATTCTTGAGGTTGGTATTATATCCTTACTTTTAGGACTCCGCTACTTACCTGAGAACTTCCCCTACTAAACTAGAACCTTACCTACAGCTCAAGGCTTGCTCCACTTCTTTTCTTTTAAGGATAACCTCCCTTGCTTGAAACCCTGTATTTGGACTTGTCTCTAACTGCCTATTGGCATAACTATTGGATAGGCAGAAAATGCATTAGAAGCTCGAGTAGGTCTATGACATGATCTTATTGGATGAAATAGGAAAGCAAGAGCCAAAGCCGAAACAACAGGATTGAACTCATCAGCTACTGGCTTCACCTCTTCACACAAACTACAGAATTGAGACACTGAACCAAACTCACACTCTAAACTGGGGATCGAACCCGGGCGTAAAAGAATGGAACCGCTGTTATTAAGGCTTTTGTCCCTAGTAGGCTAATCCTATCAATTAAGTAAGATTGACTTGGTACCCTACTGGACCGAAACGTAATCAGTGGAATCAAACTCCACAGTAGAAGAATTGAGTACAAAAACATGGAATCCAATCTATAAGTTCCAGAATGGAATCAACAGTTAGGGAATATTCCTTGGGTCAGTAAGGGAATAGTTTGAGTGTCGCAATTAAAGATATATGTTTGATATGACAAATCATAATTAGAGTTAGAGTCAATCGCCTAGGTATGTAAAGTGCTAGTCAATAGAATGAGAATAGGTATTCCAGTTTGGAGCCAATGTAATAGGTATGGCATGGTCTAGTGCACCCACTGATAGAATAAATAGAAAGTCTCTAGTTTATTAATAGAAAGTCTCTAGTTTATTAATAGAATAAAGAGAAGTTGCTATAGGATATGAGAGACAAGTAAACAAGTACTCAAGCTTCACTGAGATAGGGCCTAATTGGGATCAAACGCCAGTGTACAAGAACGAAACCACCGCTAAACCCTGCCTCTAAGAATTTGGAATGTGGGCATAATACACTGACCCGGAGGCTTACAAGGCTGGAACTCCTACGGATAAGGCAGCAACTACTACCTCCAATGCTAAAAAACCCCATCTAAAGGATTGCATTACAGCCCACGAGCTTCTATCCCCTGTCTTTGATTGTACAACTAGAGCTGCCGATACAGCTTCTAAGCCTGCCCTCCCTACCTTACCTTCAATGCCGAGTTTGAGTATTCCCATCCCGGTCTCAATACCAATGTTCGAGTATGCCTTTCCCGCCTAAAAGTATGACTTTCATGTATTATAGTATGCCTCCCTTAGCATTCATTCCTCTTATTGGCAATAGAGGACGTACTGTTGACTTGAATTCTATAAATGCTTATAAAGTCTCTTTATTTACTCATTAAAGAATCCCGCTACAGCTTCTAGGGCTTTACTCTTGACTTGCATTACCTATCCGAGGGATGAAAACTACCACTAGCGCTTCTAAGACTTTATTCTGATATAAATAAACCAACCTCTGCGGACGAGGTCAACTAAAGAACCCAACTGCTGCTTTTGAGTCTGTAGCTACTCCCCCCGGATCTAGATCTTTGACTTATAGGTGGAGTCTCCCGCTACCTACCTTGAG
Source organism: Musa acuminata AAA Group (assembly GCF_036884655.1). Lineage (NCBI taxonomy): Eukaryota > Viridiplantae > Streptophyta > Magnoliopsida > Zingiberales > Musaceae > Musa > Musa acuminata. The sequence goes on from NC_088332.1 coordinate 22,600,871, forward strand.
TCTTGCTTTTACTACGGCACTAATGCCTTTAGCCTAATAGTCGTTGTAGTAATAATCAAAGCTAGTAGTTCCGTAATGGAGTTATCATCCAATACTCGCTATCCTTGCCTAGATCCTAAGCCTAACCCCTATTTATTGTTCTTATTCCTATGTTCGAAAGGCAATAAGCAATTTCATAATGAATATAAGCAAATAGAATCGGCAATTTCAGAACCCAGTAAAGTTGGAATCAAAGAAAGGCAGAGGTCGCCTAAGTCTAAGAAGCAAAGCAGATCGGTAACTACAGAATCCAAAAAGAAGGAAAAGCAGACTAATAGAAAGAGGAGTAGCAGACTAAAGCTATCAATACATAATTCCATAAAGTATAGTTTGGACTAAAACCATAATTAGATAAGGGGGAGGCAGGCCCAGAGCTGGTAGTTTAAGAGTTACAGGCTCAAACAAACAAGTCAGAAGAAAAGTCAGTAACTAAAGAATGGTAAGAGAATGAAAGCAGCGGTACTGGTTTAGAGGTAGGCTCGTAGGCAGCAAGGACAGGATCTAAGGCATTAGTTAAGGTATAACAGTAATGAGTTTGAGGTTGATAGCAAAGAATCTGGATCAGGAGCTACGGAACGCAAGCAAAGATAGATAGGTTTCAAAAGCGGGAGGGCACTCAAGACTAAGAGTAAGGAGCGGGAGAGTGAAAGCGGAGCCGGACTAACGCTTGGAACTCGCTAGCGCGCTTGTTTCTTGCTTGTATGTTTGTTCCCTAGCCCCTTTGACTAGTGAGTTTATTCTATTGCTTGTTGAGTTGAGTTCGCCAAAGCCAAAGTGCTACAACTTACTCTCTCGCGCCGGACAATATGTAAAGTACAGGTAGAGTCTAGCGTGAGGCTGCATCAAGCAACATTCTAATGGCTTCAAGTGGAGGAGATAGGTGGCTTTAAAGATCAAAGTAGTCAATTGAAGTGTCGTGCATACTAAACTCTTTGGGTGCTGGCAGGAGTCGTTTAAAAGACTGGTTTACAGTAGTGTTGTCGGTTAATCAAACTTCAAGTATAGTTTGGGGAGGAAGAAAGTAAGCGTTAGAGGGTTTTCAAGAGGCAAGTCTTATTAAGCAAGCAAAGGCATTAGTTTAGCATTTCGGTGGACAAGAGAGGGAATTAGCCATTAGCGTGGTTTAGCCTCAGCTCAACGACTAAAAAGAATAGTTTACAGCCCGCTAAGTATTCGAAATAAGGGTTATTTTATGAAGCCTGAACCTTTATGTGATCCAAAGAGTTGAGTTATTGTGGGAGTGCGGGCAGACTTGGAAGCTACCAGTTCATTCTCCCGGGCACTGGTGCAATTCCTTTTATATCAATAGTTCGGTTCTATTCCTGTATGTGCTGGCTCGTACCTAGATTCCGTATTCCTATTTGTAGATGTGAGAGATCATACCTATCAGTGGAATTCTTGACTTGGCTCATATTGGCCGTTAGTTGTTGCTTGGCGTGCCTTAACCTACTTAGTTTAGATCTTATTCTTCTGTATGGGATGAAAAGAGAGAAGAAACACATCTTGGAGTTCGCTGTGGCTTCTTCTGCTACTGTTCCTTGATATTGAATTTGATAGTAGCGTGGGCATTCATTTGATTCGAGATGATCTTCGTGGACATTTGCTATGGAACCGTAGTGTTCAGAGGAGCTAGGTGGGAAAGGAAAGAACTGGGATTTGAACATGCAGTAAATGCTAGCCATTATGACCCATCCTATATAGGGCCAGGCCAGGAAGCTGATCCTGAAACTGCCAACATTCCATCCGATATAGTAGATGAGATCCATACATCCTGATTTCCCTAATTGAAACATTATGAAACTGCCAACATTCTATCCGATATAGTAGAGCCATAACCCTTCTTTCCCTTATTGAAACATTCTATCCGATATAGCAGATAAGAGCCATCTACCTATCTTGTATTTCCCTTACTTATTGGTGGGGTTGGTCGGACTTCCTTCATGGTAATCATTAAAGTAGAACATTCCAGTAAAAGACTTCATGGTGCGTGCCAATCATTCAAAGTGGTGATCTGGGCAGAAGTAGATAGAGGCAAACCACTCAGATGCCCAGTCAGCTAAGCTTCTATGGCTGTGGGGGGCCGAATTCTTTAAGTAGTCAGTTTCGGAGCTTAGTCTTACTTAATTATATAAGAAGTCTTTTGCATAAGTTAACATATTCCATAAGATAGAACTTCCTATAAAACCAACGGAAACTACATCTCTATTCTCTCTATTATGCCTCTGCCCTTTAATAAGCAGGGTTTGATTATGCCGAGATATATTCGATTCTTGACTTATGCCGAGATATATTCGATTCTTGACTTAAGTAATAGCTGTGAGATTACTAAGTAATAGCTGTGAGATTACTAAAAGATATCCCATGTGCTCGAGACTCGAGAGATTCCATTCTGCACTTCTTGTAGAGTGAAAAACCATATTGGTAAGATATACTATTGGATTCTATTAGAAGTAGTGTCAATCATTGAAAATCAAATATGCAAATCATAATGGTGGAAGGGTTTGGACTATGCTTATAGAAGAAGTGACTAATATTCCATTTGGAAGCTTCATTCCTATATTTCCAGATCAGCCATAAAGAGTGGGCACTGCTAGCTCGAAGGGATTTGATTTATGTTTAGTCAAGTCACGCGTACCCATTTAGTATGAATAATAGAAACACATATTGAGGATGAATAATGGAAACACATATGAAATGAGTAAAAACACTCCGGACTCCTATGACTATAAAGAATAGAAAGAAGATAGCGTCACACATATAGAAAGAAGTAAACAATCTCCTTACTATCCTTAAGGAACCTTTCATACAATGAACAGATGGGTACTGCCGAAGATTGACTTTTCCAAATCCAGAAGATTGTATAGACCCAATGGGACCGAATCTGACCTAAACCCCAGCGCCCTAAGAGAAGGAACTCACGTAAGCACCCGCTTATATACAATACTAGCATATTACCCCTGACCCCGGAGATACAAGACGGAACTCTATTCCCTTGAATCACCCCTATCTTAAATCACCCCTATAATAATTGATTGATGTCGGCACCCCCAACTTGTAAAGAAGGGAATGAGTGACTATGACTTTTCATGTACGATACTAAACTCCCTTCCTTCTTTAATAACATGACTTTTCATATACTAAACTCAACTCCCTTCCTTCTTTAATAACATGACTTTCGAATATATATATCTATATGATACGCGACTAACGGATATCTCCTTTCAGATTCTCACTTTCAGAGTCAATAGATTCTCCCACATGCGTCTAATCGGTTTCAGTTCCGCTATTGCTTTCTTTTCGGTTTCAGTTCTGTTATTGCTTTCCTTGTGGCTTCCTCTCTCTCTCTTTCCTGATGGTGAATAACCGCTCTTGGATTTGATGTCGGAAGTTACATCTAAGGGTAAATAAGAGATGGCATCGAAAAGGAGGGCCTAAGAAAGAGTGTCTCGATAAGGTGCGGATGCCTGATTGACCATACTCTCCTTCGACACAGGAAGGGAAGCATCGAATTGCCTTAGTGGGATAGCTTAGTTCAATAGTGAGTTCTTAGTGGGATGGGATAAGCTTAGTTCAATAGTTCTTTTCTAGTAGGAAGGAATAAGGCGATAACTTAGAGTTTGTTACAGCCCAGCCCTAAACGGAGTTTCAGAACGAAAGAATCGCACAATGGTGGAGATGACCAGAAGCTTCTTAAAGAGAAGGGGCAAAGAAGGTTGCCTTGGAAGTGATTCAGTTAGAGAGCCGGTTACCGAAAAGCACCTTTAGCTGGGGTCTATCGAAGACGAAGAGGGGATTCTTTCTCTCTTCCCCACATCCACAAGACGATGAAAAACAAATATATGCCATTCGATTCTTTCCTATTTAATAAGAGATGGGAAAGGCAAGGAGCGTCCATAAGATAAAGTATAGAGCTGGAGTGGTTGGGAAGTAGTCTATAAGATTGATTATAGATCTCAGGGGTCGGGAATGAATTACAGAGGACTGGGTTCAGGTCAAGAATCCGGTATACTTTTCTATGTTGGTGCCGATATAAGTTCTTCAAGCTTCAAGTCAGATGTTAGGTTACATAATGTTCTCAGATGTATATTAGATTCTTTAGAGTGGAGAGTTCTTTTACTTCATTATAGAATCCGTGTGAAACAAGCAACTCGAGGTGCACTTCCTTTTTCTATTAACTTATCCCTCCCAGGCTTTCTGAGACCTGTGCGAGAAATGCCTTTAGCACGAATTCGTCAGATACGAAGCTCAGGGGTGGGAATCAATTTCTTATAATGACTTTTGGGTTGCTTTTCTATTCTCTTCTCATTCTCTATCTAATGATAAAGAGAAATATCAAGTGCTCTTTTGTGTCTCAGTGAAGGCCAGGCCCCCAATCCCTTCTTTAAATGGATCTTCTCCTGTGCTTAGGATCACTCTGCGCCTATGAACCCGAAAAAGGAGGTCGTTTTGAACTTCTTCTTTCTTCTAATGAGGGAGAGGTCTCACTTCTTCTTTCTTCTAATTAGGTCATTCATGTCATGGCTCGCTCAGTTTGCTCGCGGGCGCCCATTCCAGCCCGAGTTTGTGAAAGGAAGGCTAGAGAGGTGGGTCTCTCCTGATTGAGTTCGCCATCGTCCACATCACTAGATTCTATCCCTTGCCCTAACTCTCCATTTGGTGAGAAGGAAGTCAGCTTCATCTTTCCACCCCTGCTGTCCATCTCCGTTTCAATTCTGCCCTCATACACCTACTCCTTTCGGACTCGGTAAAGAAGCTATCAGGTAATAAATCAATCCCGGCAAACCACTGGAATATGATCTTATCTTGGGCAAACAAACAATAAATCAATTAATGAATTTCAGAAAGAAGAGCTTATTGTTCCAATTAGATACTAGAAAGAATGGCAGAAGGAATTAGCTAACTATTACAATAAACGATTGAAAGATTAACCGATATAGGAGTAGCCTTCCTTCTCTCTATCACTCCTTAGATGGGGAATTCATTCCTGAGAGGAAAGCAAAGGTGCTAAGAGCCTCTATATAATTAAGCGGAAGATTAAGTGAGGGAAAGGAAAGGCGTCGAACATCTAATCTAGGACCGGTCGCCTTTCTCAAAGAGTCTTTATATGCTAAAGCATACATATACATTATTGGGGAAGGAAGGAACGCAGAAGATAAGCCCTATAGCATTATTTGGGAAGTAAGGAAGGGACGCATAAGCCCAACACAATAGCATTATTTGGGAAGTCAGGAAGGGACGCGGAAACCCACCCTATAGCATTATGGAGTTCTGCGGTGAACTAATCGCATCAGGTATTCTTTGAGTGTCGGAAAAACACGAAAATGGTAAGCTCAGCTCCAGAGTCTTTTCACTGAAGACAGCTATCAAGTTCGGCTCTTTGCAGTGCACAAGGCGGAGTTGGGACTGTGGTGAAGTCAAACAGTTCGGACGTGAGCTTGGGGACCTCGGCTTAAACCCACTATCAGGTATAATAAAGGGCAGAAGGAATGGGAGCATTTTCCACCCACCAGCACCGACTCAGATAGAGATAGGATCAAATAGTACCATATAAGGGTCAGATTCTCTCTTTTCTTTCTAGATCAAATAGTACTATATGTTGGTAAGATTCTCTCTTTCTTAGATCACAGAGTACTGTACAGTTGGTCAGATTCTCTCTTCTATAAGAAGTGGTGTCAATCATTTTCAATCCAATATGGAATAGTGTAAAAACACAGCTTTGCTTCCCAAAGAGTCGCGGGGGGTCTGGTTCCACACAAGTATTGGTATTGCCATGAAGCGTGGGCACTTATTAATATTTGACTACTATTCTCTTCTTCAAGCGTAGTGAAAGTCAATTCCTAATCCAGAGACGCGCCTATTCCCCGAAAAGGGTTTCAGAACAAAACGAGTACTTCTGTATAAGGTTCTAAATGGTTAGGTTCGAGTTTGATTACTCTTTTTTATATGAGTGGTATCTCGATTTCATTTATTCCATTTCTTTGAAGAGCCGGAGCCGGATAGGGGTGTTTCTTTCCCCAAGGTGCTAATGCTAATGTGAGTTCTTTCATAGCAATAAGAATCAAGTTCCAAGACATTCTTTCCTTCATTGACCAAAAACAAGGACAGGACAGAAGTGAGGTTCGGCTGCCAATAAATATTTTTTGATGCAGAAAGAAACTCCTGATTAGATTCTGACTCATTTCAGGATTGGCCATTGGGATCTCTTTCCCTTCTAGCTCTCACCGGTACATCCCATTCCCCTTTAAGTGGATCAAGGTGATAAAAGCAAATTAGTTGTGAGATCACAAAGATTAAGAAAGAAGAAACATAGGTCTAGTCCTGGGGACAAATCCATAGGTAATTCCATTTGCTAGGAAAGAAAAGCAAGCGAACACTTTGGTTATTCTAGCTTAGAGCTCTGGTTGGGGAGATATTTCATCAAATGGAGAGATATCTATTACAAAAGCGGATTCTTACAAACGGGTTGGGATATTAATTATGAGCACTTTCACTTATTCCAGTAACCTAAAACGTTGCTTCCTGCTAGCCTATCCCAGCCCTTGAACTTGGCTCCTTGTCGTAGAGATAGTTCCGTTCTCTTGGCTTTCCCCTTTCGCCCGCTAGCCTTACAGCTTGTTGGGTTTACTGCCTGGATTATTGCCTTATGTTTCTGGCACTCCTTCTCATTTTCGCTAAGATCTGATGCTTCTGCGCTTAAATCCATTCTAGTTTCCGTTTGACTTTTCTCCGTATTTGTTGGCGACTCGAAAGAAAGGCTCAGGTCTCTTGTTAAGGCAGATAGTCCACTCCGGTTCGGATAGCCTACGGAGCGGTAACAACACAGCTGACTCTTGTGCAGAAGCAAGAGGGCCAAGTAACTACTCGGTCTGAAGACTATCACTCGCACAGCTTTCCACTTTAGCTCTTTGAACTCTTTCTCCTCTGATCTTTCTCCCGAACACATAGTCAGTAGGCAAGTAGTGATGAATTAATGACCTCTCTTTCTTTTTGATACCAAACAGTGCACTATCAGACTGGACCCTCAGGAGCATTGATTAGGCAATTACACAGATCTTCAGAGGAAGTTAGTTACTGATCTTCAGAAAGAGAGGTCATCACAGATCTAGGAATCATTTAGGTCAAGTGAGAGATTGCTAGTCATATGTGCCTGGCAAGCCATCACGTGAGTGATGGCATGTGTGACTTGACACGCAGTCTTTTTGCTTATTATATTTTAGCATTTATCACTTTATTCTGTTGAGGATTTGATGAAAATTTTCAACTTAGCAACCATATACCTCAATAGCTAAAGAGCTATGATACATATGGAATGCAAATTGACCCCCTCCAATGATATGAAACAAGATGGATCGTTCAAGATTGAAGTTAGGAAAACTATTCTAATCACATAATCAATGAAAATTTGATGAAGTAATTAGAATAGTACTTTGATTCTCTTAAAACGTCACAAACTAAAAGCTTGATAAGTTAAAAGGAAAAACAAAGATTTTTCTTGGGTTTTGAATGCCATAAATAGAAATGCTTGATAAGTCCACAGTTCATGCAAGAACTTAAAAATAAAACACTCACCGGTGTTCTAAGTTGAATATACTTCTCAATATCCCTTTACAAAGAGAGTCAGTCTTGTTTATATAGTACAAAGGCCAAGTACAAAGGGAATGAATATATTAAATGACATTCATATTCCTAATGCTTGAATGTAGATTACATAAATCTACATTGACTTGTTTTGAATAATTATTCATGAATAAGCTCAGAATTCCTAATATGGTCCAATATGGCTGAATGACCTTTATTATTCAAAGATGGCTAAAAATCCATCATTCTCTCAAGGTTGGACTTTCTCTTCATGATGTTGACTTATTTGAATCAGGTTGATTATTTTATGCTCTTCTTGTATCCATAGAACATTGACCAAGTTTTGACTAGCTTGCTCCTTCCAAATGCCTTCTAATAAACATGTTAAGGCTTCTTTCATCCTTTTAGTTTTCGCTCTTGTCATTAGTCCTCGATGAATAGTTAAAGGGTCTATGGTAGAATTATAATAAACTTGCTCATTCATATCATTTCCCCTTTCCTTGAAAGGATTCGTCCTTGAATCAGTGTATTCATCACCTGCATCAAACAAAGATAAATCAGAAACATTGAAGGTTGCACTAACATTACCATACTCACCCGGTAGTTTGTTAGGACTCTAGTTAGGAGAGTCCTAATTGAGAGGGACATTCTGTTAGGACTCTAGCTAGGAGAGTCCTAATTGAGAGGGACATTCATGTAGGAGGTTTTTTCTTAGAGAAGAATTAGGAGTTGTAAGGAAATAGGAGTCTTGAGTAGGAGTCCTATTAGGAGTTGGTTAGAAGTAAGAGTCTTAAGTAGGAGTCCTATTAGGAGTTAGGGTTTAGAAGCCCTATAAATGGCCATGTATTCCTTCTCTTTCCTTAATCAATATATGAATATTTTCTGCAGCCTTTGAGCAGCAACTTAGAGGGAGGAACTCCTATAGAGTTCCAAGGAGGCCGATCCCCTAAAGAGATCAACCCCAAGTTTAGAATCTGCAAGGGTTCTAACACCTGGTATCAGAGCAGTGTTCTTGGCTTCTCGCTGCCCTTCCACAGCCATCCATCAACCCCCCACAACCATCCAAAGCAATTCCCACAATTGCTAAAAAGATCGTCGTCGAATTCCGCTATCATCTCCACCACCGCAGATCATCCTTTGATCTCCCTATGAATTGCAACAAGTTCTGGTTTCCTACCTTACTACTACTGCAATTTAGTTATCCCTATTCAAAAATCCAAAAAAAAATAAAAAAAAATTTCGTTCCTATATTGCTGCAAATTTTCATCGTAAGTTGCTAAAATTTTTCGACGAGAATTCTGCTATCACAACTTACACCAATTTTCTTGCTGTTATTGCCAAAATTTTCTTGATTAAATTGGACATCCTTGCTGTCATATAAACTAAGATATTACTATCAATTCCCTCCTCAAATCTCTCAAATTTTGTGTGGAGATTTCGTCGAGAAACCGCTGTTTCTTCGACGATAATTCTGCTCTTACAAGACAACAATTTCTATCAAATCTACACATGCCTTTAACCCGTCAACAAAAGAGAGATCTTAACATCACAAATTTGGAGTCATATACTATGGCATCTGAGGAGGCAATCAATGCTAAATTTGAAGCCTTTGAGGCACGAATGGAGGATAAGATTCGGACTCTCCTTACCGAATTCAGTTTGGGCCGACCACCAAGCCCGAAGAAATCACATCAAGGAGAGAGCTCTAACCAATCACATCATGCCCAAAGAGATGACTTCCAAGAGAGGGGAGGCTCTATGACCGACCCCAACTATTCACGCATGAGAGTGGACTTCCCTAGATGGGAAGAAGGAGACCCAATTGGTTGGATCTTGCGTGCGGAGCGATATTTTCAGTACCGTAAAACTGCGGATGCATCCATGGTGGAAATTGCAGCCATACATCTTGAAGGGGATGCCATACAATGGTTTGACTGATTTGAACACACTTATGGAGTCCTTTCATGGCGACAATTCAAAGAAGGACTACTGATCCGCTTCGGACCAACTTATTACGAGAATATTGACGGACAACTAGCAAAGATCTGACAAACCTCCACCATTCAGGAGTACCAGACCAGGTTTGAAAGGTTATCTAATCAAACTCATGATTGGTCTGAAAAATAATTATTGGGGACCTTTATTGAGGGCTTAAAGTCGGAGATCCGGGGAGAAGTTAAGGTGCAACAACCTTACACGCTTATGGCAGCCATCTCTTTCGCACGACTTCAAGAGGAGCGATTGAACCATGAAGTCCGGAGGACTAGGATCACTCTACGACCTACAATACTAAAGCCCTCAGCCCCCCCTACTATCAACCGAGTCCCTACATCGAAAAGGTTAACAAGAGAAGAACTTCGGGAGCGATCTGCGAAGGGGTTATGTTGGCATTGCGACGAGCCGTGGAGCCGCGAGCATCGCTGTAAAAAAGGTAGACTTCTTATGATTGAACTAGTAGAAGAAGAGGTCATTGAACATCTAGAAGAGAGCCTTGAACATGAAGAAGAAGATATGGAAGAAGAGCCATAGCCGACCGACATTACGGTACACGCACTAGCCGGCTACTCAAATCCGCAAACGATGAAAGTTGGAGGCATTCTCAAACAACAGCCGATCACTGTTCTCATCGACACGGGTAGCACTAATAACTTCCTGAATAGTAAGGTTGCTGCTCGGATGGCACTGTATATTGAAGGTTGCAGCAAGTTCGATGTAAAGGTTGCCGACGGCAGAATCCTAAAGTACGACCAAAGATGCCCGCAAGTGAAACTATTACTACAAGACCAAGAAATTATCACCGATTTCTTCATCCTACCAATCGATGACTATGAGGCAGTGCTTGGTATAGAATGGCTGACTACACTAGGTGATGTCTCTTGGAACTTTTCTTAATTAATTATGAAATTCTACTGTAAGGGCAAACAGATCATCCTACGCGGGAAGCGCGGAAGCAACGTTACCACTGTTTCGACCCAACGAATGGAGAAAGTTTTGCACAAGGTAAATGGTGGCTTTTTGATGCATCTCCAGCCACAACCAAAAGAGAAGAAAATATAAATTGAAGATCAAAATCTTGCCTAATTACTTACTGAATTTGCCGACATATTTGCTGAACTGTGCGGTCTTCCTCCTTCTCGGCAACATGACCATCGAATTCCAATCCTTCCGGGCAAGCCACCAGCGAACACTTGACTGTACCGATATCCTCACCTCTAGAAAGATGAAATTAAAAAGATCGTAAAGGAGATGCTTGAAACAGGGGTGATTCGGCCAAGTTGCAGCCCCTATTCCTCACCGGTGCTACTTGTACGCAAGAAGGACAGAACTTGGCGGATGTGCATCGACTACCGAGCTTTAAATGGCATCACCGTCAAGGACAAATACCCAATACCAGTGGTGGATGAACTTCTTGATGAATTTAAAGGAGCTTGAGTCTTCACGAAGTTGGACCTCTGATCCGGTTACCACCAAATTCAGGTATGTGACGATGACATTCCAAAAACTGCATTTTGCACACATGATGGCCATTATGAATTCTTGGTAATGCCTTTTGGACTCACTAATGCTCCTTCAACCTTTCAAAGTCTCATGAATGATATATTTCAAAGCTTTCTTCGTAAATTTGTGCTGGTATTTTTCGATGATATTCTCGTTTACAGCCCTTCTCTTGAGACTCACTTTCAGCATTTACGGATTGTTTTGACGATCCTTCGGGAGAATACTCTTTTTGTTAAGCAACCAAAGTGTAGCTTTCTATAGCAAAAAGTAGAGTACCTTGGGCATATAATATCAGAAGAAGGAGTGGCGGTAGACCCAACAAAAATTGAGGCAATGCAAGGCTGGCCGAAACCTACAAACGTGAAATGACTGTGGGGGTTCCTTGGACTAACGGGCTACTATCGAAAATTTGTTAAGGACTATGGGAAGATTAGTGCACCACTCACTTCTTTACTGAAAAAAGATGCTTTCCAATGGTCGGACAAAGCCTCTGCTGCCTTCGACAAACTTAAAGCAGCCATGACAACGACGCTGGTGCTTGCACTACCAGATTTCAATAGACCCTTCATCATTGAGGCCGACACATCTGGAGTCGGAATTGGAGCTATTCTCATGCAAAATAGTCGACCACTCGCATACACTAGCAAGGCATTATCTCTCTCCCATCAAAACATGTCAGTATATGATAAGGAGATGCTTGCCATTGTACACGTAGTAATGAGGTGGAGACCCTACCTGATCGGCCGGCGATTTCAAATTAAAACTGACCATAAAAGCCTCAAGTACTTTTTGGAGCAAAATATATCATCCCCTGAGCAGCAAAAATGGGTAACCAAACTTCTTGGATTTGATTATGAAATTATTTACAAAAAAGGGAAAGAAAACGTTGTTGCAGATGCACTCTCACGGCTACCTGAACAAGCTAAGGTTTCAGCCATCTCCCTTCCTACCACCAGTCTCCTCGAGGACATTAGGGAAGAATGGAAGAAGGATCCAGAGATTAGCAATATCATAAAAAAATTGGAGGAGGATCCAAGTGCAATAGCCCACTACACCTAGGATTCGAGGGATCTACGCTACAAATGTCGCATTGTGCTTATACCTGACTCCCCTTGCATCGTAATTATCTTGTATGAAATGCACTCCATACCTTCAACAGGGCACTCTGGATTCCTAAGAACCTACAAAAGAGTGAAGCAAAATTTTTATTGGAGAGGGATGAAAAAAATTATTGCTGAATATGTGGCACAATGTGATGTATGTCAATAGCACAAGGGTGAAACTGTGGCAAATCCAGGGAAGCTACAACCACTACCCATACCAGACTTAGTGTGGACTGACATCTCCATGGACTTCATTGAAGGGCTGCCATCTTCCAAAGGTAAAAGCACGATTCTCGTGGTAGTTGATCGACTTACGAAATATGCTCATTTTTGTGTTGTGAGAAATCCCTACACTACTGCTAGTATTGCCCAGATTTTCATAGAAAATATTGTTAAACTACATGGGATGCCAAGGTCCATCGTAAGTGATCGTGACAGGATCTTCATTAGTAAATTTTGGACCGAGTTATTTCAGTTACAAGGCACCAAACTCAAGATGAGCACAGCGTATCATCCACAAACTGACGGCCAAACAGAGGTGGTAAATAGGTGCTTAGAGACGTACCTCCGGTGTTTCGCTAGCGACCGACCAAAAGAGTGGGCGAAATGGCTTCCCTGGGTCGAATGGTGGTATAATACTACATATCATTTATCTAAAAAATATGCCCCTTATGAAGCATTGTATGGTCGACCAGCCCTTTGTTGAATCTCGTATTTTGATAATGAAACTACTTGATATATGTTTATGATTTAATCTGCGTTTTGAGTGACGCAGGGTGCTTCGATTAGGATGAGACAATTAAAGCAGGAACATCATGTTGTGTTGGAGGAACATGTCAGAAGATTGGACGTCGGGCTGGTGGATCGGTCGACGTATTGACAGAAGGCTTCGGGCCGTGGACTCGGGCATCGGGCCAAGAAGAGCGGGTATTGTGCCAAGGATATCGGAGTTGCGGAGTCAACTGGCCGATTGGGCAATAGGCTGCAGGAAAGGACGATGCGCCGAAGAATCGGACGAAGCGTCGAGGGACCAATGACATGCCGGACAACTTGGTTAATTGCTTAGGATTAATTGTCTCGATCGAAGTTTTTGTTTTTGTGTGTGCAGGATTAACTACGATGAAAGTTAGACAAGCAGCAGGAGTTGCACCAGAGTCAAGTTCATGATCACGTTGGGAGTTCGAGAGTTCGACGGAAGTTCGGACGGTCATCGGAGGTTCTGCGAGAACAGATCCGAGAAGTCCAGAAGCTTGCCAAGCGAAGCTCGTCGGAACTCGCCAAGTGGATCGTCGCAAAGTCCAGGAGTTTGCCGGAAGTCCGCAGGAGCATCACCGAGGGTTCATCGGATGATCGACGGAAGTTCGCCGGAAACTCGCCGGAAGAAGCGATTGACGCACCGAAGTAAAGCTGCAGAAATTGTCTTAGATTTAATCGTAGTTAGCATGTTGATTAAGTTGGAAAATGGGAGGTGATCCCATTGGCTTAATCTTGGGGCAATTGGGCCCCTGAAAGACTGAAATTGGGCCGAATGGAGCTAACCATTCGGACCCTGATTGCACCAGGAGGTGCAACCGCCCAGGCCAGGAGGTGGCACCGCCTGGGCTAAGTCTCCCAGCGAGACTGGGCGGTGCAACTGCCCCAGCCAGGAGGTGGCACCGCCTGAGCTCAGTCTTCGAGCAAGACTGGGCGGTGCAACCGCCCTGACAGAGAGGTGGCACCGCTTGAGCTCGGTCTTCGAGCTCTGGCAGAGAGGTGCAACCGCCTCAGTCAAGAGGTGGCACCGCCTGGGGCTCAGTCTCCGAGCTAGACTCAGGCGGTGCAACCGCCCCTGACAGAGAGGTGCAACCGCCTGGGCTCAGTCTTCGAGCTCTGCCAGGCGGTGCAACCTCTCCAGTCAAGAGGTGCAACCGCCTGATCCCGGAATTCCGGGATTTGATCGTTTTGAGCTCCAAATTTGAATTGGGTTGGGGCCTATAAATACCCCACCCATTCAGCACTGAAAAGACACAGACCTACACCGAAATCTTGATCTTTTCTGTGATTTTAAGAGCTCAAAAGTGTTGTAAAGCCTTTAAGTCTCCTCCTTCTGTTCTTCAAGTTTTGAGTTGTAAAGTGAGGAGAGAAAGGTCTGTAAAGGTTGTCTCCTGAGCCTGTCAAAAGGAGAGAAACTGTAAAAGGGCAGTTGGCCTTCGCCTATTGAAGGAAGGCCTCTAGTTGACGTCGGTGACCTTGTCGGTGGAGGAAGCCAAAAGTGGAGTAGGTCAAGACTGACCGAACCACTCTAAATCTCTGGTTTGCATTTATTTTGAGCACTTTATCATTACTGCAAACCTCCTCCATAACTATTGCTCTCTGCGCTTTTACGAACAAGTTTCTAAGTGCTGTTCCTTCCGAATCTGCATTCAAACGTAAATCGGTGTTTTCGTACCTTACAGTTTACGTTTACGTTTTGATTCTGCAAAACTATCTTCTGCGTCTTCACGAACAAGTTTCTAAGTGCTGATCTTTCCGAATCTGTTTTCAGACATAAACCAGTGTTTTCGTACGATATTTACATTGCAGTTTACATTTACGCCTTGATTCTGCAAAACTGTCTTCTGCGCTTTTACGAACGACTTTCTAAGTTCAGATCCCTTTGAAACTACGTCTAGACGTAAAATTACGTTTAGACGTAAAACTGTCCAAACTGTGTTAAGACGTTTTAGACGTAAACTAAGTTTAGACGTAAATCTGCGTTTAGACGTAAATGTGCGTTTAGACGTAAATCTGCGTTTAGACGTAAAACTACGTTTAGACGCAAACTACGTTTAAACGTAAAACTACGTTTTAGACGTAAACTAAGTTCAGACGTAAATCTACGTTTAGACGTAAATCTGCGTTTAGACGTAAATCTGCGTTTAGACGTAAATCTGCGTTTAGACATAAAACTGCGTTTAGACGCAAACTGCATTTAGACGTAAATTGTGTTTAGACACAAACTGCGTTTAGACGTAAACTGCGCTTAGACGCAAACTGGGTTTAGACCTAAATTGCGTTTAGAAGTAAAACTGCGCTTAATCTTAAGTAATCTTAAAATCGGCTTTTACATCGAAATCGTTTTTATCGAACGAACGCAGCTTTCATTTTTAAATCGCTGAAAGATTTCCGCTGCACTAATTCACCCCCCCCCCCCTCTTAGTGCTCTCGATCCTAACACCCTTGTGATTCCAAAGTATGTAATTGGCTTGGCCAAGGTAGATCAGGTTGACCAAGAATTGATTGATAGGGACAAACTCTTACAACTGTTAAAAGATAATCTCTCTACCGCTCAAGCCAGAATGAAGCAGCAAGCCGACACACGACGAAGTGAAAGAGAATTTTCAGTGGGAGATTGGGTTTATCTTCGCCTACAACCATACAAGCAACTCTCTATCAACACTCGAGCCTCCATGAAGCTGTCCCCAAATTTTTATGGGCCCTATCAGATCACAGAGCGTATTGGAGCTGTGGCGTACAGACTTAAATTACCTGAGGATGCCAAAATTCACCCTGTCTTCCACGTATCATACCTAAAGCCCAAGTTGGGAGAACACGAGTCACCCCAGATCCAACTCCCCAACACAACTGAGGATGGAGTTATTCAAGCCCAACCACAAGCCATCCTCGATCGTAGGATCGTGATGCGTCGCCGACATCCCTCTACTGAAGTACTAGTGCATTGGAATAATCTACCACTTGAAGACGCCACATGGGAACCATATGAGGAGCTGAAGACCCGGTTCCCTGAGTTCATGGAATCTCAGCCTTGAGGACAAGGCTGATTTGAAGAGGGCGGGTCTGTTAGGACTCTAGCTAGGAGAGTCCTAATTGAGAGGGACATTCTATTAGGACTCTGTTAGGACTCTAGCTAGGAGAGTCCTAATTGAAAGGGACATTCTGTTAGGACTCTAGCTAGGAGAGTCCTAATTGAGAGGGACATTCATGTAGGAGGTTTTTTCTTAGAGAAGAATTAGGAGTTGTAAGGAAATAGAAGTCTTGAGTAGGAGTCTTATTAGGAGTTGGTTAGATGTAAGAGTCTTAAGTAGGAGTCCTATTAGGAGTTAGGGTTTAGAAGCCCTATAAATGGCCATGTATTCCTTCTCTTTTCTTAATCAGTAGATGAATCTTTTCTGCAGCCTTTGAGCAGCAACTTGGAGGGAGGAACCCTTATAGAGTTCCAAGGAGGTCGATCCCCTAAAGAGATCAACCCCAAGTTTAGAATCTGCAAGGGTTCTAACATAGTTCCAACTTGTATGCATTGTCATTGATTTTTTGAGAGACTCGAAATGGACCATCTCCTCTTGGCATTAGTTTATACTTCCTTTGGTTAGGAAATCTTTCCTTCCTCAAGTGTACCCAAACCCAATCACCAGATTCAAATACTACTTGCTTTCGGCCTTTGTTGTATTGTTTCTCATATTGTAGAGTTTTCTTTTCAATTTGTGTCTGGACCCTTTCATGCAATGCTTTGACAAAATCAATTTTTTGCTCACCATCCAAATTGGCCTTTTCCAGAGGTAAAGGTAGCAAATCCATAGGAGTTAATGGATTGAACCCGTACACAACTTCAAATAGGGAATGGTTTGTTGTAGCATGCACACTTCTGTTATAAGCAAACTCCACAAGTGGCAAACATTCCTCCCAATTTTTCAAATTCTTTTGAATTATGGCCCTCAAAAGTGTTGATAAAGTTCGATTTACTACCTCCGTTTGTCCATCTGTTTGTGGGTGACAAGTGGTTGAATACAATAGCCTTATACCAAACTTGCTCCAAAGTGTTTTTCAAAAGTGGCTAAGGAACTTCACATCTCTATCACTCACAATTGTCTTTGGAATGCCATGTAATCTTACAATTTCTTTAAGAATAGCCCCGCAACATGTGTTGCATCATCTGTTTTGTGGCAAGGAATGAAATGTGCCATCTTGCTAAACCTGTCAACAACAACAAAAATAGAATCTCTCCCTTCGTTTGACCTTGGTAAACCCAAGACAAAGTCCATGGATATATCAACCCAAGGCTCACTAGTTATAGGAAGAGGAGTATACAATCTATGAGGCATTACTTTAGATTTAGCTTGTTTACAAGTAATGCATTTCTCACATAATCTCTCAACATCTCTTTTCATGTGTGACCAAAAGAAATGATCACTTAACACATCTAAAGTATTTCTAATCCCGAAATGCCCCATTAAACCTCCACTATGTGCCTCTCTCACAAATAATTCTCTCATTGAACATTGAGGAATACACAACTTATTTTCTTTGAAAAGAAAATTATCATGCCTGAAGAACTTATCAAAACCCCCTTTCTCACATGCCCCATAAACATTAGCAAAATCATGATCAGAATTATATAAATTTTTAATATACTCAAAACCCAATAATTTTGCATCAAGTTGAGAAATTAGAGCATACCTTCTAGAAAGAGCGTCGGCAACCACATTTTCCTTAACTTGTTTATACTTGATGATGTATGGAAAGGATTCAATAAACTCCACCCATTTTGCATGCCTACGGTTTAGTTTTCCTTGTCCTTTGAGATATTTCAAGGACTCATGATCGGTGTGTATAATGAATTCCTTATATCAAAGATAGTGCTGTCATGTCTCTAACACTCTTACCAAAGCGTAAAACTCCTTATCATATGTTGGGTAGTTAAGACTTGCTCCACTTAGCTTCTCACTAAAGAATGCAATGGGTCTGCCTTCTTGCATTAAGACTCCTCCAATTCCTATTCCACTCGCATCACCCTCAATCTCAAAAGTTTTAGCAAAGTCCGGTAAAGCAAGCAAAGGTGCTGAACTGAGTTTGTCTTTAAGTAAGTTAAAAGCATCATCTTATTTTTCACCCCATCTAAATCTCATATTGTTTTTTATGCATTCAGTTAATGGTGCAGCAATTGTAGAAAAATCCTTAATGAATCTTCTATAAAAGCTAGCAAGACCATGAAAACTTCTAACATCACTAACACTAGTATGTTTTGGCCACTCCCTAATTACTTTCACTTTTTCTTGATCAACATGTATTCCTTTATCATTAACAACATATCCAAAAAAAGTAATTTTATTAGTGCAAAAAGTGCATTTCTTTATATTAGCATATAACTTTTCTTTTCTAAGTACGTCAAAAATAGCTTTTAAATGTGTTACATGCTCAACTAAACTTTTGCTATACACAAGTATATCATCAAAATAAACCACTATAAATTTTCCAATGTAAGCACGTAAAATATGATTCATCAATCTCATGAAAGTACTAGGTGCATTAGTTAGGCCAAAAGACATAACCAACCATTCATATAAACCATGTTTAGTTTTGAAAGCGGTTTTTCATTCATCACCTTCATGCATTCTTATTTGATGATATCCAGATTTTAAATCAATTTTTGAAAACACACAAGAACCATGCAATTCATCCAACATATCATCTAGCCTAGGAATAGGATGTCTATACTTTATCGTGATTTTGTTGATGGCTCGACAATCAACACACATTCTCCATGATCCATCCTTTTTAGGCACCAACAGAACAGGAACTGCATATGGACTCATGCTTTCTCGCACATACCCCTTTTTCATAAGCTCACTTACTTGTTTTTGGATTTCCTTGGTCTCTTTGGGGTTGCATCTATATGCTGTATGCTTGCACCTGGAATGAAATCAATTTGATGCTCAATTCCTCTAATTGGTGGCAAACCATTAGGAACTTTTTCGGGAAAGAGATCCTCATTTTCCTACAAAAAATCAACAATAACACTAGGCAAACTCTTGTCAATTTTGTTAGAAGCAATCAGAACATCCTTATACATAAGTACAAGTAAGGGCTGCCTCATGGTTAAGGCTTTCTTCACATCACTCATTTTGGCATAAACATTCATTTTTCTTTCACTCAAACTTTCTTTGTTTTCTCTCCCCTTGTATTTCCCAATACTCTCATTTTTATCACTCAACTCACCATTTTCTTTTTTCTCTCTTTCTTTTTCCCTCCCCAAAGTTTTGGTTAATGAAGACTCAAGCTCCTCATATTGTTGTTTTATGCGCATTTGGTCCTCAAAAATTATCTTTGGAGGCAAAGGTCCAAGCTGATATTTCTATCCATCTATGATCAAAGAATAATGGTTCTTGAATCCATCATGTATTACCCTTCGATCGTATTGCCATGGTCTCCCCAATAACATATGACTAGCTTACATAGGTACTACATCACACCAAACTTCATCCTTATATCTACCAATTGAAAAGAAAATTAACACTCGTCGATTTACCTTTACTACACCACTATCATTCAACCATTGTAACTTGTAAGGTTTTGAATGCTTGATAGTAGGTAATTTCAGTTTCTCCACGAGCAAGGTGCTTGCCACATTTGTGCAACTTCCACTATCAACAATCACATTACACAACTTGTTAGCAATCAAACAATGAGTATGAAACAGATTTTCACGTTGTTCACCATGTTCATCATTTTCATTTTGCAAACTAAGTATGCGTTGAACAACTAGATTTTCACCTTTAGCATACTCTACATCACTAGTATCCTCTAGAATATCTTTATCATACTCTTTCTCACTTTCAGATTCTACAATTCCATCCCTCATGATCATAACTCTTTTATTAGGACATTTGCGTGCCACATGTCCATGCCCAAGGCACTTAAAACACTTAATACCTCCAGTTTGATTAGGTAGATTCTCACCTTTACTCTTACTGCGTAATTCATTTCTACCTTTAGTCTCATCAATTTTAGGCTTAACAATGGGTTTATCATCCTTTTTACTCCAATTTGGTTTCCAAGAAAAAGAAGAACCCGAAT
The DNA here is from genome assembly GCF_036884655.1 of Musa acuminata AAA Group. Classification (NCBI taxonomy): domain Eukaryota; kingdom Viridiplantae; phylum Streptophyta; class Magnoliopsida; order Zingiberales; family Musaceae; genus Musa; species Musa acuminata. Next base: position 22,620,919 of record NC_088332.1, read on the forward strand.
AAGGTTTTGAATCATACCTTGTGCCTTTTCTTTTGAGTTGCCTCTCAATCTTCATGGCCACATTCACCATGTTTTCAATCTCCACATAATGTTGCAATTCTACAAGATCAGCAATGTTCTTGTTTAATCCACTCAGGAATCGAGCCATGGTGGCCTCACGATCTTCATCCACATTAGCCCTTATCATGGTTATCTCCATCTCCTTGTGATACTCATCAACACTCATGGAACCTTGTGTCAAGGTATGCAGCTGTTGATGCAAATCCCTATGGTAATAGCTAGGGACAAATCTCCTCATGATTTGTTTCATCTCCAACCAAGTCTCCATGGGCCTTTCACCATTTCTATGCTTGTCTTTACACAATTGATCTCACCAAACAATAGCATAATCAAAAAATTCAATAGCGGCTAATTTTACCTTTTTCTCTTCAGAGTAGTTGTGACATTCAAAGATCTTCTCCACTTTTTGTTCCCACTCCAAATAGGCATCTGGATTATTCTTCCCTTGAAAAGAAGGAATTTTCATTTTGATGCTGCCTATGTTTCTGTCCACACCATCAAAACGTCCTCTCCTAGTTTATCTCCTAGGATTAATATCTTGACCAATTAGAGTAACTTGGTCATCATCCACGTCATCGCCACCATCATATTCATCATTGACAAAGGTTGGTTGTCTCCCACGTCGTGGTTCACCTTGCAATCTATTAATTGCATCATCATGCCTTTCTATATGATCTCTTACATCTCCCATCACTTTTAACATACATTCAAATTATTGTTGCATTGCTTGAACTAAAAGATCATTGGATGAAGAACTCGCTTCTTTATCTTTAGACATGTATACAACCTGAAAAACAAAGTTAGAACAACCTCACCAACACTCCCTCACGTTTTTTTTTTTTTTTCACTCTAGATTTGATTCACTCCACTCGTGTTTCACACAATTTTTTTGGCTTTTCTCTATACTGATCTTACCACTCTTGCCTTTTACCTCTCTTGTTTTGTTATTTGAGTTCTTAGATTAACTAAGGTACCTAAACAAACAATTCAGATTATGGCAATTCAAAAAAAAATAGTGAAATTGGACAACTTTAAAAGCAAACAAAAGATAGGCCAATTTAAAGGTGTGTGTAATGCACTTTAATCATAAGCAAAGACTAGAATTTTTTTTTTTTTAGGAATGAAGAAAGATTTCCAAATCGAAATAGAAATTCAAATGAACAAAGATCAAATTTTGTAACTTGCAAGTATTCTTTGAATCTGCAATTATTTTTTCTAATTCTGATCTCTTTTTTTTTTTTTTGACCTTTGATTTTCCCTCCTTTTTTTTTTAGCCTTTGATTTTCTCTCTTCTTTTTTTTTGACTTTTTTGATCTTTTTTTTTATACCATAAAGTGCGGAATTACAAATAAGAATAGTAATAATGCAAGAAGCACAACAATAAATATGAAAGAAGAATAATAATTATAGATATTGGCCAAAAAGAAGAAGAAGAGAAAAGAAAAAAAAATCTAAAAGATAGCAAATAAATAGATACACAAACCTCAAACTTGAGCCGAGCTCTGATACCAAATGATGGAAATCTTCAACTTAGCAACTATATACCTCGATAGCTAAAGAGCTATGATACATGTGGAATGCAAATTGACCCCCTCCAACGATTTGAAACAAGATGGATCGTTCAAGATTGAAGTTAGGAAAACTATTCTAATCACATAATCAATGAAAATTTGATGAAGTAATTAGAATAATACTTTGATTCCCTTAAAACGTCACAAACTAAGAAGCTTGATAAGTTAAAAGGAAAAACAAAGATTTTTCTTGAGTTTTGAACGCCACAAACAGAAATGCTTGATAAGTCCAAAGTTCATGCAAGAACTTAAAAACAAAACACTCACCGGTGTTATAAGTTGAATATACTTCTCAATGTCCCCTTACAAAGAGAGTCAGCCTTGTTTATATAGTACAAAGGCCAAGTACAAAGGGAATGAATATATTAAATGACATTCATATTCCTAATGCACGAATGTAGATTACTCATGAATCTACATTGAATTGTTTTGAATAATTATTCATGAATAAGCCCACAATTCCTAATATGGTCCAATATGGCTGAATGACCTTTATTCTTCAAAGATGGCTAAAAATTCATCCTTCTCTCAAGGTTGGACTTTCTCTTCATGATGTTGACTTATTTGAATCATGTTGATTATTTTAGGCTCTTCTTGTATCCATAGAACTTTGACCAAGTTTTGACTAGCTTGCTCCTTCCAAATGCCTTCTAATAAACAAGTTAAGGCTTCTTTCATCCTTTTAGTTTTCGCTCTTGTCATTGGTCCTTGATGAATAGTTAAAGGGTCTTTGGCAAAATTATAATCAACTTGCTCATTCATATCAGGATTTCTCGGAGTAGAGAAATTACAGTTGTATCCATTAGATTTACAAAAGTCTTAGAAATCAAGGTTTTGAAATTCACCACTGTGATCACTTTGAATTGATGAAATCATAAAACCTTTTTCGTTTTGAACAAGCTTATAAAAATTAGAGAAATACCTAAAGCAATCACTTTTGTGTGTCAAAAAGTAAGTCCAAATGTATCAACTATAATCATCCACGATAACAAAGGTGTATTTGCTACCTCCTAGGCTTGATGTAGCAATTGGTCCGAGCAAGTCTATATGGATTAATTGCAATAGTCTAGAGGTTCTTATTGCTACTCATATATGCCCAACAAGCCAATTACGTGAGTAATGGCACATGTGACTTGACACACAGTCTTTTTGCTTATTATATTTTGATATTTAACACTTTATATTGACTATTATATATATGCATATATATATTATGATGTCCTTGGATCTGTGCAATAGGAATCGGATCGTGATGAGATCACAATAATGAGACCGATTCACCTTTAAACACAAATCCTAAATAATCTTGGTCATAGGTTACTCGAGAGGGACATCGAGATAACCGGACAGACTGGTGTGCTATATACCCGTCCATATGATGGATGCAGCTAGTCTCATAGCTGCTCGTGTGGGGATACTAGGGATATAGTATAGGTGCTCATTGGAGAATGAGTTAACTGATTGATTTGCTTACGGAATGTTGGATGGTTGATGATACCTTATTGTTAGACAGGGATTCCGTAGTCCTAGTGGTGTATCTAGTCCTTAGACTTGAGACATCAAGGATGTCCTATATAAGTGCTCCATTCTTTGATACCGGACTTATAGGTTTGGATATCCTAGATCTAGTACAACCGGTCATCGAGAGTGGTAGTCAACCTTACGATGGCTATTGAGTGTCGATAGAGGATCATCCACTCTCGGTGTCATGAGAGAAATATCTCATGTGTTCTTGCATTGACAAATCCCTAGCTAGGGCCATTCGGATTGAGAAAGAAAGAGTTCTCAAGGAGAATCCGATTAGAGTGAGACTCGAGCAGAAACCATATGGGTCTGATAGCACCATGCCCAGTATACGGTCTCTAGGATATTAGATGGATAAGGGACTATAGGTACATGGTAAATGAGGACAGACATGTCTAATGGATTGGATTTTCCTATATCGTTTGGGGACTGCGGCGTAGTGGCCTAGCACGTCCGTAGTCGATGAGTCTAGTAAATTATTATGGAGATAATAATTCACTAAGCCAAAAGGAGTTCTGACAGGTATGACTCACGGTCAGCTCGATATTGGGCCTAGAGGGTCACACACATATGGTAGGCACTGCTATGAGTAGAGGTACGAATATGAGATATCCGTCGGATCCCCTATCTTATTGGATATCAAATAAGCCCTTAAATTATTGGATCCTATGGATGAGATCCAATAAGAGCCCATGAGAGATTATTGGATAGAGGTCCATTAATCTAAGAGGCTTAGGTAATTGGATGCAGATCCAATACCCAATAGGGGAGGATCCATTAGGGTTTGACAAGGGACATTTATAAATAAGAGGGATTCAGTGGTTCATAGGCTAGAACTTTTGCTTGCCTCTCCTATTCTCCTCCCCCTCTCCACCTCAGAGTAGGCCTGGAGTTTTGAGGAGCATCGTCACTGCCCTACTATGTGGATCACTACTAGAGAGGAGGGTGCTTGACCTCTTTCACCCTCTCCTAGAGATTTGTAGGGAATTAGGGATATACGATCTCCCTAGGTAACACAATCTATTCTATATGCAGTTTTAAGTTTCATAGATTTTTGCGCACCAATCTTCGCACTATGACGAACATATCTTTGGGAATAGGGGATTTTGTTTTCTGTTCTTCCGCTGCGCATGTGATGTCGTCCCCAAAGATTTCCCAACACTTATTTGGTTCATTGGTTTGAAGCAACCTTTTATTTATTTTCATAATTGGATGCATCACACACATTGTCTTTAATGAACTTAATATGAGGAATTCCTCTTACAAGTTCTTTAGAAGAGATTTGAGAGATTAGCTTCATGCTAGCATGACCTAATTGTTAGAATCAAAAGCACTAAGAGGGGGGGGGGAGGTGTGAATTAGTGCAGCGAAAAACTTTGGTCAATTAAAACGACGTTCGTACGATGAAATCATTTTTGATGAAAATTGTTTTGGAAAGTTCTTCAACTTAAGATTAAATGGAAGTATAGTTGACATAAAGCAACGGAGGCAGTTTGCAGTTAAGATAAGGAGCAAAATGTAAATGCAAATCGAGATTTAGAGTGGTTCAGTCAATCTTGAACTACATCTACTTTTGGCTTCCTCCTCCGATGAGGTCACCGACGTCCACTAGAGGCATTCCTTCAATATGTGAAGGCCAACCATCCTTTTATAGCTTTACTCTTTTTGACTGGCTTAGGAGAGAACCCTTATAGATTTTCACTCATCTCTTGAATGATCAAAACTTAGATGAAAAGAGGGAGAACTTTTGGCCTTTTACAACACTTTTGAGCTCTCAAATTCTCAGAATAAGATCAAGATTTTAGTGCCTTTTCATGCAGGAAAGGGTGGGGTTTATATAGGCCCCAACTGGTTTGAATTTGGAGCTCAAAAATATCATCTCCCAGATTTTCGGGGTCCTAGCGGTACTACCACCTGACATTGCTCGGAGACCAAGCTCAGGTAGTACCACTACTTGTCAGGGACGGTACCACCACTCAGCTTTGCTCGAAGACCGAGATCAGGCGGTACCACTGCTTGGCATTCCTGGGAGACTGAGCTCCTAGGCGGTGGCACCGCCGGCCAAAAATTCTGGGTTCGAATGTGCTAATCCATTTGGCCCAATTTGGGTCTGTCAAGGGCCTAATTGCCACTAAATTAAGTTAATGGGATCACCTCCCATTCCTAACTTAATCTATATGCTAACTACGATATTTAAGACATTAATACTACAACTCGCTCTGGTGTGTCAATCGCTTCTTCCGGCGAGCTTCCAGCGAACTTCCGGCGAACATCTGATGAGCCCTCAGCGATGCACCGGCGGACTTTCGACAAACTCCTAGACTTGTGACGATCGACTTGTGTTAGAACCCTTGCAGATTCTAAACTTGGGGTTGATCTCTTTAGGGGATCGGCCTCCTTGGAACTCTATAGGGGTTCCTCCCTCCAAGTTGCTGCTCAAAGGCTGCAGAAAAGATTCATCTATTGCTTATGAAAAGAAAAGGAATACATGGCTATTTATAGGGCTTCTAAACCCTAACTCCTAATAGGACTCCTACTTAAGACTCTTACTTCTAACCAACTCCTAATAGGACTCCTACTCAAGACTCCTATTCCCTTACAACTCCTAATTCTTCTCTAAGAAAAAACCTCCTACATGAATGTCCCTCTCAATTAGGACTCTCCTAGCTAGAGTCCTAACAGAATGTCCCTCTCAATTAGGACTCTCCTAGCTAGAGTCTTAACAGACCCGCCCTCTTCAAATCAGCCTTGTCCTCGAGGCTGATGATTTGTGAATTCTGGGAATTTGATCTTCAAGTCGTCATAGTTCTCCCAAGTGGCATCTTCTATTGGTAGGTTCGCCCACTGTATTAGCACTTCATTAGTAGGTCATCGTCGTCGAGTCACGATCCGTCGATCAATAATGGCACTTGGCTGGGTCTGGAGTTCTCTTTGGGTAGTCATATTTGGTGGGTGGCTTTGGGCTGTCTCCAAGCACCAATTTAAAACTTTCGTCTGGCTGTTAGTTTGTGGGTGATATGTCGTACTCCTTTTCAATTTAGTATCCTGCATATGGAATAACTTTGTCTAAAATCTGCTCTTGAATATGCAAGTAGAATTTGTCACAAGCACAATGTGTCCCTTATAGCATAATTCTTTTGAGTCCCGATTGTAATGAGCCACGGAGCTTGGTGCTTCCTCTAATTTAATTTTTTTTTTTATCTTACTGGTCTCCGAATCTTCCTGCCATTCCATCTTAATATCCTCAAGGAAGTCGTTGGTTGGAAGTAAAACGACCGAAAATTCAGCTTGCTCAGGTAGCTGCGAAAGCACATCTGCAACAACATTCTCTTTCCACCTTTTGTAAGTTATTTCATAATCAAATCCAAGAAGTTTTGTTACCTATTTTTGCTGCTCGGGGGAAGATATCTTCTGCTCCAAGAGATATTTTAGGCTTTTATGGTCGGTCTTGATTTGAAAGTATCGCCTGATCAAGTACGATCTCCACCTCGTTGTTGCGTGCACAATGGCGAGCATTTCCTTATCATATGTTAACATGTTTTGATAGGGGGAAGACAATGTCCTGCTAATATATATGAGTGGTCGACCATCTTGCATAAGAATGTCTCTCATTCTGTCTCCAGATGCATCGGCCTTAATGATGAAGGGTCGGTTGAAATCTGGTAGCGCTAGCACCGACGTCGTCGTTATGGCTGCCTTAAGTTTGTCGAAGGCAGTGGAGGCCCTGTCCGACCATTGGAAGACATCTTTTTCCAGTAAGGAAGTAAGTAGTGCACTGATCTTTCCATAGTTTTTCACGAACTTACGATAGTAGCCTGTTAAACCCTAAAAGCCATGTAGCAATTTTATGTTCCTGGGGGTAGGCCAGTTTTGCATTGCTTCAATTTTGAAGGGGTCCACCATCACACCTTCCTCTGATATGATATGCCCAAGATATTTCACCTTTTGTTGAAGAAAGTAAAAATTCGTAGTGGTCGTTGTGTGTTCGAAAGGTGGTTTTCAGTATGACTTCTTCATACACTTGTATTTGATAATACCCGTATCGAAGGTCCAGCTTTGTGAAGATTTGTGCTCCCTTTTATCTAGCAATTTATCTGCTATTGGAATAAGGTAGTTGTTCTTGATGGTTATGCAATTGAGAGCTCGGTAATCAACGTATATTCGCCATGTTCCATCCTTCTTGTGTACAAGTAGCACCGGTGAAAAGTAGAGGTTGCAACTTGGCCGAATAACTCCTGTTTCAAGCATCTCTTTTAAAATCCTTTCTATTTCATCATTCTGGAGATGTGGATACCGATATGGCTGAGTATTTGCTGGAGATTTGACTGAAAAAATCATTATACAATGATCATGCCGACGAGTAAGAGGTAGGTTGTGCGGCTCGTCAAATATATCTGAAAATTTAGCAAGCAAAGGAAATAGGTTTGGATCTTCAAATTCTATTGGCTCTCCTTTAATTTGTTGCTCAAGTTGTACCAAAAAGCCCCTGCGTGCTTTATGCAAAACCTTCTCCATTTGTTGTGTGCAAATCATTATTACGTCGCCCTCACGTTTCCCGTGCAGTATCACTTGTTTCTCCTTACTGTAAAATTTTATAATTAGTTGCATAAAATTCCAAGAAATATGACCTAATGTCATCAACCATTTAATTCTGAGTATGGCCTCATGATCATCAAGAGGGAGGAGGAAGAAATCTACAATTATCTCTTGGTCCTGCAACAACAGTTTCACCTGCGGGCACCTATGATCACACTTCAAAATCCGTCCGTTTGTGACCTTAATGACAAACCTGCTACAATTCTCAATAGGTAAGTTCATATGGACAGTAACCTTACTGTTTAGGAAGTTATTAGTGCTGCCCGTGTCGATGAGAACAATTATCGGTTGTTGTTTAAGAAGGCCTCCAACTTTCATCGTTTACGGGTTTGAGTAGCCAGCTAGTGTATGTACCGTAACTTCGGTCGGTTGTGGCTCTTCTTCTGCATCTTTTTCTTCATGTTCAAGGCTCTCTTCTGAATGTTCAATGACCTCTTCTTCAATCGGTTCAATCATAAGGAGTCCTCCTTTACTACAGCGATGCTCATGGCTCCACGGCTCGTCACAATGCCAACATAACCCCTTCGCATATCGCTCCCGAAGCTCTTCTCTTATTAACCTCTTTAGTGTAGGGACTTGATCGACAGTAGGGGGGGCTGAGGGCTTCAATATTACTGGTTGAGGAGTGACCCTAGTCCTCCGAGCTTCATGGTTCAATTGCTCCTCTTGATGTCGTGCGAAAGAGATGGCTGCCATAAGCGTATACGGTTGTCACGCTTTAACTTCTCCTCGGATCTCCGGCTTCAAGCCCTCAATGAAGGTCCTCAATAGCTGTTTTTGAGACCAATCATGAGTTTGATTAGATAACCTTTCAAACCTGGTTTAATACTCCTGAATGGTAGAGGTTTGTCGGATCTTTGCTAGTTGTCCATCAATATTCTCGTAATCGGTTGGTTTGAAGCGGATCAGCAGTCCTTCTTTGAATTGTCGCCATGAAAGGACTCCATAAGTATGTTCAAACTAGTCAAACCACTGTATAGCATCCCCTTCAAGATGTATAGCTGTAATTGTCACCATAGATACATCCGCGGTTTTGTGGTATCGAAAATATCGCTCCGCGTGTGAGATCCAACCAATCGGGTCTCCTTCTTCCCATCTAGGAAGTCCACTCTTATGCATGGATAGTTGGGGTCAGTCATATAGCCTCCCCTCCCTTGGAAGTCATCTCTTCGGGCTTGGTGTGATTGGGCAAAGCTCTCTCCTTGATATGATTTCTTCGGGCTTAGTGGTCGGCCCAATCTGAGTTCGGTAAAGAGCATCTGAATCTTATCCTCCATTCGTGCCTCCAAGGCTTCGAATTTAGCATTGATTGCCTCCTTAGATGCCATAGTATATGCCCCCAAATCTATGATGTTAAGATCTCTCTTTTGTTGTTGGGTTAAAGGCATGTATAGGTTGAGAGAAGTGATGGTTGAAAGGGTTGGTGGATTGGTGGATGTAGGCTGCGGTTTAGGCTTGTTTTGTGGCTGTTTTGGGTGCAGTTTGAGGGTGTGGTTTGGTAGAGTTTTAGGGTTGTGGATGAAAGTTTTGGATCTGTGGTAGATGGTAGCAAAGGTTTGACAGAAATCCGTGGAATTTGTAGCAAGTATGTGCTGTCTTGTAAGAGTAGAATTATCGTTGAAGAAACAACGGTTTCTCGACGTAATTTCCACCAAAAACTTGAGAGAATTGAGGAGGGAATTGATAGCAAAATCATAGTTTATATGACAGCAAGGATATCTAATTTAATCAAGAAAATTTCGGCAGTATAACAGCAAGGAAATTGGTGCAAGTTACAATTGCAGAATTCTCATCGAAAAATTTCAACGGGATACGACGAAAATTTGCAGTAACATAAAATCATTTTTAGAGATGAATTTTCTTAATAGATCAATCTTAGATGGAAGCCAAGATGATCTATAAAGTGTATAAGAAATTTCATTCAAAAAAGATTGCAAATAGATGGGTTAAGGCAACAATATGCGGCTGAAATTTTCTGCAGCATAGATTTTTAGATATAGTAGATTGGACATAAAAGATCAGTAGTTTATATTGAGAATTTTTTGATGAAACCAAAGGGAAATCCACTGCTAGGAAGTATCAAATCTATCATAAAAATTTTGTAGAGATTTGGATAGAAACAATATAGTATCAAGATCAAAAAAATAGTGCTATGCGGCTGAAATTTTACAGTGCAGATTTTTAAGTATAGCAGATTAGACGTAAAAGATCAATGGTTTATATTGAGAATTTTTTGAAAAAAATAAAAGGGAATTCTGCTGTTAGGAAGTGTCAAAGATGTCATAAAAATTTCATAGAAATTTGGATAGAAAAAGCACAGTAGCAAGATCAAACAGATGGTGCTATGCGGCTGGAATTCTGCAATGTATCTTTCGTCGTAGAGATGAAAACTTTGTGATGAAAGGTTTATGCAGCAATATAGGAACAGTTTTTTTTTTTTGGATTTTTGAATAAGGAAAACTAAATTGCAGCAGTAGTAAGGTAGGAAACCAAAACCTATTGCAATTCATGGGGAGATCAAAGGATGATCTGCGGTGGTGGAGATGACGGTGGAATTTGGCGATGATCTTTTAAGCAATTGTGGGAATTGCTTTGGGCGGTTGTGGAGGGTTGATGGATGGCAGTGGAAGGGCAGCGAGATGCCAAGAATGCTGCTTTGATACCAGGTGTTAGAACCCTTGCAGATTCTAAACTTGGGGATGATCTCTTTAGGGGATCGGCCTCCTTGGAACTCTATAGGGGTTCCTCCCTCCAAGTTGCTGCTCAAAGGCTGCAGAAAAGATTCATCTATTGCTTATGAAAAGAGAAGGAATACATGGCTATTTATAGGGCTTCTAAACCCTAACTCCTAATAGGACTCCTACTTAAGACTCTTACTTCTAACCAACTCCTAATAGGACTCCTACTCAAGACTCCTATTCCCTTACAACTCCTAATTCTTCTCTAAGAAAAAACCTCCTACATGAATGCCCCTCTCAATTAGGACTCTCCTAGCTAGAGTCCTAACAGTTTTACATGAATGTCCCTTTCAATTAGGACTCTCCAAGCTAGAGTCCTAACAACTTGGTGAGTTCTAACGAGCTTCTTTGGCAAGCTCCTGGACTTCTCGGATTTGTTCTCGTAGAACCTCCGACTACCGTCCAGACTTCCGTCGAACTCTCGAACTCCCAACGTAATCTTGGTCTTGACTCCTGTGCAACACCTATTGCATGTGTTACTGCCATCGTAGTTAATCCTGCATATGTAAAACAAACTTTAATCTAGACAATTAATACTAAGCATTAATCAAGTTGTCCGGCATGTCATTAGTCCCTTGATGTTTCGTCCGATTCTTCGGTGCATCGTCCTCTCCTACGGCCTATTGCCCAATTGGCTAGTTGACTCCGTAACTCTGATATCCTTGGTGCAATACCTGCTCTTCTTGGCCCGATGCCCGAATCTATGGCCCGAAGCCTTCTGTTGATATGTCGACCGATCCACCGGCCCAACGTCCAATCTTCTAACATGTTCCTCTAGCCCAACATGATTTTTCCTGTTTTAATTGTCTCATCCTGATCGAAGCATCCTACGTCACTTAAAATATAGATTAAAACATAAATATAATTATCAATTGGTTTAATCATCAAAATATAAAATTCAACAATCTCCCCCTTTTTGATGATGATAACCAATTAATGATGGAGTTAAACTTAACTCCCGGAGTTTAAACAAACTCCCCCTATCAATATGGCATATTTGAGTTGAACTCTTGGATTCAACAATCCAAGCAATATGTCATGATAAAATCATGTATAACATTAACATACTTCTCCCCCTTTGTCATTAACAAAAAGGAAAAGTTCAATTCTCATGTGTTTAGACAACAATTTCAAATCATTGCATAATAAATCTCAAGTTTAATCATCATGCAATCTAGCAAAAAATTTTGAGTTTTACATCATGTAAGCTAGCAATATTGAAGATATTCAAGAAGGCAACTTTTGCTTCTTGAAATATGCAAGTTAACAATTTTTGCTTCTCTTTTGAGATGAGTAAGCTAACATGTTTTTGCATCTTCTTGACTTGTGCAAGCTAACAAGTTTGCCTCTTTACATGATGTACACGCTAGAAATCCTTTCTCCCTTTTTGTCATTGGCAAAAAGAGAGGAATAACAAAACAATAGTGCAATTCATCAATTTTCGAATTATGACAAGAATAAAGTGTCATTCTTATTTCAATATGTCATAATTGAGATAAACCTTGAATTTAATTCAAGTCAATACATTTTTAATCATAATTCTCATACATGATATGCAATACATTGATAAGACCCTAAAGTCTTATCATCGCTCTGATACCAAATGATAAGACCCTAAAGTCTTATCGTAAAAAAAGAAGAGGAGAAAGGAATGATCACTTCAAGGGGATAGGCCTCCTTGATCGCTTCGAGGGGATCGATCTCCTAGGGTTTGTCAAAAGATAGAATAGTGTTTTTCATAGATAACTAAAAAGAAGAAGTTACATCCCTATTTATAGAGTTCCACCCAGAGTCCATCAGGACTTGAACTCTAATAATAAATAAATATTGAATAAATCTCTACTTGACTCTAACTGAACCAAACCGACTCAATAAACAACTGGACTAAATAGACTCAATAAACATTATTCAAAAGCTCAGAAAAAGGGTCCTAACAGTACCTCCATCTTCAAATCAGCCTTGTCCTCAAGGTTGAGCAGCATCAATCTCGAGGAGGTTCTCTTTCAGCACTTTAGCCATAGACTATCTGCAACGCATCATAACCCGTTGATTAAGTAAGTATGGTCTCCACTTTTTGATAGTGTAAGCAACAGGTCAGTCTTTCAGTGTAGTATCGTTGCATGAAACTTCTGGCTCTGTATAATCAATTTTATCTTTGAACCTTTGCTATTATAAGTGAAAATCCGTCCATCAATGATCTTTACTTCGAATCTGTCATAGTCTTCAATGTGGTAGGCCAATCGGTCAACAGTCTCACTGTCCATAAAATTGTTAGTGCTACCAGCATCAATCAAAACTATAATAGGCTGATGCTCTAGAGTTCTGGCAACTTTCATAGTTAGCGGGTTAGAGTAGTCGGCTAATATATGCATTGTATATACGGTAGGTTCAACGTCTTCAGTAGAATTTATACCTTCATGATCGGAGTCCACATTCTTAGCTTTCGGCTCCTCTCCAATTGGTTCAATCATCAGAAGTTGCCCTTGTTTACATCGGTGCTCCATACTCCATTTTTCATCATAGTACAAACCCTTTGCTAAATTTTTCTTGAGTTCTTCTTAGGTTAGTCCTCGGGTATCAAGGCTTTGGTTGGGAATAGATATGGTGGGTGGCTTACTGATCATCTGGTGGTTGTCACTTCTGTTTTTATGATTTTCCTTGTTGATTTTTTTCTCATGTAGATGTGCGAATGAGATCGCAGCTATCATAGTGTGGGGTTGACGAGCCTTAACTTCATATCGAATCTATGGAATAAGCCCTTCAATAAATATATCTAGAAGTTATCGTTCCGACCAATATCTAGCTTGATTTGACAATCTTTCAAACCTACTATGATATTCCAACACTATAGAAGTCTGACAAATTTTGGCGAGCTATCCATCCACCTTCATGTATGAGTAGATTGTGTCACAATCTTGGGGCCCTTTTCTAGTATTTCCAGATCTGTGCAACGTAGAACTTGAGCTCCCATCTTGTTGAAATTTGTTGAGGCTCTCCAATAGGCTTTTTTTGAAATCATTAAGTGTTTCTTGTAGCCGGTTCTCGATTCTGATTTCCAATGCTTCCATTTGTGCTTTCATTGAGTTATCGGTGGCCATTTTGTAAGACTGCAAATCTGTAATCTCAACTCTTGTTTCTAGTGTCAAGACTATGGCATAAATCACTACCCTACTCGGTACTGTTGTTGTGATGCACTCGGTGGTAGCACTATTGGAATGAAGGGTTGCGGCGAGGATGTGGGGCTGTAGATGCATTCGCTGTGTGGGAGGCAACGATGCTTGCTGTGGTCGCTGCGTGGAGGGATCGCTACTGCTAAGGGCTAGAAGGCAACGATGGTGGTGTGGCTGGGGTTGCACCGCCAAGGGCTCGCCGCTGCGATGGCTGCGACGACATGGATAGAAGGCAGCATTGCTCTGTCTCTGTCACACTGCGGAAGGAGGCACTGGTGAGAGGCAACGATGCTTGTTGCAGTCGCTGCATGAGATTGCAACTGTTGTGACTCACAGAAGCGATCACTAAATAGTCAAGTTGAGACTACGATGATGGCATCCGGTGGCTGCAGTAGCAGAGGCAGAGCAAGGGAGAGGCAGCGTTGAAGTGGCCGGGGTTGAGGTTGCAGGTGGAGAATAGGAATCGACGGTGGCTCTGCAGGAACAAAGGCAATCGGTGATTTACCCTGTTTCTGTTACCAGAGCTAGGGAGAGGCTGCGAGGATCATAGTTGGGTGACGAGCAGCGTTGTCACTGGCTAGGCAGTAGCAACGACGGTGACGGCAGCCGGCGTTCGCAGCAATAAGGGGACCCATGATTGTGGTGCGGTTGGAAACAAGGGCAGCAAGGTGAGTTGCCTATGCTCTGTTTCGATTATATAGGATGCAGAGCAAGGTGGAGCGGTGCTGGGAGGCTAGCGGCGTTCATCGCATGGTGGCCCGTAGCAGTGATGGGTCAGTTGGGCGACGACGGCACTGGAGGGGAAGAGGAGTGCTGGAGGTGGCGCGGCTGGTGGAGGCGCAACTGCGATCGACGAGGGGCTGCGGCAATAGAGGAACTCTGTTTTTGCAACCACTGCAAGGAGGGGCTGCGACACTCGGCAGCTGTGGCTGCGACCCAAGGGGGGGGCAGCATGATGGCGGACTAGGCTACGTCGCTAACGGTAGAAGCGGCGATGGGGCGATCCACTAGCTAGGATCGACGAGGGGCTGTGGCAACAGAGGAAGCTCTGTTTCTGCAACCGTGTAAGGAGGGGCTGCGGCAACCGGTGGCTATGGCTATGACCTAAGGGGGGGTAGCACGATGGCGGATTAAGGCAGTGTCGCCGATGGTAGAAACGACGATGGGGTGATCCGCTGGCTGCGAAACAGCGATCGCGACCTTCTTGCTCAAGCGAGATAGGGAAGTGAGGAGAGAAGGTTGCTGGCCGAGGCATAGCGGTAGTGGTGGGCGCTGGCTAGGGAGCAGTAGCGGTGGTGGTTGCCGGCCAGGAATCAACGCTGGCGGTGGGGGAGAAGGAATGCAGGGGTGGTCGGCGCCGGGAAGCAAATGTTCCTTCTTGGTTGAGAAGGAATCTTCGCCCTCTCATAATTTCTTTTTTTTATGATAGCTATGTCTGCAGCGAGAATGCCAAGGATCGCTGGCTAGGGAGCAGTGGCGACGGTGGAGAACGGGTTGCCCTACAGCGACGGCGGTGGTGGAGAAGAGAAGCAGTAGGGGTGCGACGGATGGTTGCCGACCTCTTCTCTCTCTCTCTCTCTCTATTTTTTTTTTTTTTTTGAGATGATGAACTATAGCGAGAACGCCGAGAATCGCTGCACTGATGCCAAATGATAAGACCCTAAAGTCTTATCGTCGCTCTGATACCAAATGATAAGATCCTAAAGTCTTATCATAAAAAAAGAAGAGGAGAAAGGGATGATCACTTCGAGGGGATCGGCCTCCTTGATCGCTTTGAGGTGATCGGCCCTCCTTGATCACTTCGAGGGGATCAGCCTCCTAGAGTTTGTCAAAAGATAGAATAGTATTTTTCATAGATAACTAAAAAGAAGTAGTTATATCCCTATTTATAGAGTTCCACCCAAAGTCCATCAGGACTTGAATTCTAACAATAAATAAATATTAAATAAACCTCTACTTAACTCTAACTGAACCAAACCAACTTAATAAACAACTAGACTAAACAGACTCAATAAACATTATTCAAAAACTCAGAAAAAGGGTCCTAACATACATCAAATACATCATCATAATAATTTCATAAGTATTGCATGCATCACTTTTGAATAAGCTAGCAACTTTACTCCCT
The DNA here is from genome assembly GCF_036884655.1 of Musa acuminata AAA Group. NCBI lineage: Eukaryota > Viridiplantae > Streptophyta > Magnoliopsida > Zingiberales > Musaceae > Musa > Musa acuminata. Next base: position 22,636,706 of record NC_088332.1, read on the forward strand.
AGAAAGTTTTTTTTTTTTTGTAATTTGTGAGCTAGCAAATATTTGCTTCCTTTGCAATAACGCAAGCTAACAAAATGTTACATTATTTTACAACATGGGAGCTAACAATTTGAGATGTTCAAGAAGTATGTTCTTTCTTCTCTTTTGAGAAGTATAATTTTTGCTTTCTTCTTTAAGTATTCAAGCTAGCTAGCAAGCGAGTGAAATTTGCTCCCCCTATGTCATTGTCAAATAGAAGGGAATAACAATACAATAGTGTAATTCATTTTCCTTTACTATAATCATCAAATCATGACAAGGGTTAAGTATCAACCTTATTTCAATATGTTTGTGCATCATTATAATTTCGATTTACAACATGCACAATTTTAAAACTTTACATTTCATTTTTCATGCACAATATCGAAATATAAATCAATCATCATTATGAGCATATCATACATAATACTAAAACATTAAAATTTTTAACCATTTATCAACATTTTGATCATGATACCAAACATTCATCATTTAGAGCATTCATGATACACATTATATGGAATACATCACATACATCATTATAATAAAAAGCATAAGTATTGCATGCATTCATATCATCATATGAAGAATATCAAGAAGAAGTTGGTGATGAGACATTACTTCATGAATACAAGGAATTTTACATAATAAAATTCAAATCATAAACCTTAAAAGATGTCAAATAGCATATCAAGGTTTATTAGAATTAGTCTTCTTTTTAGTGAATAGCTAAAAAAATATAGTAGGAGAGCAAGATCTCAATTCATGCATATCAAATCTTCAATCATAAAAATCATGATTCATCTAGAAAATTCACCTCTTTAAATATTCAAAGAGAGATCTTAGGAGATCAAATAATAAAAGATATTCAAATGAAAATTGAAGTCATGAATTTTGAAAAAGATATTCTTTTTAGTAAATCGTAAAAGGAAACATAGGAGAAAAAGATTTCAATTCATGCATAAGAACTCTTATGATTCATATTGAAAATTTTCTCAAAATGTAAAAGAATAAAGAGTAAGAAATCTTGATTCATTAAAGATTTCAAGTTATAAATCTTAAGAAATCAAGATCGTGATTTCGATAAAACCCATTAAATTGAAACCATCAAAATCAATTTCATGGTTCACAATATTCATAACATAACTAGATTCATGATTTTAAATCCAATAATATATTTTCCTTTTTATATGATACATTTTAAGTGATTGATTTCATATAAGCATGTTCTTTTCTTTCAAATCTATGCATCATTCATTAACACTAAACAAAAAGAACTTTCAAAGATTGCAAAAACTATCATGCATAAGTTCAAAATATAAACTCATTAAGCATGCTTTCAAATCATCATTATGTTTTCATTAAGACATCAAGCTTGGTTTCGTTGAATATAATTTTGAATGATTCTTAAACATATCTAAACTTCTTTAGTTTCAATTTGTGTGATAGATTTTATATTAGCATACTCAAATATTTGTTCTTATGTTAAAACCATGCATCAACATTTAAAATGGAAAGATCAAAAATCATCAAGATCAAAAAGTGTAACACGATTCCAAGACATATGATTTCAAATTATTACTTCAAGTCCTCATGCATAAAAATCATCAAGTATGATATAAACATTCATTATGATAAGGCATACAAGCCAAAGAAATCATTAAACATAAAGTATATTCATCAATCATGGTTTCATTGAGCATAAAGCATTTTCAACCAAAATCATTTTATTATTAAACATGTAATTTTTATTATCATTTTTGAAATTACTAGCATGATCCTAATTTTTGTATTTTCATTTTTAAACATGTAATTTTCCATAAAAATTAATTCTAAACTAAATTTAAAAAAAATACATCATGAAAAGCAGCAAGTAATTTCAAAGTAAATTAAGGGGGTTTCGATTACCTTATCGTCGAATGTCGTTAAAGCGTAGTTAGCTATATCGCCTTTGTTGATTTTCTCCTCGTCTTCAGAGGAGCTCGATTCATCCCAATTTATGTTCTTCTTCTTGCGTTCAAAGCAAGTAGTTTTGTTCTTTTTATTCTTTAATTTTTGTTTCATTAACTTTTTAAATTTCTTAGTGAGTTGTTCATGTTCACCATCACTTGAACTTATGCTTGAGTGGTCTTCAAATGTTCTAAGTTTGAAATCCTTCCTGTTCTTTGGAAGGTGGTTCTCAAGTTCTTTACGTGCATTACACGTTATTTCATAGGTCATTAAAAACCCTAATAGTTCTTCGATCAAAAAAATATTTAAATTTTTTGACTCTTGAATAGCAAATACTTTTGAATCCCAAGTTTTAGAAAGTGAGCGCAAAATCTTGTTAATGAGTTCAAAATTCGAAAAGCTTTAACCAAGTGCTTTTAGACTATTGACGACATCCGTAAAACGGGTGTACATGTCTCCAATAGTCTCTCTTGGTTCCATACAAAACATGTCAAAATCGTGAATCAAAAAATTTACTATAGAATCTTTTACACTACTTGTGCCTCCATGTGTGATTTCGAGAATATGCCAAATATCGAAGGCCATTTCACACAAAGAAACCCTATTAAACTCCAATTTATCTAAGGCGCAAAATAGAGCATTCATAGCTCTAGCATTTAAAGAAAAAGTCTTCTTCTCTAAATCATTCCAATCTTTCATTAGAAGAGAAGATATTTTAAAACCGTTTTTGACTATGTGCCATAAATCAAGATTCAATGAAAGCAAAAAAACTCTCATTTGAGTTTTCCAATAAGTGTAGTCTATCCCATTGAAAAAGGGAGGACGAATGAGAGAGTGACCCTCTTGAAAGCTGATATGAGTCATTTCTCTTCAGTATTAATCCAAATGAGAAATCATGAGACTCTGATACCAATTGTTGGGATGAAAAGCACTAAGAGGGGGCGGGGGGTGGGTGAATTAGTGCAGCGGAAAACTTTCGTCGATTAAAATGACATTCATACGATGAAATCGTTTTCGATGAAAACCATTTCGAAAAGTTCTTCAACTTAAGAGTAAACAAAAGTATAGTTGACGTAAAGCAATGGAGGCAATTTGCAGTTAAGAAAAGGAGCAGAATATAATGCAAACCGAGATTTAGAGTGGTTCGGTCAATCTTGACCTATAACCACTTTTGGCTTCCTCCTCCAATGAGGTCATTGATATCCACTAGAGGCCTTTCTTCAATACTCCTTGTGACGACGGCCAACCACCCTTTTATAGGTTTACTCCTTGTGATGGGCTTAGGAGACAACACTTACATATTTTCACTCCTCTCTTGAATGATCAAAACTTAGATGAAAAGAGGGAGAAGAACTTTTGGCCTTTTACAACACTTTTGAGCTCTCAAAGTCTTAGAATAAGATCAAGATTTTGGTGCCCTTTCATGCAGGAAAGGGTGGGGTTTATATAGGCCCCAACTAGTTCAAATTTGGAGCTCAAAAATATCATCTCCTAGATTTTCGGGGTCCTGGCGGTACTATCGCCATAACTGGGCGGTACTACCGCCTAGCATTGCTCAGAGACCAAGCTCAAGCAGTACCACCACCTGTCAGGGACAGTACCACCACTTAGCTTCGCTTGGAGACCAAGCTTAGGCGATACCACTGCCTGAGAGGGGTGGTACCACCGCTTGGCATTCCTAGGAGACTGAGCTCCTAGGCGATGCCACCGCCAACCAGGAATTCTGGGTCCGAATGGGCTGATCCATTCGGCCCAATTTGGGTCTGTAAAGGGACCAATTGCCCCTAGATTAATTTAATGGGATCACCTCCCATTCCTAACTTAATCTACATGCTAACTACGATATTTAAAACATTAATACTGTAATTTGCTCTGGTGCATCAATCGCTTCTTCCGACGAGCTTCCGGCGAACTTCCTGCGAACATCCGATGAACCCACTGCTTTAAACAGTTTTGATCATTCAAGAGAGGAGTGAAAATCTATAAGTTTTGATCTTACTCTATGATTCCTTTTCACAGTTCATAATGAATTTTAATATGAACAAGCTTGAGGTGACTCTCCCAGAGCTCCTCAATATGTTGAGGGAGGCAGAGAGTACTATTAAGAAAGAGAAGCCAGTTCTCTACACTGGTGAGACCAAAAAGAAAAGGAAAGCAGAAAGGTCCCTTAAGAAGGGAAAGGGCAAGGGCAAACCAGGTAAAGCAAAGGTTGATAAAAAGGACCCAGCAAAGGACAAAGGCCAGTGCTTCCACTGTGGTAAAGATGGGCACTGGAAGAGAAACTGCAAAGAGTACCTTGCAGAAAGGGTGAAACAGAAGCTTGGAGAAGCTTCAGGTACATTCATGATCAATCTCCAATTGTCAGATTTTTGTGATAGTGCATTGGTATTGGATACCAGTATTGCTTATCACATCTACAATTTATTGTAAATTCTAGCAAAGCCGAGGGGAGATTGACGAGAGGAATATTGCATAAAGGTTTGTTTATGCAAGACACTACTCCACATATCATAAATGTAAGTGTCTATGAGGAAACGAGATAAGGTGAATAGTGCATACCTGTGGCATTGTAGGCTAGGTCACATCCATGAAAGAAGGATTCAAAAGTTGCTAAATGATGGATATCTAGATCCATTCGACTATGTGTCATATGCAACTTGTGAGCCTTGCATTCGTGGAAAACTGACCAACTCTCCATTTAGTGGAATTGGAGAGATAGCCATTGAGTTGTTGGAACTCATACATAGTGATGTATGTGGACCCATGTCAACTAATGCCATTGGTGGTTACTCCTAATTCATTATATTTACTGATGATTTCTCAAGATATGGATATGTGTACTTAATAAAGTACAAGTCCGAGGCTTTTGAGAAATTCAGAGAGTATAAGAATGAGGTGGAGAACCAAACTGGAAAGAGTATCAAAACTCTTCGATCAGATCAAGGAGGTGAGTACTTAAGTACAGAGTTTACTTAGTTCCTCAAGGACCATGGGATATTATCCCAATGGACACCTCCTTATACACCTCAACTCAATGGTGTCTCTGAAAGGAGAAATCGTACGTTATTAGATATGGTACGGTCCATGATGAGTTTCGCTGACCTACCCATCTCATTCTGGGGATATGCCCTAGAAACCGCAGCTTACCTTTTGAACAGAGTTCCAACTAAGTCGGTAGTGTCTACACCATATGAGATATGGAAAGGGAAGAAGCTTGATCTTAAAGTTGTTAAGATTTGGGGTTGCCCTACCCACGTTAAAAGACACAACCCCGATAAGTTAGAATCAAGGATAGAGTGATGCAAATTTGTGGGATACCCCAAGGAAATTTGTGGGTATTATTTCTATCATCTCGAGGACCAAAAGGTCTTTGTAGCTAAGAGAGCAGTGTTCCTTGAGAAAGAACACATTCTTGGCGGAGGTAGTGGGAAAATGATAGAGTTGAGCGAGGTTGGAGAACCAAGCTCAAGCACCACTCTACAGCCCGAGTCTGTTCAGGTTCCTAATACACAAGTTTCAACTTTACGTAGGTCTGATAGAGTATCCCATCCTCCTGAGAGATATGTGGGACATATTAGAGAAGAGGATGTTGAGGATATTAATCCTCAGACCTACGAGGAGGCTATTATGAATATAGATTCCAAGAAGTGACAAGAAGCCATGAATTCTGAGATGAATTCTATGTACTCTAATAAGGTTTGGAACCTAATTGATGCGCCCGAAGGTATTGTACCCATCGGTTGCAAGTGGATCTTTAAGAAAAAGATCGGAGTAGATGGAAAGGTAGAGACCTATAAAGCAAGGCTAGTGGCTAAGGGATATCGTCAAAGGTAAGGTGTTGACTACGACGAAACCTTCTCACCCGTAGCAATGCTAAAATCCATCAGAATTCTATTGGCTATTGCAGCACACTATGATTATGAGATCTGGCAGATGGATGTGAAAACCGCATTCCTCAATGGGAACCTCGAGAAGGAGGTGTATATGATGCAACCTGAGGGATTCGTGTCCAAGAACTGCCCAGATAAGGTGTGTAGGTTGCTTAGATCCATTTATGGACTAAAGCAAGCTTCCCGAAGTTGGAACATAAGATTTGATGAGGCAATCAGATCTTATGACTTCGTTTAGAATGAAGATGAGCCTTGTGTGTATAGGAAGGTAAGTGGGAGCGCTATCACCTTTTTGGTGATATGTGATTGACATCCTCATCATTGGGAATGACGTAGGAATGCTATCCACAGTAAAGGCTTGGTTATCTAGACACTTCTCCATGAAGGACTTAGGGGAAGCATCCTATATCTTGGGGATTAGAATCTATAGAGATAGATCCAAGAGGATGCTTGGCTTGTCCCAGTCCAAGTTCATAGAAACCATTGTCAAAAGGTTTGGCATGGAAAATTCCAAGAGAGGTCTCATACCGATGAGACATGGGATATCGCTTTCTACGAGTATGTCCCCAAAGACTCCAGAAGAAAGGGCGAACATGAATATGATATCTTATGCCTCAGCAATAGGGTCTATCATGTATGCCATGATATGTACTAGGCCTGATATAGCACATGCTCTGAGTGTCACGAGCAGGTATTAGGCGGATCCAGGCTTGGAGCACTGGAAAGCAGTAAAGTGTATCCTTAAGTACTTGAGAAGGACTAAGGATCTTTTACTAGTATATGGAGGTAATAGCCTTAAGGTTGAAAGCTACACTAACTCATGTTTTTAGTCTGATGTCGATGATAGCAAGTCGAATTCAGGGTATGTGTACACCTTGAATGGAGGAGCAGTGTGCTGGAAGAGTTCCAAGCAAGATACCACTGCTGACTCGACCACAGAGGCGGAGTACATTGCAGCATCAGATGCAACAAAGGAGAGAGTCTGGTTGAAGAAGTTCATTATAGATTTGGGAGTCGTTCCGGATAGCGAGAAGTCGACTTCCTTATATTGCGACAACTATGGGGCGATTACTCAAATAAGGGAACCCGGGTCTCATCAGAAGTGTTCTGAGGAGGTTCCAGCTTATTAGAGAGATCGTAACCCGAGGAGATGTAGTAATGGAAAGAGTTCCATCTGAAGATAACATTGCAGATCCACTGACAAAGCCGTTGTCTCAGATTGTCTTTGAGCGTCACAAGGGTCTGATGGGGATCAGACACATAGGTGATTGGCTTTAGGTCTAGTGGGAGATTGCTAGTCATAGGTGCCCAGCAAGCCAATCACGTGAGTGATGGCACGTGTGACTTGATACAGAATCTTTTTGCTTATTATATTTTGGCGTATATCACTTTATAACTATTGCATAAATGCATACATATATTGTGATGTCCTTGGATTTGTGCAATGGGAATCGGATCGTGATGAGATCACAATAATGAGATCGATTCACCTTTAAACACATGTCCTAAATAATCCTGGTCATAGGTTACTCGAAAGGGACATCGTGATAACCGGACAGACTGGTGTGCTGTATACTCGTCCATATGATGGATGCAGCTGGTCTCATAGCTGCTCATGTAGGGACACTAGGGATACAGTATAGGTGCTCATTGGAGAATGAGTTCACTAATTGATCCGCTTACGGAATGCTGGATGGTTGATGATGCCTTATTGTCAAACAGTGATTCCGTAGTCCTAGTGGTATATCTAGTTCTTAGACTTGAGACACCAAGGATGTCCTGTATGAGAGCTCCACTCTTTGATACCAGACTTATAGGTTTGGCTATCCCAGATCTAGTACAGTTGGTTATTGGGAGTGGTAGTCAACCTTACGAGGGCTATTGAGTGTCGATAGAGGATCATCCACTGTCGGCGTCATGAGAGGAATATCCCATGTGTTCTTGTTCAGACAAATCCCTAGCTAGGGTTATTCGGGTTGAGAGAGAAAGAGTTCTCCGGGAGAATCCGATTAGAGCGAGACTCGAGTAGAAACCGTATGGGTCTGACAACACCATGCTCGATATACGGTCTCTGGGATATTAGATGGATGAGGGACTATAGGTACACGGTAACTGAGGACAAACATGTCCAATAGATTGGATTCGCCTATATCGTCTGGGGACTACGGCGTAGTGGCCTAGTACATCCATAGTCGATGAGTTAAGTGAATTATTACAGAGATAATAATTCACTGAGTTAGAAGGAGTTCTAATGGGTATGACTCACGGCCAGCTCAATATTGGGCCTAGAGGGTCACACACATATGGTAGGCATTGCGATGAGTAGAGGTTCGGATATGAGATATCCGACGGAGCCCTTGTCTTATTGGATGCAGATCCAATACCCACTAGGGGAGGATCCATTAGGGTTTGATAGGGGACCTCTATAAATAGGAGGGATTCAAAGCCTCATAGGCTAGAGCTTTTGCTTCCCTTTCCTATTCTCCTCTCCCTCTCCACCTCAGAGCAGGCCTGGAGTTTTGAGGAGCGTCGTCGCAACTCTACTGTGTGGATCACCGCTAGAGAGGAGGATGCTTGACCTCCTTCACCCTCTCCTAAGGATCTGCAAGGAAACAGGGATATACGATCTCCCTAGGTAACACAATCTACTCTATACACAGTTTTGAGTTTCGCGGATTTTGCGCACCAATCTTCACACGACGACAAACATCTTTTTGGGAATCGGGGATTTTGTTTTCTTGTTCTTCCGCTGCGCATGTGATGTCGCCCCCAAGATTTCCCAACAATTAGTTCTTCAAAAGGAAAGTTATTTAAATCCTTGGCCTCTTGAATGGTCATTACTTTAGGGTCTCAACTCTTTGGAAGGGATCTCAAGATTTTATTAATAAGTTCAAAATTTGAAAAACATTTACCGAGAGCTTTTAGACTATTGACGACAACCGTAAATCGGGTGTACATGTCTCCAATGGTCTCACTCAATTTCATCTGAAACAACTCATAAGTGTGCACTAAAAGATTGATTTTCTACTCCTTTACTCTACTAGTGCCTTAATGAGTAACTTCGAGTTTGTGCCAAATATCAAAGGTTGTTTCACAAATCGACACTCGATTAAACTCATTTTATCCAAAGCACAAGATAAGGTATTCATAGCCTTGGCATTTAGAGCGAAAGTCTTCTTCTCCAACTCATTCCAATCGTTCATTGAAATAAAAAACTTTTGAAAACTATTTTTGATAATTTTCCATAGCTCAAAATGCATAGAAATAAAAAAGATCCTTATTCTAGTCTTCCAATATGTGTAACCCAACCCATTGAACATGAGAGGATGTGTGATTGAATGACCCTCTTGGTTGCTGGCAAATACCATCTCTCTTGGGTTTCAAACCAAATGAGAGTGACTATGATCTAATACCAATTGTTAGGATCAAGAGCGACACTAAGAGGGGGGGGGGGGGGGGCGTGAATTAGTGCAGCAGAAAATTCTTCGATTTCGTATAAGATTCGTCTCGATTCAAATCATTTCAGAAAGATGTTAAACTAAAAACTTTCTTAAAAATGTAAGGAGAAGCTTAAGGAGATTCGTAGTAAAGTAAATTGCACAAAAGAAAAATCAAACCAAAATTTAAATTGGTTCGATCAATGAGACATACATCCACTTCGGATTCCTTTTCCGTTGAGTTCACCGGCATCCACTAATGGCCTTCCTTCGATAGGCGAAGACCAACCACATTTTAAAGCTCTTTCTCCTTTTGCTAGGTTTAGGAGACAACCCTTATAAGTCTCACTCCTCTTTCTTGGATGGTTACAAGGCTAAGAGAGGGAGGAGGAGAACTCTTCTTATTTTTACAATACTTTTTACACCCCAAACACTTAGAATTTTTCACACATATAATAGCACTTTATTAGCCTTTCATGCAAAAAAGGGTAGGGTATTTATAGGCCCTAATAGCTTTAAAAATGGAGCCAAAAAGTGTCTCATCTCGGATTTCTAAGATACTGACGGTACCACCACCATTACTGGTCAATACTACCACCTACAGTCTGACATCGGGCGGTACAACCGCTCAATCTGGGCGGTACTACCACTTGACAGAGCTCGAAGACCGAGCTCTAACAGTACCACTGCCTGATAAGGGCGGTACCACCGTTGGCAGCATTAACTGACGGTGGTACCATCGCCCATAACTCTTGGGAAATCGAGTCTCAAGTGATGCCACCACCGACCGTAATTACATATGCTGAATGGGCTGTCCAATCCAACCAAATTCATCCCTGTTAAGAGCCTAGTTGGCCCCTAACTAAGTCAGTGAGATCACCTCTCAATCCTAACTCGATTTACGGTTATAACTACGATTTAGGCAAGCAATTAGTCCGGTATGTCAAATTTTTTTTTGACGAACTTCTCGGTGAGTCTTCCGGCGTGCTTTCGATGAACTCCCGACGAACTCTCGGCAAGCTTCTAGTGATCTGCCGACAAACTCTTAGAGATCTTCCGATGAGCTTTCAGTGAGTCTTCTGACAAACTCTCGGCGATCTTCCAACGAGCTCTCGGTGAGTCTTCCGGTATATCATATGAATCTTTGACTCCGGCCCATCATTTGCTTTACGCCTTACCGCTATCGTAGTGAATCCTACACACTTATCTCAACACATGGATTAGATAAAATAATTTGCCAATTGATTTCATCATCAAACTCTGAGATTCAACAACCGGTAGTACCCGGAGGACCCGGAATGAGGCATTTTTAGGCTCCAAGTTTGAATCCACTTGAGGCTTATAAATACTCCTCTCATCCCTAGTTAACACATACAAGCATAGAGAGTTTAAAAGTGAGAAAACGCTGTAGTAATCACTTGAGAAATCCCCTTCTCTAAGTTCTAAGTTTAGAATTCTGTTTAGAGATGAGTGTGTGCTTGTAAAGTTGTCTCCTAAACCAACGAAAAGGAGAAGAGGGGTGTAAAAGGGTAGTTGGTCTTCGCCCATTGAAGGAAGACCCTTAGTGGATACCAGTGGCCTCGACGAAAGAGGAATCGTTGGAGTGGATATAGGCCACAATGACCGAACCACTATAAAAATCTAGTTTGTATTTCTTTTGAGCAATTTACCTTTACTGTAAACTACTTTACTTTCACTATGCTTCCATATGCTTTCAAGTTAAACTCACATTTCCGAAATCAGTTTTTTTCAAACCGATAATTTTATCCGCTGTACTAATTCATCCCCCTCCCTCTTAGTATCAACTCGTTCTTAACACATAGATCCATGGACATCTCAATATATTTATGCATCAAGCAATATAAAGTGAGAAAATATTATAATAATAATAAGTAAAAAGACTGCATGTCATGTCACACGTGCCATCACTCATACGATTGATTTGTAGGGCACCTATGACTAGCATCTAATGTCCCTACATGAGCAGCTATGAGACCAGCCATCTCTATCATATGGATGAGTTTACAATACACTAGTCTGTCCGGTTATCTCGATGTCCCCCTCGAGTAACCTATGACTGAGATTATTTGGGATTTATGTTTAAAGGCAAATCGGTCTTATTATCATGATCTCATCACGATCCTATTTTCATTACATATATCCATGGAGATCACAATATATACGTGTAAAAAGTAATATAAGGTGATAAAATATCAAATAATATAATAAAAAAAAGAGTGCATATCAAGTCACACATGCCATCACTCACATGATTGGCTCGTAGGGCACCTATGACTAGCAGAATTCAATTTCTATACTTTGTTATAGTCAAGCCACTTTAGCTTATGTGTATAGTAAAATATATAATGGAAAGTCAAGACACATAGTCTTAGATATGATTCTGTGAGAAAATTAATCAAGAGTGAGATTATTTCACTCATATTTATGAAAACAAGTGAGAATTTGGTTAATTCGTTAATTCGTTCATCAAACCTCTTACAAGAGAAGTTGCAAGATCAACATCAAAATGGATGGGGCTAAAACTCTTTGAATAAAAGATCCACTAAAGATAGTAACCCTACTAAATATTATGAAATGAGTAATGAAAAGTTCAAATAGTAAAAACAAGTCATTGACATATAGATTGGTTTAGCGCTATGAAATATTTTACTAGTCTCATCTAAATATGTTAAAGTGTTGATTATCACCGAATAAGGGTTGAGTTAATTATACTCTTAATAAAGTTCTATCAAGTTAGGACAAGTATCTCAATGAATGACAAAGATACTATAAGAACTTCACCTATATGAACTTAGAAGTAGTATGGCTTCGATTGTGAGTTTTTTTCAAAAAAGTTCATAAACTTGGATGAGCCCAAGGCCATATCGAGGCTGAGGAAGAATTTATGAGGAATACAAGGATATTGTATATATGTGTATGGTATCATCGGTGTTGTCATTAGGAATAATAAATTCAAAGCTTTTATGCTATTTGGGATTTCAACTTCACTTTGTGATGCTTAGACTAAGGTAATATTCAAATCGAAAGATATATTACTTTATTCATAAATACTATTTAATCATTCAGAGAAATTTTTTTAATTTAAATAAGTGGGGGATTGTTTTGAATTATTCAAGTTAAAAAAAAGGTTTCTTTTCAAAAGAGCTATTTGAAAAGGTGGTTTCCTTATTTTGATAGTTATTTTTTAAAGATTGTGTCTTTTATATAAATATCTATAAATAGGTATTTGAGAGTAAATTATGAACAACATTTCTTTTAGAATTTTCTTCTTTCTTCATTGAATTAGATATTTTCTATTTTTTTTAATATTTTTTATTATTTGCTTAATACAATTCTTACAAAAGCTTGTCATATCCATTAAAACTATTTGTATTAAACTCATAGTAATCTTGTTGAGAAGAAAGTACAAATATAATTTTTAAGAAAGTGTTTATACATATTTTGAGTCTAAATATATTTCCTATAGTGTTTTTGATCTTGTGTTTATTATTTTTTTCATAATATTTTTATTCTCTTCTTTATTATATTTTCTAATATATTTTTATTTATTGTGAGCTGAAATAGAATAGATTCTCCCGTTTCCACCAAGAAAGTGTTAGGATCAAGAGCACAAAGAGGGGGGGGGGGGGGTGAATTAGTGCAGCGGAAATCTTTCTGCGATTAATAAAAACTGCGTTCGAACGATAAAAACAATTTTGGTGTGAAAGCCGATTCTAAGATTACTTTAACTTAAGATCAAGCGAGATGATGTTAAAGTCAATCTATGAAGGCAGTTTGCAGTTATGATGAAAACCAGAATATAAGCGTAAATTGAAATACGACGTTCGTACGAAAAAACTGATTTACATCTAAATGCTGATTCGTAAATCACTTGATTAGGTGAGATGCAGTTTAAGCAAGGATATAAAGGTAGTTTGTAGTTATGATAGAAATCAAAACGTAAACGCAAACTGAAATATGATGATCGTACGAAAAAATAGATTTACGTCTAAACGCTGATTCGGGAAGTGCAAAGCTTGAAACCCGATCATATATGCGCAGAAAGCAGTAAGCTTTAGAGGAGGTTTGCAGTAAAGATAATATGCTCAAAGTAAATGCAAACCGAGATTTAGAGTGGTTCGATCAATCTTGACCTACTCCACTTTTGGCTTCCTCCACCGACGAGGTCACCGACGTCAACTAGAGGCCTTCCTTCAATAGGCGAAGGCCAACCACCCTTTTACAGTTTCACTCCTTTTCACGGGCTTAGGAGACAACCCTTACAGAATTTTCTCTCCTCTCTTTACAGCTCAGAACTTGGAAGAAAAGAGGGAGAAGAACTTTTGGCCTTTACAACAATTTTGAGCTCTAAAAATTGTTGGGAAATCTTGGGGGCGGCATCACATGCGTAGCGGAAGAACAAGAAAACAAAATCCCCGATTCCCAAAAAGATGTTCGTCGTCGTGCAAAGATTGGTACGCAAAAATCCACGAAACATGAAACTGCGTATAGAGTAGATTGTGTTACCTAGGAAGATCGTATATCCCTGTTTCCTTACAGATCCTTAGGAGAGGGTGAAGGAGGTCAAGCGTCCTCCTCTCTAGCGGTGATCCACACAGCAGGGTTGCGACGACGCTCCTCAAAACTCCAGGCCTGCTCTGAGGTGGAGAGGGAGAGGAGAATAGGAAAGGCAAGCAAAGACTCTAGCCTATGAGGCTCTGAATCCCTCCTATTTATAGAGGTCCCCTGTCAAACCCTAATGGGTCCTCCCCTAGTGGGTATTGGATCTGCATCCAATAAGACAAGGGCTCCATCGGATATCTCATATCCGAACCTCTACTCATCGCAATGCCTACCATACGTGTGTGACCCTCTAGGCCCAATATCGAGCTGGCCGTGAGTCGTACCTGTCAGAACTCCTTCGAACTCAGTGAATTATTATCTCTGTAATAATTCACTTGACTCATCGACTACGGAAGTACTAGGCCACTACGTCGTAGTCCCCAGACGATACAAGGGAATCCAATCCATTGGACATGTCTGTCCTCAGTTACCGTGTACCTATAGTCCCTCATCCATCTAATATCCCAGAGACCATATATCGAGCATGGTGTTGTCAGACCCATACGGTTTCTACTCGAGTCTCGCTCTAATCGGATTCTCCCGGAAAACTCTTTCTCTCTCAACCCGAATGACCCTGGCCAGGGATTTGTCTGAGCAAGAACACATGGGATATTTCTCTCATGACGCCGAGAGTGGACGATCCTCTATCGACACTCAATAGCCCTCGTAAGGTCGACTACCACTCCCAATGACCAGCTGTACTAGATCTGGGACAGCCAAACCTATAAGTCTGGTATCAAAGAGTGGAGCACTCATACAGGACATCCTTGGTGTCTCAAGTCTAAGGACCAGATACACCACTAGGACTACGGAATCACGGTCTGACAATAAGGCATCATCAACCATCCAGCATTCCGTAAGCGGATCAATCAGTGAACTCATTCTCTAATGAGCACCTGTACTGTATCCCTAGTGTCCCTACACGAGCAGCTATGAGACCAGTTGCATCCATCATATGGACGGGTATACAGCACACCAGTCTATCCGGTTATCACGATGTCCCTCTCGAGTAACCTATGACCGGGATCATTTAGGATATGTGTTTAAAGGTGAATCGGTCTCATTATCGTGATCTCATCACGATCCGATTCCCATTGCACAAATCCAAGGACATCACAATATATGTATGCATTTATGCAATAGTTATAAAGTGATATACGCCAAAATATAATAAGCAAAAAGATTCTGTATCAAGTCACACGTGCCATCACTCATGTGATTGGCTTGTTGGGCACCTATGACTAGCAATCTCCCACTTGACCTAAAGCCAATCACCTATGTGTATGATCCCCATCAGACCCATGTGATGCTCAAAGACAATCTGAGACAACGGCTTTGTCAATGGATCTGCATTGTTATTTTCGAATGTAACTCTTTCCACTGCTACATATCCTCGGGTTACGATCTCTCTGATAAGTTGGAACCTCCTCAGAACACTTCTGATGAGACCCGGGTTCCCTTATTTGTATAATCGCCCCGTTATTATCGCAATATAGGGAGATCGGCTCCTCGCTACCCGGCACGACTCCCAAATCTGTAATGAACTTCTTCAACCAGACTTCCTCCTTTGCTGCATCTGATGCAGCAATGTACTCCGCCTCTATGGTCGAGTCAGTTGTGGTATCTTGCTTGGAACTCTTCCAGCACACTGCTCCTCCATTCAAGGTGTACATATACCCTGAATTCGACTTGCTATCATCGACATCAGATTGAAAACTTGAGTCAATGTAGCCTTAAATCTTAAGGCTATTACCTCCAAATACTAGTAAAAGATCCTTAGTCCTTCTCAAGTACCTAAGGATACACTTTACTGCTTTCCAGTGCTCCAAGCCTGGATCCGCCTGACATCAGATTGAAAACTTGAGTCAATGTAGCCTTAAATCTTAAGGCTATTACCTCCAAATACTAGTAAAAGATCCTTAGTCCTTCTCAAGTACCTAAGGATACACTTTACTGCTTTCCAGTGCTCCAAGCCTGGATCCGCCTGATACCTGCTCGTGACACTCAGAGCATGCGCTATATCAGGCCTAGTACATAGCATGACATCAATGATAGACCCTATTGCTGAGGCATAAGGTATCATATCCATGTTCGCCCTTTCTTGGAATTTTCAATGCCAAACATTTTGACAATGGTTTCTATGTACTTGGACTGGGACAAGCCAAGCATCCTCTTGGATCTATCTCTATAGATTCTAATCCCCAAGATATAGGATGCTTCCCCTAAGTCCTTCATGGAGAAGTGTCTAGATAACCAAGTCTTTACCGTGGATAGCATTCCTACATCATTCCCAATGATCAGCAATATTCCTCTCGTCAATCTCCCCTCGGCTTTGCTAGAATTTACAATAAATTGTAGATGTGATAAGCAATATTGGTATCCAATACCAATGCATTATCACAAAAATCTACCAATTGGAGATTGATCATGAATATACCTGAAGCTTCCCCAATCTTCTATTTCACCCTTTCTACAAGGTACTCTTTGTAGTTCCTCTTCCAGTGCCCATCTTTACCAAAGTGGAAGCATTGGCCTTTGTCCTTTACTAGGTCTTTTTTTAGCAACCTTTGCTTTACCTAGTTTGTCCTTGCCCTTTCCCTTCTCAAGGGACCTTTCTGCTTTCCTTTTCTTTCTGGTCTCACCAGTATAGAGAACTGGCTTCTCTTTCTTAATAATACTCTCTGCTTCCCTTAACATATTGAGGAGCTCTGGGAGAGTCACCTCAAGCTTGTTCATATTAAAATTCATTATGAACTGTGAAAAGGAATCTGGTAGGGACTGAAGCACAATGTCCACACACAAGTTATCCTCTAGGACCATTCCTAGACCTGTGAGTTTCTCTATACACTCAATTATCTTTAGGACATGGTTCTGAACCGGTGTCCCCTTAGTCATCCTAGCGCGGAAGAGGCTCTTAGATATCTCATATCGCTGAGTCCTTCCCTGTTCCTCAAACAATTTCGGACATGTAGGAGAATGGATCTGGCATCCATCTTTTGATGTTGTCTCTGTAACTCAGGAGTCATAGAGCCCAACATATAGCACTGAGCAAGAGTGGTGTTAGGACTCTAGCTTGGAGAGTCCTAATTGAGAGGGGCATTCATGTAAAACTGTTAGGACTCTAGCTAGGAGAGTCCTAATTGAGAGGGACATCCATGTAAAACTGTTAGGACTTTAGCTAGGAGAGTCCTAATTGAGAGGGACATCCATGTAAAACTGTTAGGACTCTAGCTAGGAGAGTCCTAATTGAGAGGGGCATTCATGTAGGAGGTGTTTTCTTAGAGAAGAATTAGGAGTTGTAAGGGAATAGGAGTCTTGACTAGGAGTCCTATTAGGAGTTGGTTAGAAGTAAGAGTCTTAAGTAGGAGTCCTATTAGGAGTTAGGGTTAAGAAGCCCTATAAATAGCCATGTATTCCTTCTCTTTTGATAAGCAATAGATGAATCTTTTCTGCAGCCTTTGAGCAGCAACTTGGAGGGAGGAACCCCTATAGAGTTCCAGGAGGCCGATCCCCTAAAGAGATCAACCCCAAGTTTAGAATCTGCAAGGGTTCTAACACCTAGTATCAGAGCAGCGTTCTTGGCATCTCGCTGCCCTTCTACAGCCATCCATCAACCCTCCACAGCCATCCAAAGCAATTCCCACAATTGCTTAAAAGATCATCACCGAATTCCGCCATCATCTCCACCACCGCGGATCATCCTTTGATCTCCCCGTGAATTGCAACAGGTTCTGGTTTCCTACCTTACTGCTGCTGCAATTTAGTTATCCTTATTCGAAAATCCAAAAAAAAAAAAAATTGTTCCTATATTGCTGCATAAACTTTTCGTCACAAAGTTTTCATCTCTACGACGAAAGATACATTACAGAATTCCAGCCGTATAGCACCATCTGTTTGATCTTGCTACTGTGCTTTTTCTATCCAAATTTCTACGAAATTTTTATGACATCTTTGACACTTCCTAACAGTAGATTTCCCTTTGGTTTTATCAAAAAATTCTCAATCTAAACTACTGATCTTTTATGAACAATCTGCTGCACTTGAATTGCAGAATTCAAGCCGCATAGCACCATCTGTTTGATCTTGCTACTATGCTTTTTCTATCCAAATTTCTACGAATTTTTTATGACATCTTTGACACTTCCTAACAGTGGATTTACCTTTAGTTTCATCGAAAAATTCTCAATATAAACTACTGATCTTTTATATCCAATCTGCTGCACTTGAAAATCTATGCTGCAGAAAATTTCAGCTGCATATCGTTGCCTTAACCCATCTATTTGCAATCCTTTTTTGAATGAAATTTCTTATACACTTCATAGATCATCTTGGCTTCCATCTAAGATTGATCTATTAAGAAATTCATCTCTAAAAACGATTTTATGTTGCTGCAAATTTTCATCGTACCCCGCTGAAATTTTTCGACGACAATTCTGCAATTGCAACTTGCACCAATTTCCTTGCTGTTATACTGCCGAAATTTTCTTGATTAAATTAGATATCCTTGCTGTCATATAAACTGTGATTTTGCTATCAATTCCCTCCTCAATTCTCTCAAGTTTTTGGTGGAAATTACGTCGAGAAACCGTTGTTTCTTCGACGATAATTCTACTCTTACAAGACAGCACATACTTGCTGCAACTTCCACGGATTTCTGTCAAACCTTTGCTACTATCTACCACAGATCCAAAACTTTCATCCATAGCCCTAAAACTCTACCAAACCACACCCTCAAACTGCACCCAAAACAGCCACAAAATAAGCCTAAACCGCAGCCTACATCCACCAATCCACCAACACTTTCGACCATCACTTCTCTCAACCTATACATGCCTTTAACCCAACAGCAAAAGAGAGATCTTAACATTATTGATTTGGGGCTATATACTATGGCATCTAAGGAGGCAATCAATGCTAAATTCGAAGCCTTGGAGGCGCGAATGGAGGATAAGATTCGGATGCTCTTTGCCGAACTCAGATTGGGCCGACCACTAAGCCCGAAGAAATCATATCAAGGAGAGAGCTTTGCCCAATCACACCAAGCCCAAAGAAATGACTTCCAAGGGAGGGTAGGCTCTATGACCAACCCCAACTATCCATGCATAAGAGTGGACTTCCCTAGATGGGAAGAAGGAGACCCGATTGGTTGGATCTCGCGCGCGGAGCGATATTTTCGGTACCACAAAATCGCGGATGTATCTATGGTGAATATTGCAGCTATACATCTTGAAGGGGATGCTATACAGTGGTTTGACTGGTTTGAACATACTTATGGAGTCCTTTCATGGCGACAATTCAAAGAAGGACTGCTGATTCGCTTCAGACCAACCGATTACGAGAATATTGACGAACAACTAGCAAAGATCCAACAAACCTCCACCATTCAGGAGTACCAAACCAGGTTTGAAAGGTTATCTGATTAAACTCATGATTGGTCTCAAAAATAGCTATTGAGGACCTTCATTGAGGGCTTGAAGCCGGAGATCCGAGGAGAAGTGAAAGCGCGACAACCGTATACGCTTATGGCAGCCATCTCTTTCGCACGACATCAAGAGGAGCAATTGAACCATGAAGCTCGGAGGACTAGGGTCTCTCCTCAACCAGTAATATTGAAGCTCTTAGCCCCCCCTACTGTCGACCAAGTCCCTACACCAAAGAGGTTAACAAGAGAAGAGCTTGGGGAGCGATATGCGAAGGGGTTATGTTGGCATTGTGACGAGCCGTGGAGCCGTGAGCATCGCTGTCGTAAAGGGGGACTTCTTATGATTGAACCGATAGAAGAAGAGGTCATTGAACATCCAAAAGAGAGCCTTGAACATGAAGAAGAAGATGCAGAAGAAGAGCCACAACCGACCGAAGTTACGGTACATACACTAGCTGACTACTCAAACCCGCAAACGATGAAAATTGGAGGCCTTCTCAAACAACAACCAATCACTGTTCTCATCGACACGGGCAGTACTACTAACTTCCTAAATAGTAAGCTTGCTGTTCAGATATCATTACCTATCGAGAATCGCTGCAGGTTTGATGTTAAGGTCATCGACGGACGGATTTTAAATTGTGATCATAGGCGCTTGCAGGAGAAACTATTGCTGCAGGACCAAGAGATAATTGCATATTTCTTCCTTCTCCCTCTTAACAATCATGAGGCCATACTCAGAATTAAATGGTTGACGACATTAGGTGATATTTCTTGGAATTTTATGAAATTAATTATGAAATTTTACAGTAAGGAGAAACAGGTGACATTGCACGGGAAACGTGGGGGCGACATAACAACGATTTACACACAACAAATGGAGAATGTTTTGCATAAAGCATGTAGCTGCTTTTTGGTACAACTTGAGCAGCAAACTAAGGGAGAGCCAACAGAATTTGAAGATCCAAATCTACTTCCTTTGCTTGCTGAATTTTCAAATATATTTGACGAACCGCGCAACCTACCTCTTACCCGTCGGCATAATCATTGTATAATGATTCTTCCAGGCAAATTTTCAGCAAATGCTCAGCCATATCAGTATCCACATCTCCAAAAGGATGAAATAGAAAGGATTATAAAAGAGATGCTCGAAACAGGAGTTATTCGGCCATGTTGCAACCTCTACTCTTCGCCGGTGCTACTTGTACGCAAGAAGGACGGAACAAGGCGAATATGTGTTGATTACCGAGCTCTCAATGTCATAATCATCAAGGACAAATGCTTTATTCCAATAGTAGATGAATTGCTAGATGAAAGGGAGCACAAATCTTTACAAAGCTGGACCTTTGATCTGGGTATCATCAAATACGAGCATGCGAAGAAGACATATGGAAACCACCTTTTGAACACACAACAACCACAAATTTTTGCTTTCTTCAACAAAAGGTGGAATATCTTGGGCATATCATATCAAAGGAAGGTGTGGCAGTGGACCCCTTCAAAATTGGAGCAATGCAAAACTGGCCGACCTCGAGAAACATAAAATTGCTACATGGCTTTCTGGGTTTAACAGGCTACTACCGCAAGTTCGTGAAAAACTATGGAAAGATCAGTGCACCACTTACTTCCTTACTAGAAAAAGATGTCTTCCAATGGTCGGACAGAGCCTCCGCTGCCTTCGACAAACTTAAGACAGCCATGACGACGACGCCGGTGCTAACACTACCAGATTTCAACCGACCCTTCATTATTGAGGCCGACGCATCTGGAGTCGGAATTGGAGCCATTCTCATGCAAGATGGTCAACCACTCACATACACTAGCAAGGCATTATCTCCCTCCCATCAAAATAAGTTAACATATGATAAGGAGATGCTTGCCATTATGCGCGCAGCAACGAGGTGGAGACCCTACTTGATTGGTCGACGATTTCAAATTAAAACCGACCATAAAAGCCTCGAGTACTTTTTGGAGCGAAAGATATCATCCCCTGAGCAGCAAAAATGGGTAACAAAACTTCTTAGATTTGATTATGAAATAACTTACAAAAAGGGGAAAGAGAATGTTCTTGCAGATACGCTTTCACAGCTACCCGAGCAAGCTGAAGTTTCGGCCATTTCACTTCCGACCAGCAACTTTCTTAAGGATATTAAGATGGAATGGCAGGAAGATTCAGAGACTAGTAAGATTATAAAAAAATTGGAGGAAGCACCAAGCTCCGTGGCTCATTACAATTGGGACTCAAAAGAATTACACTATAAGGGACGCATTGTGCTTATGATAAATTCTACTTACATCTTCACGAGTAGATTTTGGACCAAGTTATTCTATATGCAGGGTACTAAATTGAAAAGGAGTATGACATATCACCCACAAATCGACGGCGAGACAGTTGTAAATAGGTGCTTGGAGACAGCCCAAAGCCACCCACCAAATATGACTACCCAAAGAGAACTCCAGACCCAGCGAAGTGCCATTATTGATCGACGGATCGTGACTCGACGAAGACCACCCACTAATGAAGTTCTAATATAGTGGGCGAACCTACCAATAGAAGATGCCACTTGGGAGAACTATGACGACTTGAAGATCAAATTTTCAGAATTCATGAATCATCAGCCTCGAGGACAAGGCTGATTTGAAGAAGGTGGGTCTGTTAGGACTCTAGCTTGGAGAGTCCTAATTGAGAGGGGCATTCATGTAAAACTGTTAGGACTCTAGCTAGGAGAGTCCTAATTGAGAGGGACATCCATGTAAAACTGTTAGGACTCTAGCTAGGAGAGTCCTAATTGAGAGGGACATCCATGTAAAACTATTAGGACTCTAGCTAGGAGAGTCCTAATTGAGAGGGGCATTCATGTAGGAGGTGTTTTCTTAGAGAAGAATTAGGAGTTGTAAGGGAATAGGAGTCTTGACTAGGAGTCCTATTAGGAGTTGGTTAGAAGTAAGAGTCTTAAGTAGGAGTCCTATTAGGAGTTAGGGTTTAGAAGCCCTATAAATAGCCATGTATTCCTTCTCTTTTGATAAGCAATAGATGAATCTTTTCTGCAGCCTTTGAGCAGCAACTTGGAGGGAGGAACCCCTATAGAGTTCCAGGAGGCCGATCCCCTAAAGAGATCAACCCCAAGTTTAGAATCTGCAAGGGTTCTAACAAGTGGAGTCATCAATGTACTTCACGTAGCGAGCGATCTCATCCTCGTTTGCCCCTTCTTCGGGCGTAGGTATCATTGTATCAAGGACGTACACGATTTTCTCCGCTGTGAGAACAATTCTCAAGTTACGGAGCCAATCCGTATAATTTGGACCAGTGAGGCGGACATCAAGTATGTCATGTAAGGGATTTGAAAGTGACATTTTCTGAAAATAAAGATGTAGCAGAAATGAATAACATGCAGATTTTGCAAGAAATAAACTATCAAGATATGGACTTCTATCTTAATATGCTCCCACTATTTTACTAACGAGTCACGCGACACCCTCAGCACGTGAAACGGAAGTCTCCGGCAGACTTCTAGTGGGGATCAGGATCCAATCAGCGTCTTAGTGTAACCTCGAGGGACTCGACCAATTACACTAAGCCTAAAAGGTAGGCAACTCTTGCCGATCACAACTCCTTGTGATTCCCGTCCTGTTCGGCCTCCGAATCACCATGGCCTCGAGGGACTCGACCAACCATGATGCTCAGTTAAGTCAACACCTTCGTTACAAGATGAGTCTGATTTGATGATATACCCTCGAGGGACTCGACCAAGTATACCATGCCCTCAGGTCACCGGTGACATCTCTATGTCGTAAGCAAGATAGCGAATCGCGATATAGGTGAGTCTCGAGGGACTCGACCAACTCAACCTACACCGAGAATCGGTTCCTACTTATAACGATGGAAGGCCACGTGGGTCAATCTAATTGCCTCACGTTTACCGACTTAATATTATCGAGAGATGTTTCTATGCTTTGGTCTCCTAATATGATATGTCACACATATACATATTTAATATATATCTACATCGCATGCAAATATATATACATATCTAGTATGTGTATAAGCAATCACACCAGATGATCATGGACCACAACCTAATATGATTAGGCTCGAGCCAGTAGGCCTAATCACTCACATCAAAATCTATGTGTGCAACGGTGCATCTCCATGCCCTGTGATCATTCATCTCGTCCTCGTCGGTTCCGTCGACATCTTGATGCATCTCCATGCATCACGATCGTCCGTCTCGTGGGTCCCGCTATCGCATCCACGCTCCCGCTGCGCCTCCTCATGTGATTACAACTTAATCATAGGCACGCAGGCCCAACAATAAACGAGAAATATAATGGAGGCTCGCAGACCTCAATAATAATAATCACAAGTACATACATCACGCGGTCCATGATCATCCGTCCACACATCATACATCACATGTATAAATAATCATCATCATGTAGGGCTACTAGATAATAATAAAAATAATAATCAACTAAACCTTTTAATTAATTAATATTTTCTGAAATCAGGGACATGTAGGGAATTTCTGAATTTATAAGGGTATTTTCGTAATTTAATAAAAGACAGAAACTGGAATTTCTTAAATTCCGAGGGGCAAAACTATCTTTTGCCCAGAAAACCCTAATACCCTTTCCCCCTTTCGCTGCTGCCGCCGCCGCCACCCTGCCGGTGGCAGCCTATGCGGCGGGGCGAGGGCACTGCCCTCGCTTGCAGGCGGCACGCCCGCTGGCGGCGCTGCCGCTACGGGTGGGCGCCCCCTTCAGGCGCCGCTGCCTCCGCAGGCGGTGCTGTCCCGCCGGGCGGCCGCCCCTGTGAGGGGGGTTTCGCCCGCGGGAGCAGCGGCGGCAGGCGCCGCTGCCCGGCAGCGACAAACGCCGCTTCCTTGCGACGGCCGGCGCCGCTGCCCTGCGGCGCCTCTGCCCGTGGGCTGCCAGCCCCGCCGGCAGCAAGTCTGCTGCAAGCAGGCCGCCGGCCGGCTGCTGCAAACGCAGCCCCTGTGCTGCCCGCCTTCGGCTGCGCTTCACACATGCAGATCGAGGGCAGCAACCATTGCTGCCCTTTCTTGCTTTTGCGTCAACGATTTTGACGTCAATATTCTTCATAAACACAACACACGCAGTTCAAAATCAATCATTCGCACGAACAACCTGGCTCTGATACCACTGTTGGGAAATCTTGGGGGCGACATCACATGCGCAGCGGAAGAACAAGAAAACAAAATCCCCGATCCCCAAAAAGATGTTCGTCGTCGTGCGAAGATTTGTGCGCAAAAATCCACGAAACATGAAACTGTGTATAGAGTAGATTGTGTTACCTAACGAGATCGTATATCCCTGTTTCCTTGCAGATCGTTAGGAGAGGGTGAAGGAGGTCAAGCGTCCTCCTCTCTAGCGGTGATACACACAGCAGGGTTGCAACGACGCTCCTCAAAACTCCAGGCCTGCACTGAGGTGGAGAGGGAGAGGAGAATAGGAAAGGCAAGCAAAGACTCTAGCCTAAGAGGCTCTGAATCCCTCCTATTTATAGAGGTCCCCTGTCAAACCCTAATGGGTCCTCCCCTAGTGGGTATTGGATCTGCATCCAATAAGACAA
This sequence comes from Musa acuminata AAA Group, assembly GCF_036884655.1. Taxonomy (NCBI): domain Eukaryota; kingdom Viridiplantae; phylum Streptophyta; class Magnoliopsida; order Zingiberales; family Musaceae; genus Musa; species Musa acuminata. The sequence continues at coordinate 22,661,639 of NC_088332.1, forward strand.
GGGCTCCGTCGGATATCTCATATCCGAACCTCTACTCATCGCAATGCCTACCATACGTGTGTGACCCTCTAGGCCCAATATCGAGCTGGCCGTGAGTCATACCTGTCAGAACTCCTTCTAACTCAGTGAATTTTTATCTCTGTAATAATTCACTTGACTCACCGACTACGGAAGTACTAAGCCACTACGCCGTAGTCCCCAGACGATACAAGGGAATCCAATCCATTGGACCTGTCTGTCCTCAGTTACCGTGTACCTATAGTCCCTCATCCATCTAATATCCCAGAGACCGTATATCGAGCATGGTGTTGTCAGACCCATACGGTTTCTACTCGAGTCTCTTTCTAATCGGATTCTCCCGGAGAACTCTTTCTCTCTCAACCCGAATGACCCTGGCCAGGGATTTGTCTGAGCAAGAACACATGGGATATTCCTCTCATGACGCCGAGAGTGGATGATCCTCTATCGACACTCAATAGCCCTCGTAAGGTCGACTACCACTCCCAATGACCAGCTGTACTAGATCTGGGACAGCCAAACCTATAAGTCTGGTATCAAAGAGTGGAGCACTCATACAGGACATCCTTGGTGTCTCAAGTCTAAGGACCAGATACACCACTAGGACTACGGAATCGTTGTCTGACAATAAGGCATCATCAACCATCCAGCATTCCGTAAGCGGATCAATCAGTGAACTCATTCTCCAATGAGCACCTGTACTGTATCCCTAGTGTCCCTACACGAGCAGCTATGAGACCAGCTGCATCCATCATATGGACGGGTATACAGCACACCAGTCTATCTGGTTATCACGATGTCCCTCTCGAGTAACCTATGACCGGGATCATTTAGTATATGTGTTTAAAGGTGAATCGATCTCATTATCGTGATCTCATCACGATCCGATTCCCATTGCACAAATCCAAGGACATCACAATATATGTATGCATTTATGCAATAGTTATAAAGTGATATACGCCAAAATATAATAAGCAAAAAGATTCTGTATCAAGTCACACGTGCCATCACTCACGTGATTGGCTTGCTGGGCACCTATGACTAGCAAAAATCACATAACAAGATCAAGATTTCGGTGTGTGTTCTGTGCTCTTTCAGTGCTGAATGGGTGGGGTATTTATAGGCTGTTGAATCTCGTATTTTGATGATGAAACTACTTGATATATGTTTATGATTTAATCTGCGTTTTGAGTGACGCAGGATGCTTCGATCAGGATGAGACAATTAAAGCAGGAAAATCATGTTGTGCCGGAGGAACATGTTAGAAGATTGGACGTCGGGCCGGTGGATCGGTCGACGTATCAACAGAAGGCTTCGGGCCATGGACTCGGGCATCGGGCCAAGAAGAGCAGGTATTGTGCCAAGGATATCGGAGTTGCAGAGTCAACTGGCCGATTGGGCAATAGGCTGCAGGAGAGGATGATGCGCCGAAGAATCAGACGAAGCGTCGAGGGACCAATGACATGCCGGACAACTTGGTTAATTTCTTAGGATTAATTGTCTCGATTGAAGTTTTGTTTTAAGTGTGCAGGATTAACTATGATGGAAGAAAGACATGCAACAGGAGTTGCGCCGGAGTCAAGACAATGATCACGTTGGGAGTTCGAGAGTTCGACGGAAGTTCGGACAGTCGTCGGAGGTTCTGAGGGAACAAATCCGAGAAGTCCATGAGCTTGCCAAAGAAGCTTGTCGGAATTCGCCAAGTGGATCGTCACAAGTCCAGGAGTTTGCCGGAAGTCCGCAGGAGCATCAACGAGGGTTCATCGGATGATCGACGGAAGTTCGCCGGAAGCTCGCTGGAAGAAGCGATTGACGCAGCGGAGCAAGTTGCAGTAAATGTCTTAGGAAAAATCATAGTTAGCACAATGATTAAGTTGGAAATGGGAGGTGATCCCATTAACTTAATTTTGGGGCAATTGGGTCCCTGAAAAACCCAAATTGGGCCGAATGGATCAACCCATTCGGACCCTAATTTCCGGCGAGAGGTGTAACCGCCCAAGCCAGGAGGTAGCACCGCCTAGGCTAAGTCTCCGAGCGAGACTGGGCGGTGCAACCACCCCAGCCTGGAGGTGGCACCGCCTGGGCTCAGTCTCCGAGCGAGACTGGGCGGTGCAACCTCCCCTGACAAGAGGTGGCACCGCCTGAGCTCGGTCTTCGAGCTCTGGCAGGCGGTGCAACCGCCTCAGTCAGGAGGTGCAACCGCCTGAGCTCAGTCTTCGAGGTCTGGCAGGAGGTGCAACCGCCCCTGATAGGAGGTGGCACCGCCCGGAGGATCAGTCTTCGAGCTCTGCCAAGTGGTGCAACCGCTCCAGTCAGGAGGTGCAACCGCCTGATCCCGGAATTTCGGGAATTGACAATTTTGAGCTCCAAATTTGAACTGGGTTGGGGCCTATAAATATCCCACCCATTCAGCACTGAAAGAGCACAGACATACACCGAAATCTTGATCTTTTTCTGTGATTCTTAGAGCTCAAATTTGTTGTAAAGGCCAAAAGTTCTTCTCCCTCTTTTCTTCCAAGTTCTGAGTTGTAAAGAGAGGAGAGAAAATTCTGTAAGGGTTGTCTCCTAAGCCCGTCAAAAGGAGTGAAACTGTAAAAGGGTGGTTGGCCTTCGCCTATTGAAGGAAGGCCTCTAGTTGACGTCGATGACCTCGTCGGTGGAGGAAGCCAAAAGTGGAGTAGATCAAGATTGACCGAACCACTCTAAATATCAGTTTGCATTTACTTTGAGCATATTATCTTTACTGCAAACCTCCTCTGAAGCTTACAGCTTTCTGCGCATATACGATTGGGTTTCAAGCTTTGTACTTTCCGAATCAACGTTTAGACGTAAATCTGCTTTTTCGTACGATCATCATATTTCAGTTTGCATTTACGTTTTTATTTCTATCATAACTGCAAACTGCCTTTATACCCTTGCTTAAACTGCATCTCGTCTAATCAAGTGATTTACGAATTAGCATTTAAACGCAAATCAGTTTCTTCGTACGAACGTCGTATTTCAGTTTGCGCTTATATTCTGGTTTTCATCATAACTGCAAACTGCCTTCATAGATTGACTTTAACATCATCTTGCTTGATCTTAAGTTAAAGTAATCTTAGAATCGGCTTTCACACAGAAATCGTTTTTTATCGTTCGAACGCAATTTCGTTTTAATCGCAGAAAGTTTTCTGCTGCACTAATTCACCCCCCCCCCCTCTTACTGCTCTTGATCCTAACATAGGCCCCAACCCAATTCAAATTTGGAGCTCAAAACTGTCAATTCCCAGAATTCCGAGATCAGGCGGTTGCACCTCCTGATTGGAGCGGTTGCACCGCCTAGCAGAGCTCGAAGATTGAGCCTTTGGGCAGTGCTACCTCCTGTCAGGGGCGGTTGCACCTCCTGCCAGAGCTCGAAGACCGAGCTCAGGCGGTGCAACCTCCTGACTGTGGCGGTTGCACCGCTCAGCCAGTGCTCGGAGACCGAGCCCAGGCGGTGCCACCTCCTGTCAGGGGAGGTTGCACCACCCAGTCTCGCTCGGAGACTGAGCCCAGGCGGTGCCACCTCCTGGCTGGGGCGGTTGCACCACCCAGTCTCGCTCGGAGACTTAGCCCAGGCGGTGCCACCTCCTGCCAGAAATCAGGGTCCGAATGGGTTTTATCCATTCGGCCCAATTTGGGTTTTTCAAGGGCCCAATTACCCCAAGATTAAGTTAATAGGATCACCTCCCATTTCCAACTTAATGATTGTGCTAACTACGATATTTCCTAAGATATTTACTGCAACTTGCTCCGGTGCGTCAATCGCTTCTTCCGGCGAGCTTCCGGCGAACTTCCGTCGATCATCCGATGAACCCTCGGTGATGCTCCTACGGACTTCCGGCAAACTCCTGGACTTGCGACGATCCACTTGGCGAGTTCTGATGAGCTTCTTTGGCAAGCTCATGGACTTCTCGGATTTGTTCCTGTAGAACCTCCGACGACTGTTCGAACTTTCGTCGAACTCTCGAACTCCCAACGTGATCATTGTCTTGACACCGGCGCAACTCCTGTTGCATGTCTTACTTTCATCGTAGTTAATCCTGCACATGTAAAACAAAACTTCGATCGAGACAATTAATCCTAAGCAATTAACCAAGTTGTTCGGCATGTCATTGGTCCCTCGACGCTTCGTCCGATTCTTCGGCGCATTGTCCTCTCCTGCAGCCTATTGCCCAATCAGCTAGTTGACTCCGTAACTCCGATATCCTTGGCACAATACCCGCTCTTCTTGGCCCGATGCTCGAGTCCACGGCTCGAAGCCTTCTGTCGATACGTTGACCGATCCACCGGCCCGACGTCCAATCTTCTGACATGTTCCTCCGGCACAACATGATTTTCCTGCTTTAATTGTCTTATCCTGATCGAAGTATCCTGCGTCACTCAAAACGCAGATTAAAACATATATCAAGTAGTTTCATCATCAAAATACGAGATTCAACAATCTCCCCCTTTTTGATGATGACAACCACTTGATGACGGAGTTAAACTTAACTCCCAGAGTTTAAACAAACTCCCCCTATCAATATGCCATATTGATAGAATCTTGAATTCAAACTGAATTTAAGTCATTGCAATTTTCATCATGAATACTTGCAACACGTCATCATGAACTTATGCATAAACTTATGCATAACATGTCATGTCATCAACATACTTCTCCCCCTTTGTCATCAACAAAAAAGAGAAGTACCACAATCAAGTGTTTGTGATATTGGTTCAACTCATTGCATGAAAAACATAATGTCAAGTTTTATCATCATGCAGTTTTGAAGCCAGAAAATTTAGCAAATGTTACATCATGCTTAGAACATTCAAGCTATCATGTTTTAGATATGCAAGTTTTACAGCATACAAGATAGCACTTTTAGAACATGCAAGCTAGCAATGTTAGAACATTTTAGAACTTGCAAGCTAGCAATTTAGATATGTTCAAGAAGGCAACTCTTGCTTCTTGAAATATGCAAGTTGCAAGCTAGCAAATTTTTACGATACGCAAGTTTTACTTCTTGAGATAGGCAAGATAGCACTTTTGCAATTTTTGTTTGTCAAGCTTGTGATGTTCAAGATAACAAGCTCTTTCTTCTCTTTTGAGAAGTGTCATTTTTGCTTTCTTTGCAAAGTGCAAGCTAGCAAAATGCCAAACTAGCAAGAGATAGATAATGTTTTACATGAGGCAAGCAAACAATTTGGCAAGTGTTACATTTGCATCTTCTCTTTAGATGTGCAAGAAAATAAACAAGTTTTTGCATTTTCTTGACATTTCAAGCTAGCAATTATCGGTGATATTCAAGATAGCAATTTCTTCTCTTTTGTAATTTTTGCCTTTTTATTGAATTGTGCTAGCAATCTATCTCCCCCTTTGTCATTGTCAAAAAAAAAGGAAAAACCCTTTACATCGATTTTTAAATCATGACAAAGGTAAGTAATCATTCTTATTTGTGCATCATTATAGTTTTAATGCACAAATTCATTAACATTTCATTTTTTTTTTGGAACGATACCGAAAAATCAATCATCATTATGAGCATATCAAACATGATATTCAAGCATTCATGATATATCATTGTGGCAACATGATCATAGCTATTCCAATGATGGTATCTAAATGTCAAAATTCATTACATCCTATCATGCATGATCGAAACTTCTTATTTGTATACATCAAAACAAATTAATGAATATTTCATGTATTCTTATCATCACATAAGGAATATCAAGAAGAATTATTGGGTGATGAGATAAACATTTCATGAATACAAGGAATTGCATAAAAATCATATCATAAGTGTTTCATGTATTCATATTATCACATGAAGCATACAAGACAACAATGCAAAGAAATCATGTCATAAAGAATATTAATGTGAAAATTCAGCAAAGATCACATGATTCAATCGCAAAGCATGATATAATTATGCGATATATCATGAGATGATAATTTATCATATCAATGAAAGATATTAATGAGGATCAATTCGTGAATACCAAAGATATGATTCATGGTTCATTAAAATTCTTCTTAACAAGTTCACGATCAAGATTCATATAATTCTTAATAAAGCAAATTGATGTACAATTATCACACAAGACATACAAAGCAAAGAAATCTTGTTATTTCTATATTATGAAATATATGATATCAAGGCTCATGATTCATTTGAAAAGATATAGTACAAAGAGTAACTTAAACATTCTTATCAAGATCACATTTTAAAACATTCCAAGTATCAAGATATCAATATGACACTTCATTGAATTCTGAGAAATCAAATGACAAGTTACATTTCATTTGAAAAATTCCTTTTTGATAAATATAGGGAGCATAATGAACGATCTTGATTTATAAAGAACTTCATGTTATAATTATCAAGATCATGATTTTAATAATTATTTTCTTCAGCAAAGAATCACAAAAGCACTTTATTTTTGCATAAGAAATCTCATTGTATTATGATTTATAAATTCTTTCTCTACACATGAATCATAGGAGATATGTATGTGAAACAAATCTTTGCAAGTAAAAACACTATTATTCATATTTCAAGATGGAATTTATAAGCAGGAATCATTTCAACAAATCCATTTCAGAAAAATATTTTTCATATAATAAGTGTATGTGAAAATCCGATTGTTATGATACCAATTGTTAAGCGAATCCGAAAATGAAATTAACACTTTTATGCATTCGGACACATTTTTGCCATAGTTTTTCAAATACACTCATGAAAATAACACATTCTTATCATCAACTTAAAATCTCATGCATAAAATTGTTAATCAAAATATTTAATTTCATCATTATGCATTTCTTCAAATCAAACATGATTTTTTTTTTTAATCAAAATCGAGAAATAACAATGGAAATCAACGTAATACACATTATTACTTCTTAATCATGATTTCATATTTTCAATCAAGATCATTTTATTTGTTTATCATAAAATATGCAATATTATCATTTTTGAAATTACTTAGCATGATCATAATTTTTTTTTTAAACATGTAATTTTTAAGAAAATTAATTCTAAACTAAAAGAGAAAATACATCATGAAAGCATCAAGTAATTTCAAAATAAATTAGAGGGATTTCGATTACCTCATCATTGAAAGCGATTAAGGCGTAGTTTGCCACCTTGCCTTTCTTGATTTTCTCCTCGTCTTCAGAGGAGCTCGACTCATCCCACTTTGTGTTCTTCTTCTTTGGCCTCTTCCTTCGTTCAAGTTTATTGTTTATTTTAGATTTTTGTTTAATAAACTTATTAAGATTTAGTATTCGAAGTTCAAGTTCATCATTGTCCTCATCACTTGAGTCATCGCTCAAGTGGTATTCATTTGTCCGGAGTTCCAAATCCTTCCTGTTCTTTGGAAGGTGATTTTGTTCATCATATTCAACATGTGCATTATGCACCATTTCATATATCATCAACGAACCAATTAATTCTTCAAGTGGTAAGTTGTTTAGGTTTTTAGCTTCTTATATTGCAGTTATTTTTGAATCTTACTTCTTAGAAAGAGAACGTAAAATCTTGTTTACGAGTTCAAAATCCGAAAAACATTTTCCAAGAGCTCTTAAACGATTGACGACATCCGTGAAACGGGTGTACATGTCGCCTATAGTCTCGCTTGGTTGCATTCGAAAAAGCTCAAAATCATGCAATAAAATGTTAACTTTCGAGTCTTTGACTCTACTAGTTCCCTCGTGCATGATTTCAAGTGTTCGCCAAATGTCAAAAGTCGTTTCACAAGTAGAAATCCGATTGAACTCATTTTTGTCCAAAGCGCAAAATAAGGCATTCATAGCCTTTGCGTTTAAAGAAAAATACTTCTTCTCCAAATCCGATCATTTGTTCATCGGTTTAGAGGGAAGTTGAAAACCGTTTTCAATGATATTCCATAAATCCAAATTCATAGAAATCAAGAAAACTCTCATTCGAGTTTTCCAATAAGTGTAGTCCAATCCGTTAAACAACGGTGGACGAAAGATCGAAAAGCCCTCTTGAAAGCCATGAAGAGTCATTTCTCTCAGGTATAAATCCGAAATGAGAAATACCGGGCTCTGATACCAATTGTTAGGATCAAGAGCACTAAAAGGGGGGGGGGGTGAATTAGTGCAGCGGAAATCTTTCTACGATTAATAAAAACTGTGTTCGAACGATAAAAACGATTTCGGTGTGAAAGCCGATTCTAAGATTACTTTAACTTAAGATCAAGCGAGATGATGTTAAAGTCAATCTATGAAGGCAGTTTGCAGTTATGATGAAAACCAGAATATAAGCGCAAACTGAAATACGACGTTCATACGAAGAAACTAATTTACGTCTAAATGCTGATTCATAAATCACTTGATTAGGCGAGATGCAGTTTAAGCAAGGATATAAAGGTAGTTTGCAGTTATGATAGAAATCAAAACGTAAACGCAAACTGAAATATGATGATCGTACGAAAAAATAGATTTACGTCTAAACGCTGATTCGGAAAGTGCAAAGCTTGAAACCCGATCGTATATGCGCAGAAAGCAGTAAGCTTTAGAGGAGGTTTGCAGTAAAGATAATATGCTCAAAGTAAATGCAAACCAAGATTTAGAGTGGTTCGGTCAATCTTGACCTACTCCACTTTTGGCTTCCTCCATCGACGAGGTCACCGACGTCAACTAGAGGCCTTCCTTCAATAGGCGAAGGCCAACCACCCTTTTACAGTTTCACTCCTTTTGACGGGCTTAGGAGACAACCCTTACAGAATTTTCTCTCCTCTCTTTACAACTCAGAACTTGGAAGAACAGAGGGAGAAGAACTTTTGGCCTTTACAACAATTTTGAGCTCTAAGAATCACAGAAAAGGATCAAGATTTCGGTGTAAGTTCATGTTCTTTCAGTGCTGAATGGGTGGGGTATTTATAGGCCCTAACCCAGTTCAAATTTGGAGCTCAAAATTGTCAATTCCTGGAATTCCGGGATCAGGCGGTTGCACCTCCTGACTGGAGCGGTTGCACCGCTTGGCAGAGCTCGAAGACTGAGCCTCTGGGCGGTGCTACCTCCTGTCAGGGGCGGTTGCACCTCCTTCCAGAGCTCGAAGACCGAGCTCAGGCGGTGCAACCTCCTGACTGTGGCGGTTGCACCGCTCAACCAATGCTCGGAGACTGAGCCCAAGCGGTGTCACCTCCTGTCAGGAGAGGTTGCACCGCACAATCTCGCTCGGAGATTGAGCCCAGGCGGTGCCACCTCCTGGCTGGGGCGGTTGCACCACCTAGTCTCGCTCAGAGACTTAGCCCAGGTGGTGCCACTTCCTGGCTTGGGCGGTTGCACCTCCTGCCAGAAATTAGGGTCCGAATGAGTTGATCCATTCGGCCCAATTTGGGTTTTTCAGGGGCCCAATTGCCCCAAGATTAAGTTAAAGGGATCACCTCCCATTTTCAACTTAATCATTGTGCTAACTATTATATTTCCTAAGATATTTACTGCAACTTGCTCCGATGCGTCAATCGCTTCTTCCGGCGAGCTTCCGGCGAACTTCCGTCGATCATCCGATGAACCCTCGGTGATGCTCATACGGACTTCCGACAAACTCCTGGACTTGCGACGATCCACTTGGCGAGTTCCAACGAGCTTCTTTGGCAAGCTCATGGACTTCTCGGATTTGTTCCCGTAGAACCTCCGACGATTGTCCGAACTTCCGTCGAACTCTCGAACTCCCAACGTGATCATTGTCTTGACTCCGGTGCAACTCCTACTGCATGTCTTACTTTCATCGTAGTTAATCCTGCACATGTAAAACAAAACTTCGATCGAGACAATTAATCCTAAGTAATTAACCAAGTTGTCCGGCATGTCATTGGTCCCTCAACGTTTTGTCTGATTCTTCGGCGCATCGTCCTCTCCTGCAGCCTATTGCCCAATCGGCCAGTTGACTCCGCAACTCCGATATCCTTGGCACAATACCCGCTCTTCTTGGCCCGATGCTCGAGTCCACGGCCCGAAGCCTTCTGTCGATATGTCGACCGATCCACCGGCCCGACGTCCAATCTTCTGACATGTTCCTCCGGCACAACATGTTTTCCTGCTTTAATTGTCTTATCCTGATCGAAACATCCTGCGTCACTCAAAACGCAGATTAAAACATATATCAAGTAGTTTTATCATCAAAATACGAGATTCAACAGAAAGGAGAATAAAAAAAAATGGATGGATATTTGGTATGTTAATAATTTTAATTATTAATTTTCATCTACTCCTGGAATTCGGAGACCAATAATTCTCTCAAAATATTGTTGTTGAGCTTCTAACCGAACTCTGCATGGACTGCTTTCACTTTTGCTGCAAAATGAAATTTTATATCGCAAATAATCACATCTTTTGTCTACAACAGCATAATTTATTTATTTACATTTCAAATATAAGAAGAATTGAAATATGCAATCCTCCAGTTAGGGAAATTTGGTATTGTTACGTGCACTTGCTAAATCAAAGTATCCTGACATGCAGAGGATGGCAGAGTTATTTGGGAGATAAACAAATCCTAAAGTAAAGCCATCGCTTAGACATACAAGGATGGCTTATTCCCACTCACACAGCAATTTCAACTTTTATGCCAGGAGGGATCAAGAGTTTCGGATTTATCTTTTGGCTAAGGGTGGCTGTAGTGATTTTATGGTTCTGTAGTTTGGGCTATCTATCTATTCTTTTTTCAAAAGTTCTTATTTTCTGAGCTTCCTTTGCTTGCCCTGTCGATGATATTTCTTGGATGTTGCACTCTTATGTCGAATTGAGGAAATGGTTCGATGTCATTCTAAATTTTTTAATATGAGGACTTTATGAGAGTTGATTTCGA